>NC_142626.1:1112113-1412113 GCF_059453375.1 Lepisosteus platostomus | reverse complement strand
CAGAGACGGGGGACAGGGTTCACACCAGGTACTCCTCCCATCCTGTGTGTTCACAGACGCTAAGCACCAGGTTCCAAACAGAAATCCCACTTTTTCAGTAGTGGGCCATAGAAACCCCAAAGACACTGGGGTCCCCCAGACTACGGAACAATGAGCAGGAGGCAGCAAGAAGGATTCACAGTGAAATTTACCAATAAAGCTCTTTGTCTTTGTTCTTTCCACCCCAAAAAAAATACTTAAAATGCATAGTATGGCATTTGAGGAATTAGCAGTGATAGCAGGTCTCTAACACAGAGACGGACACCTACACAGGGAGATCAGGGGAGGAGAGAGACGGGTGGACACACACGGGGATCGGGGGAGGAGAGAGACGGGTGGACACACACGGGGATCAGGGGAGGAGACAGATGGGGACACACATGGGGATCAGGGGAGGAGACAGACAGGGACACACATGGGGATCAGGGGAGGAGAGAGACGGGGGGACATACACGGGGATCAGGGGAGGGGAGAGACGGGGGGACACACACGGGGATCAGGGGAGGAGACAGATGGGGACACACATGGGGATCAGGGGAGGAGAGAGACGGGGACACACATGGGGATCAGGGGAGGAGAGAGACGGGGACACACATGGGGATCAGGGGAGAGAAGAGACGGGGACACAAATGGGGATCAGGGGAGAGAAGAGACGGGGACACACATGGGGATTAGGGGAGGAGAGAGACGGGGACACACATGGGGATTAGGGGAGGAGATGCAGGAAGTTCTGGGATTGATCACGGCAGCCGAGGGCACCCGTCTCCCCCTCTGTGCACGTCTTCCTTCGCTGATGAAGAGTCGATCATTATTGCAGGCCAGTCCTCCTCCTCCTCCTCCGGGCGCCTCCCGTCCCTCTCGTTTCTCTCCGTTGATCCCGACGAGACAAGGTGAAAGGGGCAGTCCTGAGCGGTGCGTTGTGTGTTTGTCTTGTCGCTGCACGGTGCTCTTCAGAGACGGGGGGGATCATGGCGGGGGGGACACGAGGAAGGGGGGGTCCGCTCGGCGGTCCCGGCTGCCTCCCCTCTCAGGGGCTCGGAGGACGACCCCTGGCTCTTGACCAGCTCTGGGAAGGAGCGGCTCCCTCTGTCCTATCCCCATAGGCTCCTAATGCCTGGTTTTCATCCCCCAGCATGCTGGAGGAAGGCTCTGTCTCCACTCACTTGGCCCAGGACTTGTCCACCAGCCCCCTTTTAGAGATCTAGACTGACTCTCTACAGCCCTGGTGATGGTGGAGAGTTCTTCAGTAGTGACGGGCGATCTAGACTGACACTCTACAGCCCTGGTGATGGTGGAGAGTTCTTCAGTAGTGACGGGCGATCTAGACTGACTCTCTACAGCCCTGGTGATGGTGGAGAGTTCTTCAGTAGTGACGGGCGATCTAGACTGACTCTCTGCGGCCCTGGTGATGGTGGAGAGTTCTTCAGTAGTGACGGGCGATCTAGACTGACTCTCTGCGGCCCTGGTGATGGTGGAGAGTTCTTCAGTAGTGACGGGCGATCTAGACTGACTCTCTACAGCCCTGGTGATGGTGAGGAGTTCTTCAGTAGTGACGGGCGATCTAGACTGACTCTGGTGATGGTGGAAGACTTTATTTGAAGTTACTGGCAATCTAAACCACAGATCAGAGGAGGGGAGCTCGTGCTTAAGGCTGAATGAAGATAGAGTGCTGAGTGCTGAAGGTAGAGTGGAGATGGGCTCCAAACAAAGAAGACAGAAAAGCAGGATTAGGAATGGCAGAATAATCCCAAATCACAGTCCGAGGTGTACGTTAGGGGGTTTTCAGACCCCACCCCCAGGGTACTGGGGTAGCTGCTCTTCCACGTTTTTATTGGCTCTTGAGCTCTTCCTGCCCAAGCCATGGAGACCAGAGAAACTGAGGCCAACAAACCCCCATTGTCTATCCACTCCGCTCCTGCTCAGTTTCAGGTCAGTTATTTTATTGCACGTTTCCCCAGAATATAAAAAAATAGAACTGACTTGAGACCTCCCGCTCTCTAGGGTGCGCTGTCCTGGCGGGGGTGGGGGTGTTCGCTTGTAATCAGCCACTGTGAGGGAGTCCGCCACCCCGCTGTACTCCCCCAAAGCAGAGTTCTTTCAGACAAATAATTAAAAAACAGGAATTAGCCCATTTGTTTCATCTTGGAAAGTCCCGTTTTGTCCCTCTGCCTGCTGCTATGTCATTGCCACAGTCTCATTGCCCCCGGATCGGGATTAGCCCATAGCCAGGCATCCAGTTCAGGTCTTCCCAGAAAGTCCGAGCGCATCTCCTGGACGTTGAGGGGGACCGAGGGTGGAATTCCCTGGGCTGTAAAATCTTGGCACGGTTTTGAAAAGAAGGGTGGTGGAGGAGGGGGAGATGGCTTCAGGCCAGTGTTTGCACACGTGGTGGTATAAGGTCATGGCAGGTATATGACCCACGACCTCCAGGCCCGTCTCCTTCAGGTCAGCTCCTCTGCTCCCGGATCCTTCAGGATTTGAGACTACAGATCTTGAAGGGGTCCAGACGTCAACCTCTGGAGACACAGCCAAGACATCCTGCAGGGCCTGAGCTAGACTCACACACACAGGCACACACCAACGCACACTCAACACAGCCTTGAACCCAACACACACTCAACACACCCTCAAACACAACATACACGCAGGCACACACCAACACACCCTCAAACACAACATGCACACCAACACACTAGGGTACACACCAACACACACTCACACACCTTCAAACACAACACACATACAGGTACACATCAACGCACACTCAACGCACCCTCGCACACGGATACACACACTCACACAGCCCTCTCAGAAACCCCCAGGAACAGCAGCCAGTGGCAGTGGGATTCCAATTTGATCGCGAACGGCGGCCGACTCGCAGTGAGGGCCCCCCTCCAGCTCCCCCAGCCCTCAGACCTCAGTCTCCACGCCGGTGAGTTTCGGGGTGAGGATGCGGGGGGTGACCCCGGAGTTGAGGTCGTTCTCGAACTCCAGCAGCTGGCCCATGAAGTTGAGGTTGGGCGAGATGACGGGGCGCCTGCCCTTCACATACTTGTAGGCGTCCGTCATGGTCATGAGGCTGTGCTTCATCAGGTAGGCGATGACGATGGTGGCCGAGCGCGACACCCCCGCCTGGCAGTGGATCAGCACCCCCTTCCTGCACTGGTGCGCCTCCTCTGGTGAGACACAGGAACAGCAGGCCAGCAGGTCAGACAGGTGAAGGGCTAGAATACACCTCTGCCTCCAGAGAGAGAGAGGAGCAGAGGGAGAGGGATAGGAGCAGAGGAAGAGGGAGTGACAGAGGAGACATCAAGAGGGAGGGAGAGGGGAGGGAGGAAAGGGGGAAAGAGAGACGGGAGAGATGGGGAGGGAGGAGGGGGAGAGATCGGGAGGGAGGAGAGGGAGACGGGAGAGATCGGGAGGGAGGAGAGGGAGGAGAGGGAGACAAAAGAGATCAGGAGGGAGGAGAGGGAGACAGGAGAGATCAGGAGGGAAGAGAGGGAGAGATCTGGAGGGAGGAGATGGAGATAGAAGAGATCGGGAGGGAGGAGAGGGAGACAGGAGGGATCAGGAGGGAAGAGAGGGAGAGATAGGGAGGGAGGAGAGGGAGACAGAAGAGATCGGGAGGGAGGAGAGGGAGACAGGAGGGATCAGGAGGGAGGAGAGGGAGA
Organism: Lepisosteus platostomus; assembly: GCF_059453375.1. Classification (NCBI taxonomy): domain Eukaryota; kingdom Metazoa; phylum Chordata; class Actinopteri; order Semionotiformes; family Lepisosteidae; genus Lepisosteus; species Lepisosteus platostomus. Next base: position 1,408,403 of record NC_142626.1, on the reverse strand, counting down.
CAGGAGAGATCAGGAGGGAGGAGAGGGAGACGGGAGAGATCAGGAGGGAGGAGAGGGAGACGGGAGAGATCAGGAGGGAGGAGAGGGAGACGGGAGAGATCAGAAGGGAGGAGAGGGAGACGGGAGAGATCAGGAGGGAGGAGAGGGAGACGGGAGAGATCAGAAGGGAGGAGAGGGAGACGGGAGAGATCAGGAGGGAGGAGAGGGAGACGGGAGAGATCAGAAGGGAGGAGAGGGAGACGGGAGAGATCAGGAGGGAGGAGAGGGAGACGGGAGAGATCAGAAGGGAGGAGAGGGAGACGGGAGAGATCAGGAGGGAGGAGAGGGAGACGGGAGAGATCAGGAGGGAGGAGAGGGAGACGGGAGAGATCAGGAGGGAGGAGAGGGAGACGGGAGAGATCAGGAGGGAGGAGAGGGAGACGGGAGAGATCAGGAGGGAGGAGAGGGAGACGGGAGAGATCAGGAGGGAGGAGAGGGAGACAGGAGAGATCAGGAGGGAGGAGAGGGAGACGGGAGAGATCAGGAGGGAGGAGAGGGAGACGGGAGAGATCGGGAGCGAGGAGAGGGAGACGGGAGAGATCGGGAGGGAGGAGAGGGAGACGGGAGAGATCGGGAGGGAGGAGAGGGAGACGGGAGAGATCGGGAGGGAGGAGAGGGAGACGGGAGAGATCGGGAGGGAGGAGAGGGAGACGGGAGAGATCGGGAGGGAGGAGAGGGAGACGGGAGAGATCGGGAGGGAGGAGAGGGAGACGGGAGAGATCGGGAGGGAGGAGAGGGAGACGGGAGAGATCGGGAGGGAGGAGAGGGAGACGGGAGAGATCGGGAGGGAGGAGAGGGAGACAGGAGAGATCGGGAGCGAGGAGAGGGAGACGGGAGAGATCAGGAGGGAGGAGAGGGAGACGGGAGAGATGAGCAGCAGGGGAGCGGTCCTGCCTCACCGATGAACTCGAAGACCTCCTCGAAGTACTGCCGCAGGTTCTGCCTGCTGTTGTCGGTGGCGGGCAGCCTCTTGTAGCGCACCAGGCCCGTGCTCAGGTGGTACAGGGGCAGGTGTGTGGTGACGTTGACCACGAAGCCGATGTTCAGGCGCAGCAGCAGCTCCAGGTCCTGGGCGTCGCTCTCGTTGCCCAGGAACAGGAAGGGCAGGATGGGGCTCAGCGGCGCGTTCTCGATGTCCGGCGTCATCACCAGCTGGCCACTCGCCTCCCACGAGGCCGACAGGGACAGGGAAGCGGGGGGCAGGAGCTCGGCCGGCGGGGCTGGGGAGAGGGAGGGAGAGTCTCATCCGTCTTTTACAAAAAAAGTAGAAAACCCTAACAGAGGAATTTGAATCCAAACGCAAGGGCTCGCTGGCGTGTCCGGGGCGGGGCAGGCCGATGGACTGTCCAGTGCTGGACGCTGGCCGAGGTGAGCGGTTCGAACTTCCTCAGAGAATTAGACTCCCGGTGCGCAGCAGTCTGATCCGCTCCAGGTTTTTTCCGGAGAGATTTTGAAATCCCCAGCCAGCATTGGCTGTGCCCCAAGAATGCATACATCATAACACGAGTAAGGGGACCCCCCCACACACACACACACATTGCAAAAGAAGAAGAAGAGGGTCAGGGTGTCCCACCCCTCACCTCTTCCCCCATCCCCAGGGTGTCCCACCCCTCACCTCTTCCCCCGCCCCCAGGGCGTCCCACCCCTCACCTCGCCCCCCGCCCCCAGGGCGTCCCACCCCTCACCTCTTCCCCCATCCCCAGGGCGTCCCACCCCTCACCTCGCCCCCCGCCCCCAGGGCGTCCCACCCCTCACCTCACCTCACCCCCCGCCCCCAGGGTGTCCCACCCCTCACCTCTTCCCCCATCCCCAGGGTGTCCCACCCCTCACCTCTTCCCCCGCCCCCAGGGCGTCCCACCCCTCACCTCACCCCCCGCCCCCAGGGTGTCCCACCCCTCACCTCTTCCCCCATCCCCAGGGTGTCCCACCCCTCACCTCTTCCCCCGCCCCCAGGGCGTCCCACCCCTCACCTCTTCCCCCGCCCCCAGGGCGTCCCACCCCTCACCTCTTCCCCCGCCCCCAGGGCGTCCCACCCCTCACCTCTTCCCCCGCCCCCAGGGCGTCCCACCCCTCACCTCTTCCCCCATCCCCAGGGTGTCCCACCCCTCACCTCGCCCCCCGCTCCCAGGGCGTCCCACCCCTCACCTCGCCCCCCACCCCCAGGGCGTCCCACCCCTCACCTCTTCCCCCATCCCCAGGGCGTCCCACCCCTCACCTCGCCCCCCGCTCCCAGGGCGTCCCACCCCTCACCTCGCCCCCCGCCCCCAGGGCGTCCCACCCCTCACCTCGCCCGTTGCTCTCGTCCTGCTCCTTGTTGAGGGAGTTGAGCACCAGGTGCAGGGGCTGCCCCTCCCTGTCCCGCGGCGCGGCGCTGGGCCTGGTGAGGGTGGCGTGGGCGGAGCCGGGCGGGGAGGAGGCGGGGGAGGCGGGCGGGCGGCGGGGGAGGGACGGCGCGCGGGGCTCGTCGGCCAGCCCGTTGGCGTCGGCGCCGGTGGCCTCCCGGGGCCAGAGCCGCTGCAGCGAGTCGTGCGCGGACGAGGCGGAGATGAAGTCCAGCACGGCCAGCTTGCCCTGCTGCAGCCGCCGGCGCCCCGCCGCGTCCGTGAAGTGCGTGGGGCCCCGGGAGAAGCCGGCCAGGTTCCGGCAGTCCAGGACGACGGGCCCGGCGGCGCTGTTCTGCTGGCCGCCGGGCAGGGTCTGCAGGGGGATGTGGTGCTGGGCCTTGGACCGGGTCATCTTCTTGGCCAGCTCCTCGGGCCAGATGGTGCGGACGCTGTAGTCGTCGTCGTCGCCAGCCGTGTACGCCCCGGGGCCCGGGCCCCTGGGGCCGCGGGGGTCGAAGGTCACGATGGGGTCGCTGCTGCAGAAGCTGCAGGTGGAGCCGCCGGACTTGGCCGAGGGGGGGCAGTTGCCCACACAGCTCTGCAGCGCCCGCAGCGTGGAGGAGGACAGGGGTGCGCAGGGCAGGCAGCCGCCCACCAGCCTCCGCCGCAGGCCGCCGGGGCTGCCCAGGGGCCGCAGGAGCCCCGCGCGGCACTCCGACGCCGTGGAGGCGGAGGAGGAGGTGTTGGTGGCGGAGGAGGCCGACAGGCAGCCCCCCAGGGACCTCAGCCCCGCCAGGCCGCCGCCGCCGCCGCGGCAGGGCAGCGGGGGGCTCCGCCAGCAGCCCCGGGGGCGCAGGAGGTCCAGGGCGCAGGAGTGCTCGGGGCTGGAGTACCTGCAGGACGAGCTGGTGGGGCTGCTGGCCGCCCCGGCCCGGCTCGGGGGCTGCCTGGGGAGGCCCGGCTGGATGTTCTCCCTGCTGGCGCAGGGCACCTCCTGGAGGATCCGGGACGGGTAGCTGGCGGGGGGCGGGTAGGAGGCGAGGGGCTCTCTCCCTCCCCGGCCGCCTCCTCCTCCTCCTCCTCCTCCCTCAGTTTGGGGTTTGTGGTGGCCCCCCCCAGAGCCCAGCCCCAGGCTGCCCCCCAAGAGCGCCCCCGAGAGGCGGCGGTGGGGGTGGTGCGGGTTCTGGGTGATCGGGGGCCCCGCCTCCCTCCTCTTCTCGGGCTGCTGCCCCAGGTCCAGGCGCAGGGACACCAGCGGCTCCCGGAGCCCCCCCCTGCGGCCGCCGGGACCGCCGGGCCCGCCCCGGGCCGCCCCCCCCAGCGAGAGCTTGATGTCGATGGTGTGGGTGTGGCCCCTGTGGCCCTCGGCCCCGGCGCCCGCCCCGGGCTGTGGGGGCTGCGGGGGGGTCCGGCGCGGCTCCGGAGAGCGCCGTTTGCGCTCGGAGGAGGAGGTGGAGGAGGAGGAGCGGGGGGCGGGGCCGTCCCGAGGGGACCCCAGGCGCAGGGCCAAGGTCTTGGGGCGCTGGAGAATCACGATCCGCTCGTCCAGCGGGAGAGGCGGCATCAGGGATCGGGGATCACCGCCTGGGAGACAGGCAAGGAGACAGGATGAGCCACAGCCCGGAGCAGGCAGAGCTGGAGCTGTGATGAATAGCAGAGACTGATGAGGAGGACAGACAGAGTGGCTGATGAAGAGGAGAGACTGATGAGGAGGAGAGACAGAGGGACAGAGTGGCTGATGAAGAGGGGAGACTGAGAGTCTGATGAAGAGGAGAGACTGATGAGGAGGAGAGACAGAGGGACAGAGTGGCTGATGAAGAGGAGAGACTGATGAAGAGGACAGACAGAGGGACAGAGTGGCTGATGAAGAGGAGAGACTGATGAGGAGGAGAGACAGAGGGACAGAGTGGCTGATGAAGAGGAGAGACTGAGAGACTGACGAAGAGGAGAGACAGAGGGACAGAGTGGCTGATGAAGAGGAGAGAGTCTGATGAAGAGGAGAGTCTGATGAAGATGAGAGACAGAGTGACTGATGAAGAGGAGAGACAGAGGGACAGAGTGGCTGATGAAGAGGATAGACTGAGAGACTGACGAAGAGGAGAGACAGAGGGACAGAGTGGCTGATGAAGAGGAGAGAGTCTGATGAAGAGAAGAGTCTGATGAAGAGGAGAGACAGAGTGGCTGATGAAGAGGAGAGAGTCTGATGAAGATGAGAGACAGAGTGACTGATGAAGAGGAGAGACAGAGGGACAGAGTGGCTGATGAAGAGGATAGACTTAGAGACTGACGAAGAGGAGAGACAGAGGGACAGAGTGGCTGATGAAGAGGAGAGAGTCTGATGAAGAGAAGAGTCTGATGAAGAGGAGAGACAGAGGGACAGAGTGGCTGATGAAGAGGAGAGAGTCTGATGAAGAGGCGAGACAGAGTGGCTGATGAAGAGGAGAGAGTCTGATTAGCCAGGCTGGTCAAGTCAAGGTGAAACAGGCCTCAGAATGGGGAAGAGTGCTTCAGGCCCGTCTCCCCCGGGACTCCTAAAGAGGTCGTCTTGACCCACTTTCCTGCTCCAGCAGTGCGGGCGCTGGCATCTCTCCCTCTCCCTCCCGGGAGAACGGGCCGCCCCCCACAGCGTCCGCGCTCGCTGGCTCGTCAGCGCTAGCGACCGGACCGGACCGGACCGGACCGGGGAGGGAGGGATTCACAGCTCTCTTCCCCAGGAGTCTCGTCAGAATAGCACATAAACTCATTCCAGGGGGCTCGCTCAGAGTGCGGCTCCGATGTCTCGGGTTCGAGCCCCTGTCAGCAGGGGGCGCTGCGGAGCATGGCGGGTGGGCGTGGTCTGTAGGGGGGAGGGGCGTGTCCAGGAAGCCTGATCCGGGGCGCATGCGCAGTGGGCTGGGAGCCCCGTCTTTCCCAAACAAAACGAAACAAAAAAAAACAACAGAAAAAGGCGGTTTTGGCAAAAGCCGAAAGATGAACCGCCCCTCCTCATATTAGGAGGTCTCCTAATAACCCCCCTCTCTGAACTGGCTCCCTCACTGAGAGCTGGGGTGTGGGGAGCGGACTGGCGCATCACCCAGGTGGGGCACACACTGCTGGGGTGCAGGGGATCCCCATGAGCTGTCCAGAGCTCTGAGGGGGGGTCCAGAAGAGAGCTCTGGCAGAGTGTGGATCACTCAGTTATTGTTTACTCTGCTTGCAATTGTATCGTTGCCTCACACGTGCCAGGAGAGCGCAACACGCGCTGGTCTGGCCCAGGGATGTGTGTGTGTGTGTGTGAGTGCGTGCGGGGGGGGGTCAGTGTCCGGCACACGCACGCACGCACGCGCGCAGGTTCAGCACGCGAGCGACACGCGCCATCAAGCCAGATTCAAAGAAGAAAGAAAAAAAGGCGCGCGCCGCTGCCTCAGCCTCCTGCCCCCGGGGCGGCACGAGTCTTAAGTGTGGAGCGCGCGGAGAGCAGGAGGAGGAGGAGGAGGAGGAGGAAACCCGGGGAGCCTTCCTCCCGTTCGCGCCGGACCCGCGGGTGCTCTTGTGAAATGCCCCCGGACTCGAACGCGCGGCTCCAGAATGAGGTCAGGTGCGGAGCTGTTCCCGGACCCGGACTGCCGCCTGCCGCTTCTGCCCCCCCTCGATCCCCGTGACGCAGACGCGCGTGGGCAGGTAGCCTTTGTGAGCAACACGCGTCCGGAGGACACGGGGTGCCGTACAGGCGGCACGAACAGAACTCCCCCCCCCCCACGCGTGGAACAGAAAACAAAAGGGCAGGCGTACAGGTGTGATGTCTGCGCGGACACGCACCCAGGGCGCCTCGAGCTCCCGGGGCCCACAGCCACAGCGCGCCCGGGGGTCTCTGGGGGGGCGCCGAGGAGCTCGCGTGCAGCTCCCAGGCCGCCGTTTGGCTCTGGTGAATACTAGGGGGGGGGGGGAGTATTCTGGTCGGGGTCCTGGGGGGCAGGACAGGACTATCCGCAGCCCCAGTTAAATATGAATACCGCCGCCAGACTGCGGGCTGAGCAGAGCGGCTGTCGAACCCACATAAACGGGGCAGTGCTTCTGTCTGGCGGGGGGGGTGCATTTATGAAAACAGCACCCTGCGCACACAGGAATCATCAACACGCAAAAGCGACTTATCTGTTTGATATGTGCGTCTGTGCAGTCTAATAGAGATCTATACCTGCGCGCATAAACAAATCTCTCTATATGTATGTTACGTGCACGCATCTGTGATTGAGGGCACAGACGCGGCTGGGCTCGCAGACTGGCGGTACAGGTCCGAAAGATGCACGGATAAGGATCCACTTACGTTAGGAGCTGGTCTTCCGGAGGAGCGTCATGGGTCGTTGTGGATAATTCCAGCTGTATGGCAGCGCTTGTGGACGCGCATCTGTGCATATATGTGTGTGATGCCCGGACACACACGCGTGTATATCTCCTGGCTCGGATGCACGGGACCGTGCGGCGCGGTGCCCTTGCCAGCGCGCTCTTGCGAGGCCGTGCCGGGCCGGAGCGCAGACAGGGGTTCGGCGGTACTGTGGGGCAGACTCTGTAGATCACAATTCTATTATTGCTCTTCTGCTCCGCTGCTGGAATATAGACACCGAGGGGAACGTGAGAGTGCGTGTGTGTGTGTGGAAGAGCGGGGGGGGGGGTAGTCTGAGTCGGTCTGTGTGTGTGTCAAGGGGAAGGGGGCGGGTCCCGGCCAGCGGGTGACATCATCCTCAGCCAATAGGAACCCGGGGTGCCGCGGGACGCAGGCGAGATGGTCTCGGTCAGGAGTCCGGTTCGGTTCCCGGCCGGGGCTGGGCTGGGCTGGGCTGGGCTGTCGGGGTTTGGATCGGGGGAAGGGCCATGCACCGTGCCGGTCTTTTAAGATTATATAACCGGAAGGTGGCGGAGAGTGTTCTGTTGAATATTTAACTCCATCAGCACACGCGCTCGGCAGTCTGTCTTGTCCGCGATCACCAGTCTGTTAATGTGTGTGTCAGTGTGTTATTGTGTGTGTGTCAGTGTGCACTGTCAGTGTGTGTTATTGTGTGTGTCAGTGTGCACTGTCAGTGTGTGTTATTGTGTGTTATTGTGTGTGTCAGTGTGCACTGTCAGTGTGTGTTATTGTGTGTGTGTCAGTGTGCACTGTCATTGTGTGTTATTGTGTGTGTCAGTGTGTGTTATTGTGTGTGTCAGTGTGCACTGTCAGTGTGTGTTATTGTGTGTCATAATAATAAAATAACTGTGTGTTATTGTGTGTGCCAGAGTGTGTTATTGTGTGTGTCAGTGTGCACTGTCAGTGTGTATTGTGTGTGTCATAATAATAAAATAACTGTGTGTTATTGTGTGTGTCAGTGTGCACTGTCAGTGTGTATTGTGTGTGTCATAATAATAAAATAACTGTGTGTTATTGTGTGTGTCAGTGTGCACTGTCAGTGTGTGTTATTGCGTGTGTCACAATAATAATAAAATAACCGTGTTATTGTGTGTGCCAGTGTGTATTGTCAGTGTGCATTGTCACTGTGTTATTGTGTGTGTGTATCAGTGTGCATTGTCAGTGTGTGTTATTGTGTGTCACTATGCACTGTCAGTGTGTATCAGTGTGCACTGTCAGAATGTGTTATTGTGTATGTGTCAGTGTGTGTTACTGTGTGTGTCAGTTTGTTACTTAGTGTCAGGGTGCAGGTTGTCTGTGTCTTGTCAGTGTACGTCTTTCAGAGTACACTCTCAGCATTGTATCGTGTGTGTTACTGTCTGTGTCAGTGTGTCGGTGAGTTTTACTGTGTCAGGGTGCAGTTTGTCAAGTTGTGTGTATCTGGATATGTGTTTCAGAGTGCACTGTCAGTGTGCTACTGTGTGTTACAGCGTGTTTCAGGGTGCACTGTCAGTGTGTGTTACTGCGTGTGTCAGGGTGTGTTTATCAGAGGTCTGTGTGTGTGTGTGAGAGCTCATGACAGCACTGTCCAGTTCTGCTGACACTAGGCTGATGTCATCATCCCTGACCACGCTGAGCTCTGACCCTCACAGATCCCAGACACAGATCACAGCATTACTCACAAGCCGACTGCGCCTGGGCATGAGATCACGAGCTCCGTGAAGCTCTGCTCCCCCAGCAGCCTGTCGGTCTCCCCAGAGCGCCTGTGTCTGCCGCGCCCAACTGCCACCTGCACAGCCTAATTATCCAATTAACTGCAGGGCTGTAGCCCGGCTGACGAGCCTCCCTGGGCAGTGATTAGAAACTGGACCTTCAGTCACACACACTGCTAAAGACCTCAGGAAACATCAGCACAGCTCTAAGAACGTAGTGAGGCTGATCATGTAACTGACTACTCAGTTTGGAACAGAGGATACCAGACCCCCCAGGACTGGGAATCACCCCCCCAGAGGATACCAGACCCCCCAGGACTGGGACTGACCCTCTCAGAGGATACCAGACCCCCCAGGACTGGGACTGACCCTCTCGGAGGATATCAGACCCCCCAGGACTGGGACTGACCCCCCCAGAGGATACCAGGCCCCCCAGGACTGGGAATCACCCCCCCAGAGGATACCAGGCCCCCCAGGACTGGGACTGACCCCCCCAGAGGATACCAGACCCCCCAGGACTGGGAATCACCCCTCCAGAGGATACCAGACCCCCCAGGACTTGGAATCACCCCTCCAGAGGATACCAGGCCCCCCAGGACTGGGACTGACCCCCCCAGAGGATACCAGACCCCCCAGGACTGGGACTGACCCCCCCAGAGGATACCAGACCCCCCAGGGCTGGGACTGACCCTCCAGTACTCCGGTTTGCAGGCGCAAATGCCGGTCTCTGTGACTTACCCCAGCCCCTGTGACCTACCCCAGCCCCTGTGAACTAGCCCTACCCCGGACAGCTGAGGTGCCCAGGACTCGGGGCTTGGGGTCCGGACGGGCCCGGCACTGTGGGCTTGCTACAGCCCTGTTCCAGGCCACGGCCCTGCTTCTGTGACCTCACGCAGGATGAGACCTGGCTGTCATGCGATCAGCGAGCCGGATTATTACAGTATTGATCCTCCAGCGCAGCCTGGCCATGGCTACAGGACACACACAGCAGCCCTGATCGAAGTCTTCATCGCTCCCCAACACATTGTAATGACAGCGGCTCGGCTTAACACAGAACACTGGGCACAGCCGAGGCCCCTGAGAGGCTCATCCTTCAGCTAAAGCTGTTTCAGTCCAGGAGACCCCAGTCCGGGGCAAGCCCCTACAGCCCGGAGACCCCAGTTCGGGCTCCCAGTCCGGGGCGAGCCCCTACAGCCTGGAGACCCCAGTCCGGGATGAGCCCCTACAGCCCGGAGAACCCAGTCCGGGATGAGCCCCTACAGCCCGGAGACCCCAGTTCGGGGTGTCAAACAAACTGACACACACAGTAACACATGCTGAAAACGACTGAGAACAGGACTGACTTCTTTACACAAAGGGAGGCGGGAGTGTGGAACAGGTTGCCCAGCCATGTGGTTGAAGCCGATGTCCTGTTTTCTTTCTTGTGGTGGCTGTATGAGATCCTGGGATCAGTTAACCAGGAGCTAGGCTGGATGGACGGGGAGGGCTTCACTTGTCTGAGTCTGGGCTCGTGCTGTTATAGGAACCAAGGGCACAGTCAGAGGCCTCACTCCCACTCCGAATACTTCTCATAAGAAATGAAATCACTCAGGACACAAGACTGTTCAGGCAGGGGCAGTGTGTCACCGATGGGAAATAACACAGCCACATTATGGTATGACTAACAATGTCAGGAGCCCGGTCTGTTTATATATTTCTACTTACAACACGTATGACATGGGGATGGTCCGCATTGGTAAAAATGACGTGGGTGGAACTAAATTTAATACAATACCAGTCATGGTACCGTATATAAAAATAGTGTTGTAATATTTTATATAAAAAAGGTGATCTAAAAAAAGACAGAAGTCCTAAAATGGTTAGTCATCCCACAACATGCCCGTGTCAACACTAATCAGTGACAGACGGCCCCTGCCATTACTGCCAAAAGAATTGACTCAAGTCTGCTATTAGCACCGAGCTTACGTTGCCTGGTTAACATTCAGCCGCGACAATAGTCAATAGGCGTTGTTAAATGATCTAAAACACGCTTTTGGATTGAAATAGCCTTTAGACAGTTCTAACAATCGCAATAAAATGCAGTTTTTTCCAAAGAATACTTATGATACTTTTTTTTTACGCGATATGATGAATATATGATGAGAGCAACAAAAGAGTGAAAAGATCTTTTGATCATTCAAGACGTTGCTTTCAGTACTACCGCACTCGAGCATTTTAAAGCACACGCGCCTAGCTCGGCAGACCTGACGACATTTCCGGGGCTAGCGAAACGCCTGCATGAAGTCCCGCCTCCCATAATCCCAGGTGACCGCCTCTCACTGGTCCCCCAGTCCGTCAATCAGGTGGAGGCAGGGCGCAGGATTGGCGGGGGAGGGACCTTTCCCCATGGGGGCGGGGTCAGTTTGGCGGGAGATTCAGAAACTGGCAGAGCGGCGCGGGCGGAGAGGCGATTTTGTTTTTGTTTTTTATAATTAATGCTATTGTTCTTACAAAACGTCGATCCGGACATCATTGATGCGTGTTGCATGAACTCTTTTTAGAATGGGAGACCTGGCTTTTTATGTGGTTTTTGGCACCGAAGAGCGGCCGCGCAAACTGTGGAGGTAAGAAACAATCTCACTTTTTAGGAGGGAAATGTGTGCCACGGTGTTTACCGCAATAATACAGCCTCTGTTACAGCGCAGAAGTACAGTAAATACAGTAATAATACAGCCTCTGTCACAGTGCAGAAATACAGTGATAATACAGCCTCACTGTATACAGTAATAATACAGCCTCTGTCACAGTGCAGAAATACAGTAAATACAGTGATAATACAGTGATAATACAGCCTCTGTCACAGTGCAGAAATACAGTAATAATACAGCCTGTTTTACTGTGTATAGTGATAATACAGCCTCTGTTACAGCGCAGAAATACAGTGATAATACAGCCTCACTGTATACAGTAATAATACAGCCTCTGTCACAGTGCAGAAATACAGTAAATACAGTGATAATACAGCCTGTTTTACTGTATATAGTGATAATACAGCCTCTGTCACAGTGCAGAAATACAGTAACTACAGTGATAATACAGCCTGTTTTACTGTGTATAGTGATAATACAGCCTCTGTCACAGTGCAGAAATACAGTGATAATAACTATGAGGACATACAGCTTGTTCCAGACTCCCACCACCCTTTGTGTAAAGATGTGACTTGCCCTCCCTCTCGCCCTGCAGCGACGGCGCCTGCGGCCAGTTCTCGGTGGGGGTGCCGGCCGTGCCCCCCAAGCTGCTGGTGGTGTTCGGATGTGGAGAGTGGGCCCCAGGAGGGGCGGAGGTCTCCGTGGAGCTGCAGGGGCCCGGAGAGGAGCCCCTCCCCCTTGGGAAACTCACCCCGCACTGCAGGTAAAGTTTACCCCCCTGCCTGGGGTTGCAGTAGACTCAGTGATACCCCCCTGACCCCTTACACAGCAGTCCCCACTCCACTCCAGGGTTGACAGGTTTGTTAGAGACGTGTCCACACTGGGAGTCTGGGGGGATCAGACTGCAGGGCAGAGAAAACCTGGAGCGGATCAGGCTGCTGTGCAATAGGAGCGTCTAACTGATTATCTGGAAAACCTGGTCTGGATCAGGCTGTGCCTTCCCAATAATTTTTTTGGACTGTGGCTCTTCTGTCCTGTCCCCCTGTCCGCCCAGGTGTCTGCTGTGGGAGCCGGGCCGATCGGCGGACTGGGAGAAGTGGGCAAGCAAGACGGGGAGCTCTGGTCTCAGTCTGAGACTGCGTGTTCAGGGAGAGGTAGGTACCAGCCCGGCGGGCGCAGGGTCACTGGGAGGTCACCGTGCTGACCAGCCTGGCCTTGCCCCAGGCCTGAAACACCAACAGACACTGTCCTGAAGGCATTACTGCTGCTCCCTCGGCAGACATCTTTGTTTGGGGCAGTTGGCAGGAGCCTCACCTGTAACCTACAGGAACAGGAAGTGCAGCAGAATGCAGGGTTCTGATTGGCTAGTCCATCACGAAGGGCCTGGTAGTGTGAGTAGGCCTTCGGTTGAGGGGGGGTTGGGGGATTAATTAATCTACGAAGTCTCTGCGCCCCACCCTCCCAGACCCAGTTTTATACCTCTCTGGTTTGCAATGTATTTGGGGGCTGGAGACCTGAAAGATGGGGTGAAAGTGGCTCTGCATGAGCAGGGGGTGGGCGGGAGGTCGGGTGAGCTGGTGTGGTGAGCTGATACCCCCCGTGTCCAACAGGAGGACAGCGCCAGGGCGGGGCAGCAGGGCAGCCAGGAACCGACCACAGAGGTGAGCGTCTGCCTCCTCTCTGCCCCCCCATCCTCTCCTCCCGTCTCCCTCCTCTGTCCTTCCTCTCCCTCCTGCCCCCTCCCCCCTCTCCCCTCTCCCTACCTCCCCTCCTCTCTCTCCCCTCCTCTTCTATCCCTCCTCTCCCCTCTTATCTCTTCTCCCTCCTCCCCTCCCCTCCTCTCTCCCTCCTCTACCTCCTCTCTCTCCCCTCCTCTTCTCTCCCTCCTCTCCCTTCTCCCTCCTCCCCCCTCTGCTCTCCTCTCCCCTCCTCCCCCCTCTGCTCTCCTCTCCCCTCCTCCCCCCTCTGCTCTCCTCTCCCTTCTCCCCCCTCTGCTCTCCTCTCCTCTCCTCTCCCCTCTGCTCTCCTCTCCCCTCCTCCCCCCTCTGCTCTCCTCTCCTCTCCTCTCCCCTCTGCTCTCCTCTCCTCTCCTCTCCCCTCTGCTCTCCTCTCCTCTCCTCTCCCCTCTGCTCTCCTCTCCCTTCTCTAACAGACTGTCTGCCTTCTCTTGCTCGGCCTGTCCAGGCCACCACAACGCCCCCCTCAGGCAGGGCGAAGAGGAAGAGGGGACAGCTGGGCTGGGAGGAGGGGCAGGGGCAGGAGAACGTGCCCCCCAGCGTCCCCCCGGCCGAGGCCCAGCGCCGAGTCCGCAGTCACCCCCGCCCAGGCCACACACGCCCCTTCACCCCCGTACAGCCCTGCAGGCCCGAGGGCAAGAGCAAGGCCCCAGGTGAGAGTGTGTGAGAGTGTGTGTGTTTATGACAGTGAGCGTGTGTGCGAGAGTGAGAGTGAGTGTGTGTGTTGCAGTGTGTTACAGCGTATATTCGTGCGGTACAGTGTGTGTGTTGCAGTGTATTAAAGTGTGTGTTGGGGTACAGTGCGTGTGTGTGACTGTGTTGCAGTGCAGTCCAGCGTGTGTGTGTGTGTGTGTGTGACCGTGTGTTGCAGTGCAGTCCAGCGTGTGTGTGTGACTGTGTGTTGCAGTGCAGATTCTGTGTTGGTGGACCCTGACCTGAGAAGCCGTGCTCTTCCCTGGGCTAACGAGTCCCTTGAGCGATGGGCCGAGGTGACGGAGCCTGTCTGTGCCTGAGCCCAGCCTGAGCTGTGACTTGTCTTCCTGGGCAGCGTGCGGAGCCGAACCCTCAGGGCGCTGGGGCCACACCCTGTGCCCCATCGGCTCCCAGACTGCCATCCTGATCGGCGGACAGGGTTCGAGAATGCAGTTCTGTAAGGACCCCATGTGGAAGCTCTGCACAGGTGAGGCACCCAGTGATGATGATGATGATGATGATGATGATGATGATGGTGTGTGTAAAACCTGAGGTTACCAATGCAGGGAACTCCCTCCACTTGGCTGCCAGCCTAGCTGATCCCATCCAGTTCTTTCCTGAAACATCCCAGGTAACCCTTGCTTGTTCCAGCCCCCCGCCACCCTTCGCGTAAGGACGATCCGCTTGTTCTCAGTTTTAAAGCCACTTCCTCTTAGTCTCCAGGCTTGTGCTCCTCCGGTATTCCCGTTATGTGTCGCCCGGGTGCGGCCGCACTGCGTTCCCGGGGTTAGAGGGAGGCCTTTATCTTGGCCAGCTCGTGCGGCTGATTCAGCTGTCCAGACGCCCCCCAGGGCACATTGACCAAGCTGACTCCGGTGGACTTCTTTACACAAAGAGTGGGGGGACGCTGGGACGAGCTACCCAGACCTCTTTCCGGGACGTCTTCCCGGGTCCGACTGCGTGAGACCCTCAGATCAACGAGCCACAGACTTCTAACTAGCGAGTTTCCTTCTCCTGGGGTGCTGCAGAGGACCTCTCCTGGGTGGCCGCGGAGACCATCGCCGACGGCCCCACCCCTGACTGCCGGATTGGTCACACGGCGACCTTCGACCCGGAAAAGAAACGGATTTACGTGTTCGGCGGCTCCAAGAACAAGAAGTGGTTCAACGACGTCCACATCCTGGACACGGTCAGCTGGCGCTGGACCATGGTGGAGGTAAAGTGGACCGGTACAGAGCAGCAGCACCTCCTAGAGAGGGGGTTCTTTCCCTGGGGGGTCAGACGCCCCTTCTTGGGGGGAGGAGGGGGGGCGAGACATGCCAGATGTTTTTTTAGAAGATGAATCCTTTCAGCACACGAATTAGGCACGGGCGCATTTGCACAAGACTTCGTTTCTCCAGTCCTCGGGATCTGGGGGGCAGTTTTTCATAGCGTCTTCATTTCACTGCAAGACTAAAAGAAGTCAATAAGGACATAATTGTATCTGGTTCAGTCTGTCGTGATGGTGGATCTGAGGTTTAAAGGACTGAGCTGCTGCAATGATTTTTGGGGGTGCGGGGACCTGTACTTTACTTACTCCCTCTCTGCACCCCCCTCCCCCCCAGGCACAGGGCAAGGTGCCCCCCCTGGCCTATCACACCTGCAGCCTGTTCCGGGGGGAGCTGTTCGTCCTGGGGGGGGTGTTCCCGCGCCCCCACCCCGAGCCCGATGGCTGCAGCGACTCTCTCTACATCTTCAACCCCGAGCTGGGCATCTGGTACCAGCCCATCGTCCTCGGCGACCGGCCCGCGCCGCGATCCGGGTGAGGACCGGGGGGCCGGGGCGTGGGGGGGCAGTGGGGGCGGGGTGTGATTGACCTCTGAAACTGGGGGGCTCAGGTGAGGACTGGGGGGGCCAGGGTGTGGGGGGACAGTGAGGGCGGGGAGTTATTGACCTCTGAAACTGGGGGCTCAGGTGAGGACTGGGGGGCCAGGGTGTGGGGGGACAGTGAGGGCAGGGAGTTATTGACCTCTGAAACTGACCCCCCCCCCCATCCGTCGTGTGTCTTCCCGGCCAGGCACTCCGCCTGCGTGATCCGGGGAAAGATCTACATCTTCGGAGGCTGGGACACGCCCATCTGCTACAACGACACGCACGCGCTGGACCTGGGTAAGACGCCCGGCCGCCCGCGGGCTCTGCTGGCACACTGGCCTGCTCGCCGCTGTCCCGTAGCAAGGAGAGACTACAGCCTGGCGAATGAAGCAGTTCCATCTGTTTTATTAACTCTTTCTCCAGTCCAGGGCCGCAGGGGAGCCTGTCCCAGCAGCTGGAGAAAGGCGGGGTACAGCCCGGATGGGACCCCAGTCCATCGCAGGGCACCCACAGACACACACACCAGGGGCAGTCTTTCCAGAAGACAGTTTTCCTCCCAGGATGTCTTTGGACTGTGGGAGGAAACTGGGGGAAACCCACGTGAATGTGGGGGAGGGACATGCAAACTCCACCCAGACAGCCTCCCAGGCGCAGAATTGCACCCCAGAGCTGTGCCACAGTGTCCCCTGCGGACCGCTGGAGGGGACACAATTGTATCTGCCTGACGCTGCGGCTCCTGTGTTTCAGGTCTGATGGAGTTCTCTGCTGTGGAAGTACGTGGAGCGCCCCCTTCCCCCCGGAGGTATAACTGCACCCTCTGTTTTTTTTGTTTTTTTTTTTGTTGTTGTTCCAAATCAGAAATCCCAGTTACAATCACCTCAGTATCAGGAGCAGATGAACTGGTCAATGCTGTAGAAATCACCCTCCCCCAACAGTAAGCCTTTAAAATCTGAATGTGTTCAGATACAGAATCACTGACACTTGAATCAGGAATGTATCTCTACGTACTTGTTACTCTCTTCATAAATCACAAGTGTCTTCCTTCTCTTGAATGTAAACAGTTTGGTTAGAAGTAAAACAACTGTAAAATTTTAAGGGAAGAGATAAGCTTCGACTCAGTTCTTTGAGTGTGACGCATATTGGTCAATTTGTATTCTAAAAGGATAGTTGTGCAATGTCTTCTGTATTTAAAACGGGTTTTATCTGTTCTCTAAAATGAGTCTTTTTTTTTAAAAAAGGAAATGACCCGTCCACACCCCTCCCTCCTCCTCCCTCCCCCACCCCCTCGTTAGCTAATTGGTGGTGCTTGTGTGTGCTAGCTGGCACGGCAGCGCGGTGCTCTCCGGCGGCAGCTTCCTGGTCCACGGCGGCTACGACGGCCACCGGGCGCTGAGCGACAGCTTCGTCTTCGACACAGGTCAGGCGCGGGGGGGGGCTTCTGGGGCCTGGCGCGGAGCCGGCGGGCTGTCTCCCTGGAACTAACGGCGCAGGGCCAGAGGCCGACCGCTGACCGATCCCAGGATCCCCTCCTGCTGTTTCCCCGCAAAGACTCCAGGGTATCGGCCTTAACAGCGTGGCTTGTTCCCCCCCACTCCCGCCACTCTCTGTGTAAAGAAGAGCCTCGCAGTCTCCTCTATTGGCCTGTCAGGGCGGGACAGTGTGAATCAATGTGGGGGAGTAGTGGACAGTGGTGGACAGTGAGAGTGGTGGACTGTGGTGGGGCACTGAGAGTGCAGGTCAGTGGTGGACAGTGGTGGGGCAGTGAGAGTGCAGGTCAGTGGTGGACAGTGGGAGACAGTGGTGGGGCAGTGAGAGTGCAGGTCAGTGGTGGACAGTGGTGGACAGTTGTGGGGCAGTGAGAGTGCAGGTCAGTGGTGGACAGTGGGAGACAGTGGTGGACAGTTGTGGGGCAGTGAGAGTGCAGGTCAGTGGTGGACAGTGGGAGACAGTGGTGGACAGTTGTGGGGCAGTGAGAGTGCAGGTCAGTGGTGGACAGTGGGAGACAGTGGTGGACAGTTGTGTGGCAGTGAGAGTGCAGGTCAGTGGTGGACATTGGGAGACAGTGGTGGACAGTGGTGGGGCACTGAGAGTTATGGACAGTGGGGGACAGTGGTGGACGTTCCCTTCAGGCCCGGAACTGTGCCCAGTCGCTCTCGGTGTTGGGGGTTAACCGTGCGCACCCCGTCTCTTGCAGAGAGCAGCACGTGGACGGCCATCGTGCACCCCCTCCTGACGGCCACGCCCCGCGCCGGCCACGCCATCGTCGCCCTGGGAGGCGCAGAGCAGGTAGGAGCAGCCCAGGAGGGGCGGGAGATATAGCGCCTTCTGTCCTCGGGGCTGGGACGTCACTCAGAGCCACGAGACTCCCCGAAACACGAAGGCTCTGCGTTTCGGGAACGCCCCTTTCAGCAGCAGAAACAAATCAGACCCGTTCGGTTCTGTTGTGGGGGGCTGTGTGAACCCCCCCCCCCCCCCCCAAGACCAGGCGCTATATCTCGGGAGAGAAAGCAATCCAGACGCTGCCTTCGGTGGCTCAAGCCGGCACAGACAGAGCAGGTTTCGTTGCCTGTGCAGACGTGCCCCTGCTGCAGGGCGGTCCAGGCCGCTCCAGGGTGACTCATCGCCGGGCTCTCGTACGCAGCTTACCGCCGAAGCCCAGGCCGAACGACACGATGCGCGTTGGGTATTTTCGCGGCCTTCCGCTGCCCGTGCCGCGCGTGACTAACGTTGGTCCCCTCTCACCTAGGACCCCGCGGATCCGGAGGGCCCGGAGGGCCCCGAGCCCCGTCCACACGCGCTGCTGGTCTTCGGGGGCGGGGACAACGAGGGCGCCTTCTTCTCCGACAGGCTGACCCTGAAGATCGACGAGCTGCTGGGCCAATAGGGCCCCGCCCCGGCGGAGCTGGGGGTCGCCGTCTCTATGAGCGGGTTTGGCGCGTGGAGGCGCGCGCGGTCGTGGGCCCGTGCCCTGTCAGGCCCTGCTGCTGCGTGTGTTTTTGTCACTGAAGATGCTGACGGGCTTCTGCTGATGAGCTCTGTTCCGCGTGGGAGGCGCGTGCCTGATCCAGCGTGTAGGCCGGGGCGCTGTGGTGGAGCAGGGGGTTCAGTTCCGGGTGTGGGGTGCTGTCTGTGTGGAGTCCGCATGTTCTCCCCCGTGTTTGTGTGGGTGTCCTCCCACAGTCCACAGTCCACAGACATGCTGGTGGCTTAATTAGCTCCTGGGGAAAACTGGCCCTGGTGCGAGTGTGTGTGTGTGTCCTGTGATGGACTGGCGTCCCGTCCAGGGTGAGTGAGTGTGTGTGTGTCAGTGAGTGTGTGTCCTGTGATGGACTGGCGTCCCGTCCAGGGTGAGTGAGTGTGTGTGTCAGTGAGTGTGTGTCCTGTGATGGACTGGCGTCCCGTCCAGGGTGTGTGTGTGTGTGTGTGTGTGTGTGTGTGTCCTGTGATGGACTGGCGTCCCGTCCAGGATGAGTGTGTGTGTGTGTGTGTGTGTGTGTGTGTGTGTGTGTGTCCTGTGATGGACTGGCGTCCCGTCCAGGGTGAGTGTGTGTGTGTCCTGTGATGGACTGGCGTCCCGTCCAGGGTGTTCCCCGCCTGGAGCCCACTGCTTGCTGGGATAGGCTCGGGCTCCCCCGTGACTCCCTGCTGGAGAAGGTGATTGGAAAACAAGTGGATGAAATGTGATTTCTCCCAGCTGGACCCTGGATTTCATCTCGGCTGCAGAGAGATTGACCGCCGCTCGTTAATTTCAGCTGTTTGTTTTGCTGTGGTTTCTTGGAATTTTTTTCCCTTGGGGCAGTGTTGTAAGTCTCTTGGGATTTTCGTTTCCTTGTAAATAGCGGGGGTTGTTTGATTAAAAAAAATAATGTTTTAAGGTGGCCGATAGTGCAAAGTCATTATTGAACTGATGTACCTCTTCAATAAGATGGTGGACACTAATTGCACAAAGGACACCAGCTTCATGTTAGATTTTAATCTATATTTTATCACAGGACCAGTTCCTGGGCTGGGGTATTTATCACAGGCCCAGTACCGGGGCCGGGGTATTTATCACAGGCCCAGTACCGGGGCCGGGGTATTTATCACAGGCCCAGTTCCTGGGCCGGGGTATTTATCACAGGCCCAGTTCCTGGGCCGGGGTATTTATCACAGGCCCAGTACCGGGGCCGGAGTATTTATCACAGGACCAGTACCGGGGCCGGAGTATTTATCACAGGACCAGTTCCCGGGCTGGGGTATTTATCACAGGCCCAGTACCGGGGCTGGGGTATTTATCACAGGCCCAGTTCCTGGGCCGGGGTATTTATCACAGGCCCAGTACCGGGGCTGGGGTATTTATCACAGGCCCAGTTCCCGGGCTGGGGTATTTATCACAGGACCAGTACCGGGGCCGGAGTATTTATCACAGGACCAGTACCGGGGCCGGAGTATTTATCACAGGCCCAGTTCCCGGGCTGGGGTTTTTATCACAGGCCCAGTACCGGGGCTGGGGTATTTATCAGAATCCACCGGCTGTGCTCTGCTTTGGAATGGATTTCAAGAGTCAAGGTGTTGTTTCACAGACTGGCCACTGGGTGGCAGCAGGCATTAATAAAATCCCTGTTTTCATGTCCAGTCTCCGCTGCAGCGATGGGGGGTGGTGGGGGGGATATGCACACACCAGAGGAGTCGGAGCACAGGACGTACTTACAATCTCAAAGACTCAACACAATACACTTCACTCAACCTGAACCCGTTAACCAGTAAGACCCACGCACGTGTGAGGAGAAAACAATGAGTTGCCTGCTCAAAACTTGAGCACGTTTTTCTTCGACTTAAGACCCCGAAGAATTAAATGTTACATCTTTAAGGCAACATCCTCCGTCTGTAAGAGCTGAAAAGAGTCACACAGGTCAGGTTTTTCCTGTGGCCAAGGCGGTTAGGGGTTCGAATGAGTAACTGAGAGTCCACCAGGAACAGACACCAGCAGCTGTGAGTGACCAGGACTGGAGATCCCCGCAGGAGAGACAGCGCCCCCCACAGGACCAGGACTGGACACCCCCGCAGGACCAGGACTGGGGACCCCCGCAGGGGAGACAGCGCCCCCCACAGGACCAGGACTGGACACCCCCGCAGGACCAGGACTGGGGGCCCCCGCAGGAGAGACCCTAAAGCAGGGCTGTTGCTCTCCCTTCCTGCAGGGGGCGCTGTGTGGGTCTGTGCTGTCAGTTGGACTGCCGGGGGGGGGAGGAGCCGGGTAGGACAGTGAGGGTGTTGTGTGTCAGGTTTCTTGCGGAGGGCGTCAGCGCCGCCTGTCGGACCTGTCGCTCTGAGCGCCGCCTTCAGCCCAGGGCCTCCCTGTTGCATCCCCCCGCCACCCTTTGCGCAGAAACATGCCTGCGGGGTTTGAACCTGCCTCCTGGGTGTCCTACCAACCCCGCGCCGTTCCCCCTCACGGCTGCTCCCATGATCCTCTCCTCCCGCCTTGGGCCCAGGGGATTGTGGGCTGGGCTCTGGGTTTCGCCAGGACCCGTGGGAGCTGGCCTGCATTAGACCCACACGGACCGCAGGGTGAGCGCCCCCTGCTGGCCCCACTAACACCTCTTCCAGCAGCAGCCTCTGCTCTCCCAGGAGTCTCCCCTCCAGGTGCTGGCCTGGCTCACCCTGCTGGGCTCCAGCGGGGCTGCCGGTGGTGAGCCGCAGGGCGATACGGCTTCTGGCAGTGCCATTAATTATATACTAGGGGCAGTCTTCCTGCCATCTTGACCGTCCCACTGGGGGCAGAATCTGTGATTTGTCAAGCTCCTCTATTCATTCCGGGGCAAATGCAACAACACAAACAACAAAAAAGAGCAACACAACACCTGTCTGGGCAAGGAGGGGCCAAAATCGCCTTTCGGAAAAAAAACGTGACCGAGCGCAGCCGGAAATTGCCGAACGTCGTCGCGCTCGCGTCCGGTCGCGGGTTGACCTCCCCCCCGCCCCCCTCCTCTTTCTCCGGGAATTGCCGAAGCGCCTTCGGGCCGCGCTCGTCGGCCGGGCCGGCGTTCGACACCCTCTCCTCCTCCTCCTCCTCCTCCCGCCTACCCGACGCGGCTCTGCGGCGGCCATGTTCGCAGATCTTGTTCCGGTATTGACAAATCCGGAGCGGTCAGGGTCCTGACAGACGGGAGCCGCTCCGAACCCCCGTATCCGCCTCGGAGATCCTCGGAGCCGCCGTGAGGAAGACGGGGAGAAACTCCAGCGAGGGCGCGGAGGGACTGAACTTGACAGCCTCGCCTTATCGACGGCCCTATCGATTGGACTAACCCGGATCTTGTGGAGTTTTTTTTCTTTGGAAGGGGGGGGGGGCTGGTGGTTATTTTTTTCATTCTTGTTGTTAGAATTCTTTTTTGTTTCTGGCGTTGGCGACTTCTGGCACGACCGCTAACACCTCCACCTCCTGAGCTGCTGTGTCGTCTTTTTTTTGGTGGGGGGGGGGGTTCGGGTTTTTTCTGGTGGTGGGGGGGGCAGGCAAAAAGTTTTTGGAGGGGGGGGAGGGGGCGGAGAGAGAGAAGAGTACGCTTACTTCCAGGCAAGAAGGTCGAGTTCCGCTCGGCCCGGCCTCCGAGTCCCGCATCCCCGGGCTCGATTGGAACGCGGTTGCCGGGGAACGCGGCTCCGCCTCGGGGTGAGCCCTCGTCGCTCGTCCGCCTCCCTCCCCTTTAGTGCGGAGAGCCCTACTCTCGGGACCCCCGCCCCCCCCGGCCCTGCTCTGCAGGGAGCCAGAGAGGGGGACATCGCTGGCTCCGATGTGAAACCCCTTCCCAGGACATCCAGTTTTTGTTCGCTCTCCCGAACCTATGTTGTTGTTCTGTTGGCTGCTGCAGAAACAGTTGACCCCCCCCGCCTCTCTCCCTCCTCCTCCCGGTCGGTTCGCCAGTCGTTCCTCCGACCAATGTGGAGTCCAACTTGTTGATAATCCTCTCCCCCTCCTTCCTTGTGCGGTTTCGTTTTGTTCTGCGCCGGCCGACTGCTGAGAGTTGTCTGTAAATGTCCTAAGAGATGTCTACAAGGGCGACTCTGTCGACGGTGATCGAGCACGCTTCGGCACAGGTGAGTGCGCCTTCCTCCTAGCCGGCTCGGTTCGGGTGTCCTGCTGGGGCCGGTGTCGGGACAGGTGGCTGTTTGTTTGGGGGGTTACGGTTTTCTCTGAAGGCGCAGAGAGAGAGAGAGAGAGATTTCGTTGGGCAGCTGAGAGATTCGGTCCTAAGCGGAGCCAGGATTATCGGCTGACGACAGCTCGGCCGGGCCTGTTGTGCTCGGCACCCACCACTCTCCGCGTAAAGACGCGGCGCACCTGTTCCCAGGGTCACACGCGCTTCCCTGTAGTTCTCGTAGGCAGCTCTGCTCTCACAGGAGCCCTGGGTGCCCGTGCAGCGTGCGAACACTTTCTGAGCCCACTCTTACTGGGGGAATCGAGCTGCTGGCTCAGGTGGAGGGCCTGGTGTTTGTGCTCGTAACAGTTTCCGCTGAAAGAGAAAGAGCTTCGACTGGCTCCCTGTGACGTGGGTGACACTGACCCCCCTCTGCCTGTCTGCGTCCCAGGGCGCAGTGGGTCAGGGCTGTCCTGTTCTCAGAAAGTATCGTGGCCCCGGGGGGCTGTAATACGAAGGGGGCTGGTTCCCCAACTGGGCGTACAGAGAGGGGGGATCGCTGTGGGGGGGGGGGGGCTTGTAGA
Organism: Lepisosteus platostomus; assembly: GCF_059453375.1. Lineage (NCBI taxonomy): Eukaryota > Metazoa > Chordata > Actinopteri > Semionotiformes > Lepisosteidae > Lepisosteus > Lepisosteus platostomus. The sequence continues at coordinate 1,385,362 of NC_142626.1, read as the reverse complement.
GACAGGGGTGCAGGGGTGCCTCTGGAGAAGCCTGACGAAAATACCACCCCGGGACGCCGTGACTGGCGCACGCCCGGGAGCTGTCCGACCCGCTCTGCCTGGGCCCGGAACTTTCCTCTGGGTTCTGGCGGACCTCTGAGCCCGGCACCCCGAGTTTCCCCGTCAGCCCGGCCAGCGCTTTTGGGCCCCGTTGTGTTTCAGGGCGCCTGTGGCATCAGTTGTAACCCAGACCCCCCCAGGGGGGGGGCTTGGGGTGCACCCCGTTCGGTGCCATCATCAGTGTGGGACCCCCCTCTCCGGGCGCGCTCTGCTGCGTGGTGGTCTGTGCTGTAGCAGGCTGACACGGCTCTTTCCACTTCCAGGAAGTTTAGTCTCGCTGAACCCTCTCCGGCCCGCTGGTGAGGCTTTCCTGCCTGCGGGGGGCGCCCCTGTCTCCGCGGGTGTCTCCTTCCCCACTTTCCCTCTCCGCTGGTTCAGCGACCGGCAGAGAGCGTTGCCCCTCGCTGGGCGGAGGGAGAGGGTAGCAGCTGGCCCCCCCTGGGGAAGGGAAAACCAGCCCGGCCGGTTCAGCTGGGGGGGGGGGGTGTGTGTACGCGTGCGTGCGTGCGTGCTCTCTGCTCCATCTTGTGCGGGTGATGTCATCCAGGTGTGTGTGTGTGGGGAAATACAGTTGCAGGTTGTCATGGCGACTGCTTTCTGGCAGGAGGGGTGGTGTGGAGTGCTGTCAGATCGCTGGTACAGTGCAGGAACTCTGTCTGCCACACACCGGGGTAAAAATAGCAGCAGGAGGGGGGGGGTTCATCACCCACCGCCTGTTGACAGGACTTTATAGTCGCTTCGGGTTTTTCCTCTGCCCACCCTGAAGCCCCCCGCGCAGCCCGCTCCCCTCGGGGGCCGCGGTTCGGCGTTGCTCGCCCTGTCCCGCGTCCGGCCCGCCCTCGCTCGTTCGGTTTAGTTTCGTTTTTTTTTTTAAGGAGGCTTCGCCTGAAGAGGGAAACCCGAAAACTTCGATCCCCGGCTCCTTTCTCCCGCCGGGGGCCTCCGCGTCCCCCAGCCCTCCCTGTCCCCCCCACAGAGGGCGAGCCCCCAGTGCGAAGGGTGCAGCGCCGAGCTGCGGGCGACCTTTTTCGGTTGTTCCCCCCCCCCCCACCGCCGCGGGAGACCCCTGTACAGATCGCACCGATGCAGCAGAAAATCTGTAGGACCTGCTCAGGCTAATTTTAACTTCCCAGTGCTCTCTGTGTGTTGTTTATTCGAAGTGAGGTAGCAGGCCCGGAACAGTCTGGGCTGCTCTCCAGCAGCCTGGCGCTGGTAACTCCTGGGCTGGATCTGTCTGCCGTGCAGTGGGAATCTGCTGGGTTTTTGGAAATGGTTTTGATTTTGCGAGGACTGCAGTACCTAGCCGGTAGAAGGTATCAGAACCACCGTTCTTGTTTGACGTATAGGCCTGATGTGACCGGGAGGACAGCTGGGTCCAGCCTTGTTAGACCGGGAGGACAGCTGGGTCCAGCCTTGTTAGACCGGGAGGACGGCAGGGTCCAGCCTTGTTAGACCGGGAGGACAGCAGGTCCAGCCTTGTTAGACCGGGAGGACAGCTGGGTCCAGCCTTGTTAGACCGGGAGGACAGCTGGTCCAGCCTTGTTAGACCGGGAGGACGGCAGGGTCCAGCCTTTTTAGACCGGGAGGACAGCAGGGTCCAGCCTTGTTAGACCGGGAGGACAGCTGGGTCCAGCCTTGTTAGACCGGGAGGACAGCTGGGTCCAGCCTTGTTAGACCGGGAGGACAGCAGGGTCCAGCCTTGTTAGACCGGGAGGACAGCAGGTCCAGCCTTGTTAGACCGGGAGGACAGCAGGTCCAGCCTTGTTAGACCGGGAGGACAGCAGGTCCAGCCTTGTTAGACCGGGAGGACGGCAGGGTCCAGCCTTGTTAGACCGGGAGGCAACAGGGTCCAGCCTTGTTAGACCGGGAGGCAACAGGGTCCAGCCTTGTTAGACCGGGAGGCAACAGGGTCCAGCCTTGTTAGACCGGGAGGACAGCAGGGTCCAGTGATTCAGGTTGATGGTTCAAGCCTCTCAGCTCTGTCCTGAGTACCCGTGTGAGGCTCTGAACCTCACTCGCGCTCTGTCCTACAGCCAGCTACGTTCCCAGCCACTCGGAGACTTTGGGGCTCCCACTGCGCCCCTACGGGGGTGTCCTAACTAGGCCCCCGGCCTGCCGTGATGCTTGTGTCGGTGATGCCTCAGTCCGTCTGCTCCCCGGACGTCCGCTGCTGCGTGATCGGCTCCAGAGGGGGAGCTGGGCATCTCTGACCCCGTCCCCTCCGTTTGCACTGCAAACACCTCGGGGCCTGGGGGGGCAGGGGGAGTCCAAACAGAATTAATTGCCCCCCCTGTACTGGTCTCGTTTGCCTTTCGCGCCACTGGTTGAATGAGGGGTCTGCTCTGGGTCGGGGGGTACGGGGACAGAGGAGGAGCTGCTTCACGTTCAAGGAGACCGTTCAGCAGTACCCCAGGACCTCCGGGCGGCAGGCTCTCGGAGCACCGGCTTGTGGGACTTTCCTAATTTGCTGAACTGCGCCCCTCTTTTAGAGCAGTCTGCTTGCGCCCCGGTTCCCAGGATCTTCAGCGTGGGTGTGAGTGTGTGAGATGGCAGAAAGGTGTGGATGGCAGTTTTCCTCAGGATCTGTTTTCCCGGTCGGGGCTCAGCTTCCCTGATCTGACGCCGGTGTGTGAGGTGTGCGAACAGGGAGACCGTCCAGCTGCCTGCTGTTTGTATCCTGGCTGTCCTCCCCCGGAGCTGAAAATAGTCTAATTCTTTATTTACCTGTCCTGGAGTCTGAGGGCTTCATACCCTCTGCTTTCTCTCTCCGTTGAGCTGTTGCTACAAGTTATAAGGCATACTGATATTATGGAGATTGTTTTAGGAGGACAGCTTGCCCAGCGGGTCAGGTCTGGTCTTGAGAGACCCGGAGGGCAGCTGGTCCGGCGGATCAGGTCCGGTCTTGTGAGACCTGGGGCTTCTTATCTGGGGCCCCAGCTCTGCCCCTGACTCCATGTGTCCCCCCCGAACGAGAGACTGAACCCCTCTGTGCTCGTGCTGGTGCTCCGTCCTGCTGTCAGAGACTCTAACCCAGCTCCTCGAACCCTCGGTCCGTCTGAGCGGCTGGGGATAAAAGCAGCTGCTGAATAAGCCCTTGTCCCTGTCAGTTCCATATCCTCGGATATCCTTGTAGCTCCACGCAGAGCCGTCTGGATCCCCCTGCACGGCTCCTGGATGCCTTTGCATTTTTCCGTTGTTGTGTCGTCTCCCAGCACGCTGGCGCGGTGGGAGAGGCCTGTTTTCCGAATCCGGGAGTTCCTCTCGGAGCTGAGAGGCCTGCGATTATCGGCGCGGGGCCTTGGTTGTTGTCGTCTGTGCCGGGCCGTACCGGTGGTCTTCAGCTCTTGTGCGAAGACGCGCCCGGAAGACCAGGAGGACAACTGCAGGCGCCGGGTCCCCAGGACACGCAAAGGAAAGGGGGGACTCTGAGGTTCCGGGCTGGACAGTCCAGCCTGGCTCCCAGGGAGCAGTGGGGAGAGACAGCGGGTGAGCTCTCTCCTCCCCTGCTGCCTTCGGGTCCTCCCTGGGGACCCCCAAACTTAGATCGACAGGCTGTAGACACAGACAGATAGGGGGTCCGCTGCCTGCTCTGAGCTGCTGACAGACAGACAGACAGACAGACAGACAGACAGACAGACAGGTAGACGAGAGACATGTCTGTTCTGCTCCCTCTGTGCTCAGGGTGCAGTGTTCGGTGTTTGCGAATGAGGCTCAAAGTGTCTGCCGTGCGGGGGGGGTGTGCGTTCGTTCAGGTGCGCGTGTGTGAGAGCGTGGCGGCGGCCTTCGCGGTGGTCTCCATGGAGACGCAGCCATTGCCAGCCGGGCCGGGGGACTTCCCGAGCGTGAAGGAAGTCCGGTGTCATGGCGGCGGGCCAGCGGAGCCCGGGTCCCACGTCACCACAGCTTACACCTGCTCTCAGAAACGTCAATAAGAAGTAACCCAGGAGCACAGAGTCCTGCCATGTTCACCTCGGGCCCATCTGGCACAGCACCTCGCTCCAAAGGGACAAACCCCTCAGGACTGCCCCCGGCAGGCGCTCGGGGTGAGGGGGTCCTCTGTGGCTCCGAGAAGGCAGCGGCTCTCTGGGAGTCCCGCGCGGAGACGGCTCTGGAGCGGGGGTTTCGGATCGGGCTTGCTTGCTGGGATCGTCCCTGGCTCCCCCACTGGCCTGAATAAAGCAGTGAGATGGATGTAAGGAGTAGTAATAGTTTGGAGACACCTAATCGAATCTGATCTGTGACGGTAGTTATCCCGGGCAGAAGCAGCTGTCTCCCGGGATTAAGCTGTTGGGGTGGATAATCCGGGTGAGTGATCGCCGTGCTCTGGTCACCCCCCCCCCGAGTGTAGACGGGCTCTTGATGGCTGAGGTGCGCCCCCCGCAGGCCGGGTGAGTTCTGTCACGATGGTGCCTCCTGCTGGTTTGTCTTTCCGGGCCTCCGGGTTTTGATCGGAAGGCCGACGTCACGGGTGTTAGGATTTGCTCTGGTGGTGGCGGTGGGGTCGGGGGGGGGGGCAGTATCCCGCAGGGTCAGTAGGTCACCACTGAGTGACCGGGGCCGGCTGCGTCCAGCTCCGATTAATCCGGCTGGGATCCTGTGGGACGTTCGGCCCCGCCCCCCGTGATCGTTTTCCCCTGGATGGGCTGCAGACTGGGACAGCCGGGCTCCGGGCTGGGGTTTGTGAGGTGGCCAGAGCCGGGGGAGACCGCTTCGGTCGGCCCATCCAGCCCGCCTGCTCCAGGCCCCTACCGCCCTCTGTGTAAAGGCACGCTCCCCTGTAGTTTCTGCTGGTGTTTCGCTGCGGGCTCTGTCAGTTATGCTTTTAACTTTGTCCCAACACTGCATTTTCCTTTCTGTTGCTTTCCCCTCGGCGTTTGGGGAGTTTTTCCTGGAGAAATCTTTTCCTCGCGTTCCCTGCCTCGTGTTCTGCAGCTCCGTGTGTAGCTCTCGCCCCCTGAGCCTCAGTGGGCTCAGTGCGGCTCGCGGTCGGACTCTGTGACCGGGGGGGGGTGATCTACTTCCCTGGCGGGTTTGGGTTTGCCCTCGGGGGCAGCCCTCGGGGACTGAGGTAGAAGGGTGTGGAGCCTGGGACAGGTCGGGCCTGTTCCTCTGCGCCATTGTTCCTCACAGCTGCTTTCTGGAGCTGAGGGCGCCGGGTGTGTGCGGGGGAGACCGAGCTCTTCCCTGGGGGGGCGGGGGGGGGGCGGTCTCCGCGATGTGGTGCCGTGATGTAGTGCGTCTTACTCCAGCAGCTCCAGGCCTGGCTGGCGGAGACACAGAGCCGGAGCCACATCAGGCTCTCGCTGTTCTCCCTGCTTCGTCGTTAAAGCTGCACGGAGATCCGCTCCGGGTTTTTCCGGCGTTCAGTCAGGCTCCCACTGCGTAGCGCTGAGATCCACTCCGGGTTTTCCCAGTGGTCAGTCGGGCTCCCACTGCGTAGCGCTGAGATCCAGTCCGGGTTTTCCCAGTGGTCGGTCGGGCTCCCACTGCGTAGCGCCGAGATCCACTCCACTGTGCAGTAGATCTGTCCGCTCCAGGCCCATCAGTCAGTTACGCTCTTGGTGTCACGCCGCTGTGCGGGGGGAGCTCAGAGGGTCGGCTCGGTGTGGTGTGGGGCCGTGCTGTGTGCCGGCCAGCGCCTCCAGTAACTGACCAGCACCGCGGCTGTGCCTCTGCCTCGTTCGCCCATCCCTCCCGCGCCGAGCCGGGGACCTGCAGCAGGTGAATCCCGAAACGGATCGGGCTGCCGCACTCCTCCGGTTTGTGTGTTTGTGTGTGTGTGTGTGTGTGTGTGTGTGTGCGGTTCGTCTCTGCGGTGGCATCGGGAGGATGAGCAACACCGTGACTCACTCCCTCGGCTCCCATCTGCTCCCTTCGCCCAGAATTTTCCGGAGATCCGCGGCCAATTCCGACTCCCACTCCGCCTCGTCCCGGCCCCGCTCTGCCGGGGGCGGAGGGAGGGGACGGGGGACAGAGGTGTCGGGAGAGAGGGGCGCTGGGAGCGGGTCGTTCCCACGGGTGAGGTGGCGGTGGCGTCCGCCGCATGAGGGGACGTTTCCGGGGGCGTCTCTGTGCCCGTGGCACGAGTGGGGGTGAGTGCCGATTCTGGATCCGCCCTGCCCCGCCCCTCCGGCCGTTCGGCGACCCCTTGATCCGAGCGGAGAGGCAGAGCCTTCAGCGCCGCGCTCCGAAGTTCGGTCCCTCCGGATCGACTCGGGACAGCGCGCTCTCCCTGGTCTGTCGCAGACAGCAGCTCTTCCTCGTGAGGCCCCCTGTCGAGGCCCCCTGTCGGCGCCCCCTGTCCGGCCGGGAGTCAGTCTGGCTCTTGATCTTCCGGGAGCGGTGAGGGGGCGGCCTGCCTCTGTTCCTGTGTTGCCGCGCGGCCGGCGGGGCTCTCTGGAGCCGGGATGAGCTGGGGCTTGCTGAGACGTGTGTGAGCAGGTCCCTCCTGTGTTCGGCCCTTGTTTCTGCCTGAGCTGAACTGCTGGCCAAGTTTTCGCTTGGAAAAGCGGGGCTGCTCATTCTGGGCTTTCTTCCCTCAGAAGGATGTTTAATCCTTGTCCCAGTCTGGGACGAGCCCCTACAGCCCGGAGACCACAGTCCGGGGTCCCAGTCTGGGACGAGCCCCTACAGCCCGGAGACCACAGCCCGGAGACCCCAGTCTGGGTCGAGCCCCTTCAGCCCGGAGACCCCAGTCTGGGTCGAGCCCCTACAGCCCGGAGACCCCAGTCTGGGTCGAGCCCCTACAGCCCGGAGACCCCAGTCTGGGTCGAGCCCCTTCAGCCCGGAGACCCCAGTCTGGGTCGAGCCCCTACAGCCCGGAGACCACAGTCCAGGGTCCCAGTCTGGGTCGAGCCCCTACAGCCCGGAGACCCCAGTCCAGGGTCCCAGTCTGGGTCGAGCCCCTACAGCCCGGAGACCCCAGTCCAGGGTCCCAGTCTGGGTCGAGCCCCTATAGCCCGGAGACCCCAGTTCGGGGTCCCAGTCTGGTTCGAGCCCCTCGTGGCCTGCTCCCGTTTCCTGTGGACTGGGGGGGCACGGAGGCTCGCTCGGAGCCTGGCCTGCACCCCACTCCTCAGTGACGACGTGACAGACCGTGTTGAGAAACGGGTTCTTTTCCAGCGTGTAGGGAGCACCATGTCATGCGTGCGTGCGCGCGCGTGTGTGTGTGTGTGTGCCCGCAGGAGAGGAGAGCAGGGGAAATGACGGGGGGGCGTTGAGTGGTTTCGCAGCTCTGAAGCTGGTGCCAGGCGCCGGTGGAGTCCACACTCTCATGTACTGCTGCCAGGGGACCTGACTTCCTCTCTCTTGGGGTCACCCATCGACTTGCCTTCGTCCGATCTGAGACTGGCGCTGCAGTGGAGTGCTGCTCTCTGTGTGCAGACCAGCCTCCTGCCTCTGCCTCTCTCTCACTCTGCTCCCTCCTCTCCCCTCCATCACTCTCTCTGGCTCACCCTTCTGCACAGTCTCGTTGTGAAAACCCTGCTCCCGTAACCCTGACCCCGATCGTCCCCACAGCCCTCACTCGAGCCCTGGTCAAAGGTCACGACCCCAGCAGGCTGGAGCCTCTCGGGCGCGAAGCCGGAGAAGCTCTGCAGGGGGAACTGCTGGCCAGCCGGGGGCTGTATCTGATCTCCGACAGCCGCGGTCAGATCTGTTTTCCTGCCGCCTGTTTTCGGCGGGTTCTCTCTCTCTCTCTCTGCTGGATGTTCGTCGTATCTCCTTGCTTTGCATGAATTTGCACGGGCTGTGGTGTGAAGTTGTTAAACACATCGGGCTGTCTGTGCAGTCTGTTCCAAGAGCCTCCTTCGGCTCGTAACTCCTGATGCGGATCAGGCCGCTGCTCCCTGATCCCGAGAAATTTTGAAAGGAGCAATTCCCAGGTGGACCTGCTTGATTGGTTCCTAGTTAAACGCTCTTCCTGTCCTTGGTGGGATATCCGTCTTCTGCCTGTGTTTATAGCCCCTGGGCTCACTGTAGACTTCCTCTGCCAAGCCTCGCTGTTCAGCGCAGACAGCCTTGTGGTGTCTGTGATCCGCAGCAGGGACTGGGGCTGAGAGCTCATCAGTGTGAAGGAGCTGGAGGGATGTGTCAGTGAACAGTGCTGCCTCTCTCTCGGCAGGCTGTCTCTCTGTGGGTCGTGTCAGTATCAGTAGTGCTCTGGTCTTTTCATTGCAGCTGTGTCTGTATAAGCCCCTCTCTCTCTCAGTGCAGAGTGTCCAGTCAGTGTGTCTGTATGAACCCCTCTCTCTCTCAGTGCAGTGTTAATGTACTGGAGTGTCCAGTCAGTGTGTCTGTATGAACCCCTCTCTCTCTCAGTGCAGTGTTCATGTACTGGAGTGTCCAGTCAGTGTGTCTGTATGAACCCCCCTCTCTCTCAGTGCAGTGTTAATGTACTGGAGTGTCCAGTCAGTGTGTCTGTATGAACCCCTCTCTCTCTCTCAGTGCAGTGTTAGTGTACTGGAGTGTCCAGTCAGTGTGTCTGTATGAACCCCTCTCTCTCTCAGTGCAGTGTTAATGTACTGGAGTGTCCAGTCAGTGTGTCTGTATGAACCCCTCTCTCTCTCTCAGTGCAGTGTTAGTGTACTGGAGTGTCCAGTCAGTGTGTGTGTATGAACCCCTCTCTCTCTCTCAGTGCAGTGTTCATGTACTGGAGTGTCCAGTCAGTGTGTCTGTATGAACCCCTCTCTCTCTCTCAGTGCAGTGTTAGTGTACTGGAGTGTCCAGTCAGTGTGTCTGTATGAACCCCTCTCTCTCTCAGTGCACTGTTAATGTACTGGAGTGTCCAGTCAGTGTGTCTGTATGAACCCCTCTCTCTCTCAGTGCAGTGTTCATGTACTGGAGTGTCCAGTCAGTGTGTCTGTATGAACCCCTCTCTCTCTCAGTGCAGTGTTAATGTACTGGAGTGTCCAGTCAGTGTGTCTGTATGAACCCCTCTCTCTCTCTCAGTGCAGTGTTAGTGTACTGGAGTGTCCAGTCAGTGTGTCTGTATGAACCCCTCTCTCTCTCTCAGTGCAGTGTTCATGTACTGGAGTGTCCAGTCAGTGTGTCTGTATGAACCCCTCTCTCTCTCTCTCAGTGCAGTGTTAATGTACTGGAGTGTCCAGTCAGTGTGTGTGTGAACCCCTCTCTCTCTCAGTGCAGTGTTCATGTACTGGAGTGTCCAGTCAGTGTGTCTGTATGAACCCCTCTCTCTCTCAGTGCAGTGTTCATGTACTGGAGTGTCCAGTCAGTGTGTCTGTATGAACCCCTCTCTCTCTCAGTGCAGTGTTAATGTACTGGAGTGTCCAGTCAGTGTGTGTGTATGAACCCCTCTCTCTCTCAGTGCAGTGTTAATGTACTGGAGTGTCCAGTCAGTGTGTGTGTGAACCCCTCTCTCTCTCAGTGCAGTGTTCATGTACTGGAGTGTCCAGTCAGTGTGTCTGTATTAACCCCTCTCTCTCTCAGTGCAGTGTTCATGTACTGGAGTGTCCAGTCAGTGTGTGTGTATGAACCCCCCTCTCTCTCAGTGCAGTGTTAGTGTACTGGAGTGTCCAGTCAGTGTGTCTGTATGAACCCCTCTCTCTCTCAGTGCAGTGTTAGTGTACTGGAGTGTCCAGTCAGTGTGTCTGTATGAACCCCTCTCTCTCTCAGTGCAGTGTTAGTGTACTGGAGTGTCCAGTCAGTGTGCCTGTATGAACCCCTCTCTCTCTCAGTGCAGTGTTAGTGTACTGTAATGGCCCTGGTCTTGGGCTTTCTGGGGAGGGGACAAGATTGTGAAATGGAATTCAAAGCGAGCTGGAAGCCAGTGCAGTGGCTCCAGCACAGGGGTGATGCGGTGCTCCAGGATTTGCGCTGATCCGTCTCTCCCTCTCTCGGCGGCAGCACTCCACGGGACACTCGGACAGCTCCAAGTCGGGTGGGCGCCCCAGCATGCCGCGCTGCCGGACCTCGCTCGGCACCACCGTGGACGAGCAGCCTCACATCGGCAACTACCGGCTGCTCAAGACGATCGGCAAGGGCAACTTCGCCAAGGTCAAGCTGGCACGCCACGTGCTCACGGGGAAAGAGGTGAGCGCCGGGCTCCGGGAGGGGGGTGGCGTTCGGGGGTGCCCCGCGGAGCTCCCCCGGAATCGCTACAGGCCTGCTTGTGCAGTTCCAGGCTGATGACAGTCTCTCCTCCCCGGAGAATCCCAGAACTCTGGTGTGGCTGACCCTCCTGCTCCCTTTCCCCCCTGTTTTCCTGCTTTTCTTCCTCTCTCCCCCCAGGAGCTCACTAATCCCAGACACAGGAGCTGCCCACACAGCGCCACGCTCCCTCTCCCTCTCCCTCGGCCTGCCGTTACCTTGGCAACTGCCTGCAGGCTTCCCGTGTTTTTTTTTTTAATGAATCCTGGCCTCCGGAGTCGTGTTTAGTCTGCAGTGAAACACGGGAGAGCTGGAACTCGCACTCCTGTCCGCGCAGACATACCGAGACTGTCTCCCTCTCCGCTGTAGGCAATGAGTTTACACACTGGGGAATTAGCAGGGCTGAGGGCGAGAGGAGAGGGACAGCAGTGTCTCCATGTCTCCAGTCAGGAGTGTGTCAGTGTGTGAATTCAGGGGCAGTGTGAGAGGAGAGGGACAGCAGTGTCTCCAGTCCAGTCAGGAGTGTGTCAGTGTGTGAATTCAGGGGCAGTGTGAGAGGAGAGGGACAGCAATGTCTCCATGTCTCCAGTCAGGAGTGTGTCAGTGTGTGAATTCAGGGGCAGTGTGAGAGGAGAGGGACAGCAGTGTCTCCAGTCCAGTCAGTAGTGTGTCAGTGTGTGAATTCAGGGGAGTGTGAGAGGAGAGGGACAGCAGTGTCTCCAGTCCAGTCAGGAGTGTGTCAGTGTGTGAATTCAGGGGCAGTGTGAGAGGAGAGGGACAGCAGTGTCTCCAGTCCAGTCAGGAGTGTGTCAGTGTGAGAGGAGAGGGACAGCAGTGTCTCCAGTCCAGTCAGGAGTGTGTCAGTGTGAGAGGAGAGGGACAGCAGTGTCTCCAGTCCAGTCAGGGGTGTGTCAGTGTGTGAATTCAGGGGAGTGTGAGAGGAGAGGGACAGCAGTGTCTCCAGTCCAGTCAGGAGTGTGTCAGTGTGTGAATTCAGGGGCAGTGTGAGAGGAGAGGGACAGCAGTGTCTCCAGTCCAGTCAGGAGTGTGTCAGTGTGTGAATTCAGGGGCAGTGTGAGAGGAGAGGGACAGCAGTGTCTCCAGTCCAGTCAGGAGTGTGTCAGTGTGTGAATTCAGGGGCAGTGTGAGAGGAGAGGGACAGCAGTGTCTCCAGTCCAGTCAGGAGTGTCAGTGTGTGAAAGAGCTGATGATGTTAAACTTCTGAAGTGTGTGAAATCATGGGTGCAGCTTATCGGGACAGGTGGTGATGTGTTGCCTTTCCCTCCCAGGATTGTCAACATCTTTATCTGCGTGTGTTTTGTTGCCTCCGAGTGCTGTATCAGGGAACATGACAGACAGATCTGGCACACACTCCTGTCCTTTCAGCCCCCTGTCTGCTTCTTTCTGTCTTTCTCCCTTGCATCCATACTTCTCTTTTCCAATCTCTCCATCCCCTTTCTCTCTCTCTCGTTCCTCCTTCTCTCCCTTTCTGTTCCTTGTAGTCTCTCTGTTTGTCCCCCCCCCCCTCCCAGCCCGTGCCTGTCGGTCTGCCCCCGGCGGCGAGATCGGAACGCTGCCTGTGTCCCAGGCACCACTCGGGACTGTCACACACCTTGTAGCGTCTCTATTTTGGGATTTCATTTTGGTAGTTGTCCAACATGGCTCTCTAGCCAGTTAAATTTGTCTGTACTTCTTGGAAGTTAAATATTCTTGATGGGACTCTGGCTTCGGTCTCCAGGCTGTAGGGGCTCATCCTGGACTGGGACTCTGAACTGGGGTCTCCGGGCTGTAGGGGCTCGTCCTGGATTGGGACCCTGGACTGAGGTCTCCGGGCTGTAGGGGCTCGTACTGGACTGGGACCCTGGACTGAGGTCTCCGGGCTGTAGGGGCTCGTACTGGACTGGGACCCTGGACTGAGGTCTCCGGGCTGTAGGGGCTCGTACTGGACTGGGACCCTGGACTGAGGTCTCCATGCTACAGGGGCTCGTTCTGGGCTGGGACTCTGAACTGGGGTCTCCAGGCTGTAGGGGCTCGTCCTGGACTGGGACTCTGAACTGGGGTCTCCAGGCTGTAGGGGCTCGTCCTGGGCTGGGACTCTGAACTGGGGTCTCCAGGCTGTAGGGGCTCGTACTGGACTGGGACCCTGGACTGGGGTCTCTGGGCTGTAGGGGCTCGTACTGGACTGGGACCCTGGACTGAGGTCTCCATGCTGTAGGGGCTCGTCCTGGACTAGGACCCTGGACTGGGGTCTCCGGGCTACTGGAGGCTTGACTGGAAATGCAGACAATTTTCATGTAACACGAATGATCAGAACACAGCATTGACATTGAAAAGGGTGGAGGGTTTCAGAGGACAACTCCGGGCAGCTTGTCGAAAGCACTGGGGCCGTGTGTGTGTGTGTGTGTGTGTGTGTGTGTGTGTGTGTGTGTGAGAGAGTAAGACTCGGCCTGCTGGTGACAGGGTGAGCCCCACCCTACGCGCCAGTCTTGATAGGGGCTGGGAGAAGGACTTTGTACCGTCTGTGCGGGGGAGCACACCTGAAACAGTGTGCCGACAGAGTCGCTCCTGAGAGCTGAGCGTCTGGGAGGAGCTCGGGCGATATCGAAGTGCGCTCGCTCTCCCATCGGCTCGGCACAGCAGTCTGACCCCTCTCTCTGGGCTTCCTGCTCTTTTTGTATAACAGGTTTGAACTGGAGATTTAATCAGGGTTAGTTTTATCTTCATCGGGTCCGTGTCTGGGTCACACAGTCCAGAGCCCGCCGGTCCGGTCTGGGTCACACAGTCCAGAGCCCGCCGGTCCGGTCTGGGTCACACTGTGCCCCTACAGTCCAGAGCCCGCCGGTCCAGTCTGGGTCACACTGTACCCCTACAGTCCAGAGCCCACCGGTCCAGTCTGGGTCACACTGTACCTCTACAGTCCAGAGCTCGCCGGTCCGGTCTGGGTCACGCTGTACCCCTACAGTCCAGAGCCCGCCGGTCCAGTCTGGGTCACGCTGTACCCCTACAGTCCAGGGCCCGCCGGTCCAGTCTGGGTCACGCTGTACCCCTACAGTCCAGAGCCCGCCGGTCCGGTCTGGGTCACGCTGTACCCCGATCTTGCTGGGTGTCGTCTGGGTCAGATGTCAGCCAGCAGTGGCCAGGAGTCCCACTGGTTGACCCCTGCCAGCCTCGCCGCTCGCTTGGGTATTAAAACCCCGTCAGGGCTGTGACCTGCCTTGGTTTCGAGCGCTGCTTAACGGACTCTGCCCCTGCTCAGCCAGATCAGCCCGGGGTTTTTCCTGCAGGTCCCTCTGTTGGACCGGGCGGACTGGCGGAGCGTGTTTGTTTGATGTGTCCTGATGCCTCGACGAGCACAAAAGCTGAATCTTCCCCCCTCCTTGCACACGCAGTTTAAATAGTTGGCCTTTGTTGGTGAAGCAGAAATGACACAATGAATACAGTCATAACTTCGCTTTTTATTGAGTCGGAATAAGGGGAACTAAACTAAAACGTGCACGACCTGTTGAGTACCGTATGACTCGTGTCTCGTGCTGCTGATAAAACCGGGAGTGGATCGGACTGCTGACCCTGCACAGAACCGTGTGAGGGGCTGCCCAGGACTGCGGGCCAGGAGCTGAGCTCTAACCCTCTTTATGTTCCTCCCTTCCAGGTGGCTGTGAAGATCATAGACAAGACCCAGCTGAACTCTTCTAGCCTCCAGAAGGTGAGAGACGCAGACGAGCGCGGGTCACAGCAGGAGAGGCCCGGCCCGTTGTTGACCAGCCTGCAGGGGCTCGTGGGTCTGCAGGATGCCTATTGTAGGACATTCTGGCCTGCATAGCTGTGAAGGAGACTGGTTTTGCAGCAGCAGCCCGTGGTTGTTCAAAATCCCTTCTAGGAATGATCCCATTGCTAAAAAAAATTGGTTAAGAAAAATTGATAAAAACAAAATAGGGACCAGTAATTAAAGAGATTACAAACGAGAAGAGCTCCATAACAGATCTGAAACTCTTAAGATTACGAGGGGTGAAGATTTGCGTGTTCGTATTCCTCCAAGGCTTCGTGAAAGTCAACAGAGCAGACCTCTTCTGGAAAATGCAAACCAGGGGACACAAGTGGAAAGTCGCAAGAAATTCATTTAAAACTGGCGGGGGGGGGGCATTGCTTTACACTGAGGGTGGCGGGAGTATGGAACAAGCTGCCCAGCCGCATAGTTGAAGCGGATACCCTGGTGTCTTTTAAGAAACGGGTGGATGAGATCCTCCAGTCAGGACTGGGGGGGGGAGGGGGGGAGAATCGTCTTTACACAAAGAGTGGTGGGGGCGTGGAAGAAGCTGCCCAGCCATGTTGTGGAAGCCCATACCCTGGCTTCTTGCAAGTTGCCGTTGCCGTGTGTGGAGAGATCCTGGGATAAACTCAGTACTAATTACCAAACGGGCTGCTCCGGAGGTTGCCGGCCGCCCTTGCAGAGGCCCCGGGCCCGGCCGGTTTTCGCAGGCTCGTTACCCGGCGTTCGAGGGCGTTGGCGTGAACGGCCAGGCATTCGCTTTCAAAAGCGGTGTCGACGTGCGCCTGCTTCCCTGTTCTAAAAGGCGGGTTGTCCTCCCTCCGGCGTTCCGGTGGGAGAGGCCGCTGGGGCAGAGCGCCCTGGGGTGTGTCTGGAATGAGAACGGCTCTCTCGGGGGGGGTGTGTGTGTGTGTGTGGCAGACTGCTGCACTGGTTGCGCGGGGCGTGTCCGCGCTGTGATTTCCAGAACCTGTTTGCCAGCGGGGAGCGAGGGGGAAGTTCACCCTGCGTGCGTCCTGCTGTTTTGCGACTGGGTTGGCGAGGGCAGCTATCTCCTGCCCGGCCCCAGCGGTCTCCTCCAGTTCCACCACAGCTTACAGGAAGCCGGTTGCGCTGGAGCTGAGTCGGCCTTGCGTTGCAATCGCGTCAGCAGGTGCTCCGTCGCCCTGCCACCCACGCCCAGAGCTCGTTTCGGGGACCTGGAGGGCGAGCGTGCCCCAGCGTCGCTCCACCTGGAGAGGAGCCAGGAGTCTCAGCGCAGTCCAGCGACGGCTTGAGATGATTTAAGATTGTGACGAAAAAGCGAAACCATTTGCAGAGCACTGGGAGAAGACGCCCACAGCGTCCTGGACTCCAGCAGTGTCGCGGAAAAGTTTAGAACCCTGGCGCTACCTCTGTCGGTACTGTGAATAATAGTCACTGCCTTTCAGTTGCTCCTGAGGCATCGCGTCCCGCAGGTGTCTCTTTAAAAGTTCTCAAGCCAGATCAGGCGTGATGACAAGCCAGAGTCGGGTCATTACCCATCTACTCCCACTGCGCAGCAGTCTTATCCGCTCCAGGTGTGACAGATCTCTCTGTCTGACTCCCAGTGCGCAGCAGTCCGAGCCACACCAGGTCTTACAGGGCGCAGGCCTCCCTTGCCCAGTGTACAGTGTCTGCTTTGGGCCTTCGTTAGAATGGTTTGGGTCTCGTGGAGCTGGTAAAACCCGAAGCTGCCCTGATCTGACGCCTCCGGGGTGTGATCGAACCCCAGACAGGCGTGTTTGCGCAGGAGGAAGCCTGCAGCCCTGTCGCTTTCTCACGCTCGTCATGAAAGCTGTGCTCCCCCCGCCGCGGGCCTCGTGATCCAGCCTGAGAGACCTGTCCGGTCACTTCTCCACTGCTCTGGGGAAGGGGGGGGGCCGCGCTGGCACACAGAGGCTCCCCGGACGGTTTTTGCTCGGCGGTTTTCCGAAACTCTCCTGGCTGGCGCAGTGCTGTGCCGGTGAGATTCCCGGCCTGTTCCGAGTTCAGACACCGGAGCCTTTCCGCAGCGAGACCAAGGGTCTCAGCGGGTCCCCCAGGAGGAGGCGGTACTGACTCGGTGCTCTGTCTGTCTGGGAGCGCAGGGGCTGGCAGCAGTGTTAGGGCAGATCGCTCTTTCCTGTAGTGGGGTGTCCAGGGGTGAACACAGCTTACTGCTGGTCCTTGAGACACTCTCCCCACGCACACACACGCAAGTACACACACATACGCAGCCTGATTTTGGCTGCCTCCTTTCTTTGAATCTAGACAGGCTAACTGCCCTTATCTCTCTCTCTCTCTCTCCCCCCCTGTCCCAACGAGGGAGCTGATGGAGGGCCCTTCTCTCCTCCTTCCTCTCTCATCTCTGGCCAAGCCGCTGGGTCTCTTAGGTCGGTGTCGGGGGGGGGGAGGGGGGGAAATGACAGAAAATGAGTC
Source organism: Lepisosteus platostomus (assembly GCF_059453375.1). Classification (NCBI taxonomy): domain Eukaryota; kingdom Metazoa; phylum Chordata; class Actinopteri; order Semionotiformes; family Lepisosteidae; genus Lepisosteus; species Lepisosteus platostomus. The sequence continues at coordinate 1,368,951 of NC_142626.1, read as the reverse complement.
TCTGCGACTTCCTGCCTGGAGGGGGTAAGGGGGGAGGTCTGAGCGTGGCCGGGCTCTCGGGCAGCTGCACCCCTGGGCAGACGTGAAGTGACTTGTTTCTCCTTCTCTCTCTCTCTCTCTCCCCCCCCCCCTTCACCCTCGAACCCTTCCACAGCTCTTTCGGGAAGTCCGCATAATGAAGCTCCTGAATCACCCCAATATAGGTGAGTGTGCCGCGGGTCTGGGTCTGGGCTGTCCTGCGGGGAAGAGCGCGGCGCGGCGGCGTCTCGGTCTGCAGCACGCAGGGTGGGGATCCCCTGGGTCCGTCCCACTGCGCCGGCGGGGGGGTGGCATCCGCGGGGTTCTGTGGGAGGTCGGCCCGGCCTTGCCGGTCAGCGGGGAGTGAGAATTGTTGGACCCAAGCTGGAGGGGCAGGGAGGGGGTACTTAAAACCATTTCCAGCGCGGTAAAATGCAGAGACAACCCCGCCGGCATGTGGCGGCAGCAGCGTTGTTATTGACATCCCACCACGCGGAAGCGAGGTCAGGGTGTTGGTAGCCCAGTAGGGGGCGCTGAGTTTCCAAACCATCGACCCAGGGGGCTGTGCTGTTGGCTGGCGTGTTGCCCCGAGGTCCGCGCCGGGCTGCTCCGGGGCTCCTCTTGAACGGGTGAAATATTCCTCACCTGCTTCCCCGGCTGGGAGCTGTGCTTCTCGTCAGGGGCTCCCCGTTCCGAAATGATTTGGGCCCTGTGAAGGCGAGGGGTTATCGTTTCAAAGGCGGAGAGAGACCGCCGCGGGTCCGGGCGCCGGCGGAAGATGGGGTTACTCTGCATCGGCGAAGGCCTGGTGCTGTTGGGGATGGGGGGGGCGAGGGCCTGGTGCTGTTGGGGATGGGGGGGGCGAGGGCCTGGTGCGGACGCTCGCGCAGGAAGTCGGATGTTTACAGACCGTCTCGGCCGGGGTTGGCGAAGCGTGGCGTCTGGCGGGGAGCGGCCCCGTCTGCAGCGTCCAGCCGTCAAGAGGCTGATCGCTATCTGTCCAGGGGACGCGCACGTCCCTTCCCATCAACCCCCTCCCACACGGGGCCGGCAGGGGGGCCAGGCTGGCAACACTTGGGGGGGGGGGGGGGGACCGAGAGGAAGTGACCTGGGGGGAAGAGTGTCGGGGTTGCGCAGGCTGCCTGGTTGATGCTGTGATTGTTGTCGTCTGCAGTTAAGTTATTTGAGGTGATAGAAACGGAGAAGACGCTGTATCTCGTGATGGAGTACGCCAGTGGAGGTGAGTGAGCCCACAGGCCTGACGTCTCACACACTTGCACCCCCTCACGGTTTCGGGGGAGGGCGGAGGTCTTGTGCTCCTTTTCAGGGGTGGCATGACGGAGGTCTTCGCCCAGGCTGAATGTCTGACTCTCTCTCTCTCTCTCTCTCTCGCCCTCCCCTCGCAGGCGAAGTGTTCGACTACCTCGTCGCACACGGCAGGATGAAAGAGAAGGAGGCGCGGGCCAAATTTCGGCAGGTGAGTCCCCCCCCCGGACGTGCCGGACGGGATTCTGGGATTGATTCTGAGCGCCTGACCGCCGCCAGGCGAGGAGGTTGGGGGCTGGCTGGTCGCCCGCGGGGCGCCCTGTTCGTGCCCGTCGGGGAAAGCTCCGGGAGTGGGGGGCGCTCGCTGCTGTGACCGGGGTTCCCCAAAGGGGGGGCGTGTGATCGGCTGAGCGCTGACCACTCTAGGGGTTGGGGTTGGCCGGCTGGCCGGCGTCCTGCTGGCGTGACTGTGACTGTGACTGGTCTGCCGTCTTGAGCTGCGTGTGTGTGTGTGTGTGTGTGTGTGTGTGTGCGTGTGTCCCAGTGTGTGAGATATTGCCATCTGATCTGTGCTGGGATGTGGTTGAATCTTTTGCTCACCTCCACTCCCCCCCCCTCTCTCTCTGGTGCAGATCGTGTCGGCGGTGCAGTACTGCCACCAGAAGTGCATCGTGCACCGGGATCTGAAGGTAAGAGCCGCGTCGGCCCCCAGCGCCCGGGCACGCCTGTCTGTGGTCCACGCCAGCCACCAGGGCAGAGGGTGAGAGAGAGAGAGAGAAAGAGAGAGAGAGACCGGGGGCCTGTCCCCATGGGGAAAGAAACTGAGCTGGTGGCCCCATGAGCGAGAGAGAACCAGGCAGAGAAAGAGCCCCTTACTGAAGGGTGCCCTTCCCTTCCCAGGAGTGCTAGACTTTCACCCAGGCCACACGTTAATCGCTGCCACACTCCCTCCCTCCCAGGCCGAGAACCTCCTCCTGGACGCGGACATGAACATCAAGATCGCCGACTTCGGCTTCAGCAACGAGTTCACCCTGGGGAACAAGCTGGACACTTTCTGCGGCAGCCCCCCCTACGCCGCGCCCGAGCTCTTCCAGGGCAAGAAGTACGACGGGCCCGAGGTGGACGTCTGGAGCCTGGGCGTCATCCTGTACACGCTGGTCAGCGGCTCGCTGCCCTTCGACGGGCAGAACCTCAAGGCGAGTTGCGGAGCGCAGGGCGATTGTTCTACGGCAGTGTCCCCCCCCAGCCCTGGTCCTGGAGAGCCCCAGGCCAGTCAGTCTTAGAGGTCACCCTGAATCGGGGGTCCCCCAGCCCCGGTCCCGATTGTTCTACGGCAGTGTCCCCCCCCAGCCCTGGTCCTGGAGAGCCCCAGGCCAGTCAGTCTTAGAGGTCACCCTGAATCGGGGGTCCCCCAGCCCCGGTCCCGGTCAAACCCCGAACTCGCTCTCCTAGGGCGCCCTTCCGTGCGAAGGTGTGCCGGGGTGACGTACAGAGCAGGCCCCCAAGGCCTTGCGCAAGAGGAGAGCTCCAGGCGTCGCGCCCAAGAATCTCGAAGCGCAGCTCTCCCTCTGCCTTCCTGAGCGCGCCGCCCCAGGAACGGCTGTTAGTCAAGAAACCCGTTTTTCAGCTCCCGGCGGCAGAACCTGCTTGGGCTGGCCGGCCCGGGATCCCGAGAGGCCGGTCTGGCTGGTGCTGCTTTCTCGATTTCCCGAAGCCCCGGGGGTTCTGCCTCACTGCCGGCGCCGCGCTGTCCCGGAGAGCCCGGGTCTGGTGCTGGAAAGTGATCTGGGAACGTGATCTGGGGCGCCGCGGGCGAGACTCGAGGCTCCCAGGTCTGGGAGGTCGGGCAGGGGCGGGGTTTTGTGGCGGCGTCTTGCGCGCCCCAGACTCGACGCCCTGTCCGGTGTCAGATTTTGACTCCTTTTCCTCCGTCTCTGCCTGTACGTCCCCCCACCTCTTCCCCCACCCACAGGAGCTGAGGGAGCGTGTGCTCAGGGGCAAGTACAGGATCCCCTTCTACATGTCCACCGACTGCGAGAACCTGCTCAAGAAGTTCCTCATCCTCAACCCGGCCAAGAGAGGCAGCCTTGAGGTCAGTACGGCCAGCGCGCGGTGCGACCCGTGCCCACCACCAGGGGGCTCTCCGTGAGACACAGACAGGGAGAGAGGCTGGGGGTCAGGGCGCGGGGTCGGCCGTTTATACGGCGCCCCTGGAGCAGCTGGGGTGAAGGGCCTCGCTCAGGGGCCCAGCGGAGTAGGATTCCTCTGTGTCCAGACTGGGTGACGCTCATTCTCTCCCGCTGAACCTGTCCTCGTCTTGTCCTGCCTCCCCTAACTGTCCGCCTGCCCCTCCCCCTCCCTGTCCGTCCCTCAAGCAGCAGATCATGAAGGATCGCTGGATGAACGTGGGCCACGAAGACGAGGAGCTGAAGCCCTACCTGGAGCCGGAGCCCGACTACAAGGACCCCAAGAGGACAGGTGAGGAACTGCAGGGCCGGTGGGGTTGAGGGGCAGCTCGGGACTGGCGCCAGAGACGTTCTGTGGTGACCGAGCCGCGGATTGCCGCCAGGGGGGGCCTCTTCCTGTCCCGGCGGCGCGCTCGTCCGCGCTGTGGCAGAGCGGCCCTGTGGGCGCGGTGCCGCCTCTTCCTGACAGCTGCTCTGGTGCGTTTCCCCTGCAGAGGTGATGATCCAGATGGGATACACGCAGGAGGAGATCCAGGACTCGCTCGTCAACCAAAAATACAACGAAATCATGGCCACCTATCTGCTGCTGGACTACAGGACCTCCGAGGTGGGCAAACCTGGGTGCAGTGGCCCTCTGCGCTCATATAGCCTTTCACTTCTGCTCACGGTGCTGAGCAACGTGGGTGCTGTACAGTGTCCCGCGAGGGGTGCGCAGTGGGATTGAGATGTGTTTTCCGATATTGTTTCTTCCTTGGAAACGTGGTGGTGTTAGTGGGTTTGTGGGAAAGGCTTGTGGGAACGCTGGGGGGGGCCCTGACTGACTGACTCCCGCCCTCTTCTCTTCGTCCAGCTGGACGACGGCGGCAACCTGTCGATAAAGCCCCGCCCAGGAAGTGACCTCACGAACAGCAACGTCCAGTCCCCTCCACACAAGGTACAGCGCAGCGTGTCCAGTCAGAAGCCCCGGAGACAGGCGGACCAAGGTGAGTGGGGGGAGGGGGCAGGGCGAGGGGCAGCGGGACGGGGGAGTCGTGGGGGGAGTGGGGGTTTCATAGGTGCCCTGCGAATAAAGCAAGCTGGTGGCGACTCTCTTTCCTCCCTCTCGCAGGCTCCTCTGTCTCCTCCTCCTCCTCCAAGCGCTCTCAGTCCGGAGCGTCGGACACCAAGCACCACTCCGAGGACACGGGGAGGAAGGGCTCGGGCAGCTCCGCCAAGGTCCCGGCCAGCCCCCTGACCCCCGCCGACCGCAAGAAGGGGACCCCCACCCCCTCCACCGTGAGTGTCGCCCCCACCCGGAGAGCGGCTCTCCTCCGTCCTCCCCAGGTGTCCCGCCAGGCCCACGGGCCTTTTATAGAGGCCTTCCACAGGGACCCCGGCTGAGCAATTCATTAACGGCCTGAAAGCTTGGCCAAGAGCAGGCACCCCACCCCCCACCCCCCACCGCGGTGTCCACTCCGCTGTCCTGCCCCCTGTCTCCTCTCTCCCGCTCACCCTGTCTCCGGCCCTCTTGCAGAATAGCATCCTGTCGACCGGTACGAGTCGGAGCCGAAACTCCCCGCTGATGGAGCGAGCCACTCTGGGGCAGGGCACAGTGCAGAACGGCAAGGACAGGTAACCTCTCTCTCTCTCCCTCTCGCTCGCCCTCCCTCCCCGGTCCCTGGCTGCGGCCTGCCAGCGCCGGGCTCTCCGGGGATTATCACCGGGCCGGGCCGGATTACCGGCACCTCCAGCGCTGGGGCTCCTGTGGCCGCGCCCACACGCGCCCACACGCGCGCACACGCGCGGCGCGGATGAGCCTCTGATCCCATCAGCTCGGAGAGCTCCCGCGGGGAGGGAGAGCAGGGATAAAGACGGATATCCCCTAACCCCGGATTTGCAGCACTTCTGCGGATTAGAGAGCAGGAAGGTGAGGGCGGAGGAGGGTTTGGAAGGGGAGGGCGCTCTTCCTCAAAGCCAATTTGATATCATCCCCTGTCTGATCCTGAGAGTTTCCTCCTGGGAGCAGTCGCTCTGTGTGGAGACGTTGCTGCCTCTTTGGGGGATCCTGACCGTGGTGATAGCTGCTTGCGTTCCACCCAGAGAGCTTGAGTGCTTCACGGATAGGAGGAGGAGACCCACTACATTCCCAGCAGCCCCCACCTGGGAGACGCACAGCGGTCATTCCGCCCCAGCAGCCCCCACCTGGGAGACGCACAGCGGTCATTCCGCCCCAGCGGCCCCCACCTGGGAGACGCACAGCGGTCATTCCGCCCCAGCAGCCCCCACCTGGGAGACGCACAGCGGTCATTCCGCCCCAGCAGCCCCCACCTGGGAGACGCACAGCGGTCATTCCGCCCCAGCAGCCCCCAGGTGGGGAGACACACAGCGGTCATTCCGCCCCAGCAGCCCCCAGGTGGGGAGACACACAGTGGTCATTCCGCCCCAGCAGCCCCCAGGTGGGGAGACACACAGTGGTCATTCTGCCCCAGCAGCCCCCAGGTGGGAGATGCACAGTGGTCATTCTGCCCCAGCAGAATTTGCTCCGGCCAGCGCGGTCCGGGACAGAGAGGGAGGATCGGCAGTGGGGAAACTCCGAGGCAGCGGCTGACATTTACCCAGCAGCCTCGCTGAGCGCTGTGGACCTCTCCCCGTCTTCCTAAAGCTCGCTCCGAACTTTATCCCAGAATACCCGAGCAGGAAACCCCGACGCCCAGCAGAACGGCGCCCAGGGAGACTTCATTCCAACCCTCCTTCTCCAATATACGCCAAACACGGGCCGTTGGCGCGTGGTGGCGCAGTGGCGTGGCGGTCAGCGTGCGGTACTTATACAGCGAATCTATAGGCCAAGCTAGCCTAACCTACACCCATGTGAGTGTGGTCCCCTGCCCTTCACCAATAGAGTAATCAATCAGGTGACCACAGGTGACCACACACACACACTCTCCCTCTTCCACTCCTTCTGTTCTTACTGCTGGATTCGCCACAGGAGAGCTAACAGCCCCAGCTTCCATTAACACGCTATCCCTTCCTGCTGCCATGGGCCGATTTCCTGTCTGCGTCCGGCTCGAGTGTCTGCTCGTCCAACCCCGCCCCCCCCCCCCCCCCCCGGAGCTGCTCGTGAACTTCACCAGCAGCGCCTGACCGCTGGGCAGAGGGTCCTGGTCCTGGCTTCCCATCCCTCACAGGCTGGATCCCCTTGCTGCACGCCTGCTGCATGTGCCCACTTATCCCGCGGGATTATAGGATTGATCCCACCTAGATATGGCCACTCGCTCGGAGCCTTGCGGTTTTAAAAATGAGCAGGTTTGCGGCTGTGGCGGGGGGGAGGGGGGGGCTGTGCACAACACCAGGCACAGAAAGGGAGCGCCTCAAACACAGAGCAGGGCCTTGTGCATTCACCCTGCAGGGCCTGATGCAGATGCTCACACTGGAGACCCATGCGCCATGGGAGAGGGGGGATGGGGGCACAGAAAGGTGGGAATGTAGCAGTGCCACCCTGCTTGGCTCGGGGGGGCGGGGGGGGGGCTCTCCTGTGTGTCCGCGCAGCAATGCGGCAGCAGGAGACCGGGATTTAAACATCGAGCAGTCGGCTTCATCCCTCTCCTGTAACTGGCCTCATGAGTGTTCCTCGCTCCTCACGGGTGCTCTCCTGTCATCTGCTTCCTCTGCTGTCAGCCACGACTGTAGTTTCTTGTGTTTCCAGCACCACGCCGCCGGGCCTGTCCAGCTTTTTTCCTCGTTCTCTGAAGCTGCTGGGCCCGCCGCGCCCACACCCACGCTGCTCAGCTGTCTGTGTGAAACTGTCGCTACATGCTTCGCCTCGCCTCGCCCCGCCGGGCGCTGGTGCCCGTCTTGTTTTGTTTTTGTATTCCGATTTCCTTGTTTCAGCCTCTTGAGTATGTGTTGTTCGCCTCCCTCGAGGTTGGTGTTAACCATTAACCCCCCTCACCCCCCCCCTCCTCGTGTCTGTGGTGAGGCGTGTGAGCTCTCCGCTCTGCGCTGCGTCCCCCGGGCGGCGCAGGACCGAAAGAGAAACGGAGAGGACAGGCCCCCTCCACTCCAGCCAGTCCCTGTTTCTTAACAGTTGTGCAGGGGGTGGAACCTGGCTGGAGGTCTGTGCCTCTCTGCGTCTCTCTCGGGGTTCTGCGGGTTAGCGGTGTGTGCCGTACCCCCTGAGAGGACTGGGGGGGGGGGTGTGTGTGTGAGCGCTGTAAGGGAATTGCCGGGACAGTCGGACCCTCTGTCCGCTTTGTCTGCTCCAGACTGTCCCCCTCTTGTGTCTTCCCTGTGATTCCCTGTCTCCACCCCTCTTCTCCTGTGTGTGGCCCTTCCTGTGCCTGTGGTGTGTGTGTGTGGCCCTTCCTACTCTCCCTGTGTCTGTGGTGTGTGTGTGTGGCCCTTCCTACTCTCCCTGTGTCTGTGGTGTGTGTGTGTGTGGCCCTTCCTGTGCCTGTGGTGTGTGTGTGTGTGTGGCCCCTGCTGCTCTCCCCGTGCCTGCAGCGTGTGCCCTCTGACCCCTAACACCAGTCCCTCCTGCCCTTTTCTCTCCTAGCCTGAACACCCCGGGGTCTCGGGCCTCTACTGCCTCCGCCTCCGCCGTGCTGACCTCGTCCCGCACCCGGCACCAGAAATCCCTGTCCACCTCTCATCACCCCAGCCCCCCCGAGCACAGCCACCCCTCGCGCCCCAGGCAAGTCTCACACTCACCCCCCCGGCCCCGCGACGGGCAGGGCGCCAGGGAGCCGGAGGAGGTCCGAGGTCGAGGCTAGCTCAGGCCTGGCGTGCAGGTGAACGGGAGAGACGTCCTGGGGGGGGGGGGCGCTGCCCAAACCCCCCCCCCCCCTGCCCTCGCGCTGCTTGGCAGCACGAGAGCCAGGCTCGCGCAGCAGGAGTTAGCGCAGGTCCGCCCGCGAGGTGAAGCGAGGGCCGTATCGTCTGCGAGGGCGACGATGGTGGTCAAGGCCTTCCTGACTGGAGGGGAAGGAGGAAGATGAGGCCTAGTATAAGTCGTTACCCTGTGGGGAGGGGGGTTCGTCCATGCCCGTGTGAGCGGGGCGACCTCGTCTGAGCCGAGCCCCCCTGCCCAGCATCCCTATGCTGCCCCCCCCCCCCTGCTGACGGACAGATGTCTGCTGCTCTAACTGCTCACTAACCCTCCAGCTCTCTAACCCTGGGGAAAACGCAGGCACTGTCCTTTCTCTCCTGGCACAGCTTGACCGGGTTCGAGATCTCTGGCCCCCCCGTGTGTCCGGTCACCTCCTCCTCCCCGCTGCACAATTTCAGGGGCATCCCCCCCCATGTGGGTCCGCCAGGCATCTAAAGCGGGGCCCCCCCGCCCTGATCCTGGAGGGGGTGCTGTGTCTTCAGGATTTCTGAGCTCTCCGACGCCCCTCACAGGAGCCGATACAGGGGTTTAAGGGTGAAACTGCCGGGGCCCGTCCCTGCAGGACCTGGCCTGGGCGCCCCCGCTGCAGACGCAGCGCCCCCTCCAGGAACGAGGATTTGGCGTTTTTCCCACCCCCTTCCCAGGCCCCCCCCCCCCGCGGCACGCTGGTGTGGCAGTAGTCATCCCATCTGCGTGTGCTTCCTCATCCATGTGCACCATTGCATCGTCCATCAAGGCCCAGCGGGAGCAGGGGAGGGCTTGGTCCCGGTCCAACACCGTTGGCATGGGGGTGGCGGCGGTGCTGCAGGGAAGCCCGCCTGGCGTTTCCGCGCCGCGCGCCCGTTAGAAACACCGCGAGGCTCAGCCTGCCCCCTTGACTGGCCTGATGTCCCGGGCCCGTCCTCGGCTTGCCCTGCTCTCCGCGTGCGGAGGGGCTGCTGCCGATCCGGGCTCACGAGCTCTTCCTCCTTGACCGCAGCACCGCCCCGCAGCGGGTCCCGGCCGCGTCCCCCTCCGCGCACAACATCAGCAGCGCCGCGGTGACGGACCGCACCAACTTCCCGCGGGGCGTGGCCAGCCGCAGCACCTTCCACGCCGGGCAGCAGCGGGCCACCCGGGACCAGCACGCCGGCGCCTACAACGGGCCGCCCGCCTCGCCCTCGCTCTCCCACGGCAACAGCCAGGCGCGCCGCGGCGGCGCCAGCGGCATCTTCAGCAAGTTCACCTCCAAGTTCGTGCGCAGGTGAGGAGGAGGGGCGGGGGGGCTTCCCAGGCCAGCGCGGCGGGATTGCAGGGATTGGGATTTTTCGGGGGGGGGGAGACAGACTCCCTTTCCCCTGCAGTTTGATCCGCTCCGGGTCTTACTCTTGAAATCCTCTGCAGCAGAGGGGAGGGGGAACAGGTGGAGTCGGGGTGTCAGTACGCCACGATGGGGTTCCTGCAAGCCAGGGTGTCTGGGAGGGCCCCCCCCTCTCTTCAAGGAATAAGAAAGGACCAGCCTGTGGGTCGGTTTTGCTCCCCCGGGGAGACCGTTCTGGCTCCAGTTCCGAACCGCTGCGGGATCCACTCCAGGTTTTACCTCCTCGCGTCGCTCTCACTCCGAGGATCGGGCTTCAAGCTCGCTGCCGTGGTCAAGCCGGCGTTCAGGGGGCGAGTTCTCTGCTTTATGGGGAGCACTTTTCATGCACGAGGGCCTCCTGCAGCTGGGAAAACCTGAACTGGATTGTACTGGGAGTTATCCGTCTGCTTCCCGGCCTCGGGAGCCCAAGAGGAGAGGCGGAGACGGTCGTCTCCCGTCTTTTTCCTTTCCCGTCCTTAAGGATCAGAAGTGCTGTGGGTAGGGGGGGTGTCCGTCTGTCACTGGGGACGATCTCGTCTGTGTGTTTCCGGGGGTGACCTCTGACCCCACGCTCCCCCCCCCCCGCGGGGCTGGTGGAGGAGTGGTGTGGGGGTGTTGTCTTTTTATCTCTGTTTACTTCTCTCCCGGCCCGCCCTTTCCCAGTCACGGCTTTTCTGAGCGCTTCGGGCGGGCGGGGGCTGTGAAATCGCACGGCGCCCCGCCCGGTGTTCGACACGTTTCTACTGCTGTATCTCCTGGGAAAACCGGACCTCAAGATGAAGCAGCAGCAAGGAACGGAGTCCCGAGACTTCCGAGGGCCCTGTGGCTCTGCTGTCGCTGTTCCCGCTTGGCACAGCGTCCCAGACGCATCTCTGCCCCGGTGCAGGAAGTCTTTCCGGGGGGGGAGCGTTTTGGCGTTGCGCGAGCAGGAACAACGACACAAGAACGCGAGGGACTGGATTTGCCAGAACTGTCGAGTAAGACGACAATAAGGTGCATGTCGGGATCACTCATTTCAGGGAAGGAAATGGCTCCCGACGCCCAGTAGTTCGATCCAGTTCAGGTCTGTGCAGCAGCAAGGCAGAGGCTAAGACTTACACGCTGCAGTCTTAATGCTCATACTTCCGCCATCTTGGCAGAGAAGAAAATACTTCCGTGCAAGCGTGTGAAACATCGAGATTAAAGTGGCAGGCTTGCTGTCGCCTCACTTTGGCAGCGCTCCAGCCTGGAATGTGAAGCCTGGAGTGGATCAGACCGCTGTGCGGCAGGAGGCGGATTCCCACCACCCTGCGTGTGCCGCACTTGGTCTGGGAAGGGGTGAAAAATTGAGTTTTTATATCCCCTGCTCTCAAGGCGGCTCTGTGTCTGAGACTTGGGTCGCTTAAGGGCTTGTGAGTTTCCGTTTAGCGTTTTAATAGGGGTAAGAACGCAGCCCAGCGCAGGTCTTCGATAGTGCCCTGCACAGTGGTGGGGTAAGACAACAGGGAGCCCCAGGACAGACACACGGGAAGGCTGGCCTCTCAGGAAGGACGTTAAGGAGTCTGGACCTGTGGCCGGCGTTCCTGGGGTGGAGAGGAAGGGAGTTTTCCTGACTCCTAGGGGAGATGTGGTGCCCGTGCAGGGCTGTCTGTCTGTCTGTCTGTCTGTCTGTCTGTCAGGTGGACCGGAGCTTGCAGGGGTGTGATTCCAGTGTGGGGGCATGGTTCTGGTTCTGGCTGCAGTCTCCCCTGGCCAGCGGGACGGTTCTGGTGCTGGCAGCAGGTCCTGTAAGCGGGCCCAGTGTGACTGCAGTCTCCCCAGGCCAGCAGGACGGTTCTGGTACTGGCAGCGGGTCCTGTAAGCGGGCCCAGTGTGACTGCAGTCTCCCCAGGCCAGCGGGACGGTTCTGGTGCTGTAAGCGGGCCCAGTGTGACTGCAGTCTCCCCGGGCCAGCGGGACGGTTCTGGTGCTGTAAGCGGGCCCAGTGTGACTGCAGTCTCCCCGGGCCAGCGGGACGGTTCTGGTGCTGTAAGCGGGCCCAGTGTGACTCGCACGCACGCACGCGACGCTGCAGATGCATTGTGTATTCCTGTGGATGTCTGTGCCTGTTGGTGTTGTTCGTGCTGTGTGTGCTTGCGCCTGTGTGTGTATATATATTGTTTTTTCTTGTTTTGTTTTGTAGAAATCTGTCGTTCAGATTTTCCAGAAGGTAGGAGAAAGACCCCCTCAGTCATTTTTTTCTCTTCCTTGTCAGTTTATCTATTTAAAAGGTGGTGTTTATTTTATTTTTTTGTCACTGTTTGGCCTTTACTAACCCCAGGACACTGCCTCATTTGTGACCCACCTGGTTCAGCCTTCAGAAGGCGGCCTGTCCTCTCGTCTCATCTCACCAGCTCACCCGTGTCTTTGTGTTTCCAGGAGTTCACAGGGGATGAGAGGGTGTCTTGGTGCATTCTGGTACTAGCATCCTGGCTCGCCTTGGGCATGGACATTTGTGTTAGCTGTGCAGAAATATCTCTTCAGATTATTAAATCCTAAAATGGTTATAAATGTTTGTCACCCAACTATAGCTCTGGTCTAGGAGGGGGCGCTGTGTCTGCAGCAGGGCTGTCCAGTCCTGGTCCAGGAGGGGTCAGTGTGACTGCAGCAGGGGTGTCCAGTCCTGGTCCAGGAGGGGTCAGTGTGTCTGCAGCAGGGCTGTTCAGTCCTGGTCCAGGAGGGGGCGCTGTGTCTGCAGGTTTTCCTGGTCTCTAGAACAGGACCAGCTGAAGAGTTACTGGAGTTAAGACCAGTAATGAGCTGGTCGTTAAGTGCCGAGAATGAACCCTGCAGGACCAGAGCTGGACCCACCTGCTGCGACTCCTCTGAGCGATGAGCTGCTGTGCTCCAGTCGGCCTCCTCCCTCCTGCTGAAACCTGCCAGCGCTCCAGTCCATCACACACTAACGGGCTCAATTAGCCGCTGTCGGAATGGGCTTTAACGAGCAGGGGGGCGGGTGGTTGTCTCTGTCCGTCCTGCTGCCCCAGGCGGTGTCTGAAAGGGAGCCAGGCTGCTAAATGAAAGGCCCACCTTTTGCCACCAGGGGGCTCCACGCTGGCTGTGCAGGTCCCGCAGCGAAGCAGGGAAGAGAGCGGAGCGGAGCTGGCTGCCCAGCGCCGTTAACCCCCCCGCTTGTGTGAAACCTCTCTTGGTGGGGGAAAGCCCCAGAGTGGCGCCCCCTGGTGGCAGAAGCTGGGGATGCGCCAGAATCGACCGAGTGCACCAAGATCTCCTAGGGCTGCTCACACGCCGCTGTCTGGTCCTGTGTTTCACAGTGGCGGCTGGGGTTTTGGTTGTGGTTGTTGTTGCCGTTGCTAAGGCAATCCTTCAGAAGGGCGCTGCGCTGTTGTGTGGGCAGAGGGGGAGGAAGACTCCTCTGCACTGGGCCAGAATCGATCCCAGCCCTGCTGCCTGCGGTGTGGTCTTTTCTGCTGGGCCCCAGTAACCTGGGTGTGCTGGACCCGGGTTGATATGCTGGTGCGCGTCTCTGACTGCGGAGTTAGCTGGGCTCCTCTGGCCCAGAGGATCGTTCCGCACAGGGCGGGGCGGGGCAGACGGCTCGCGCCTGCCCTACTGAAAGCAAGAACAGCCCCGCTCCTCGGGGGAGTCTCGGCCCTTCTGGGGTTCGGGGGTGTCGGGGTTGGGGTGCGGGTCGAGTCCCTGGATCTCCGAGGCCGCCCACTTGAGTGGTCAGTGGTCAGCCGCTTGCTCCTGAGCTGCCTGCGGTTCCGGATGAATGCGTGAGAGGGGAGGGTTTGATTCTGGTGCTGCGCTGTGGGGTGGGGGGCAGGCCTCGTCCCCCCAGCTGGCGTCGGTGCCCTGTCCCCTTTCGCCAAACCCCCCCCCCCCCCTCCGCCACCACTGATTATCAGTCAGGAAATAAAGGTGCTGTTTGTTGTCATTTCTGTCGCGGTGCTCTGTTGAACCTCCAGGGGGCGGTGTTGTGTGAAATACAGTCCTATTTGAAGCCTTCTCTGGCCTTGTGGCGCTATGGCACCTACAGTGCGCCCTCTGCTGGTAGAATAGTGCAGCAGAAAATTGTTTTTGACGCCTGATTTTTCACATTTGTTTTCAAGTTCTTTTTCGACCTTGAAAATGCTACTTTCTCTTTCCAGTAATTTGCCATCAGTTAGCAGAGCCGCAGTCTTTCTTTTTTTAACAGCCAGTCAAGGAAAATACGCGGCGTTGATCACCTGGACGTTTAGCTTGAAGGTTACGGGTTCGAATCCCAGGTGTGACAGAGACCCTGCTTGAGCAGGACCTTTCACCCAGATTGCTCATGGGTAAAAGCATCAGTCAAATAAAATAGCCACCGGAATAATCATCTAATTCTCTCTGAATCTCTCCATTGCTCTTATTATCATTGCTGTCCAGTGAGAGGTGACCCCCAGGGTCCCATGTGAGTGGGACACAAATCTCCCTGCACCCCAGGGCTCAGTGTCCCATCTCTGTCCAGTGGTAGGTGACCCACCAGGGTGCCTCGAGGGGACCCCAATCTCATTGCTCCTCAGGGCTCAGTGTCCCCTCTCTGTCCAGCGGTAGGTGACCCCCCAGGGTGCCTCGAGGGGACCCCAATCTCATTGCTCCTCAGGGCTCAGTGTGCCCTGTCTCTGTCCAGTGAGGATGTCCCTGCTCCCCCGCAGGTGCCTGGACAGGCCTCCCTTATCGAAGTCCTGCCCGGCTGAGTCTCTGAGCGGAGCAGGGAGACGGCCCGCTCCTCCCAGACTGGCACTGCGGGTGCTCTGCCCCCGCCAGCTGGTGGGGCCTGTCCACTCCCGTCCTGTCCTGTCCTGTCCGTCCCCCGGTTGGTCTGTCCCCGTGTGTCGGGATGCTGCAGAGGGATGGGAGGGAGGGTGGTGTGCGTGCAGCGGAGAACCCCCCCCGAAGGTTGGGGCGCAGTGTGGTGGTGATGGGTAACTGCGGGACTAAGCCGGTGTCTGTGGAGGTTTTGGGAAGTGGAGGAGAGCAGGGGGGGGACACGGTCTAAACTGTCAATAATTCTTTTTTGAGGAACCCGTATGAGGGAGAGAACAAAGATCTCGATGACGGGAGCAGGTGAGATTGCGGGGTCAAGAGACTCTCTGTAGACACCCCTTTCCTTTCCCCCTCCGATCGCTCCTGTGATTGGGCCCCAATCGCTGGGCTCCGGGTGCCCTGATCCGAATCATGTTTCCCTGGGACTCAGGAAAGCCGCCTTCTCCGTTCTGGATAAATTCGGGACTTGTCTGTCTCTCTCTCCCACCCACCCACCCCCCTCTCCGGTGGCCTGCTAGGTTTTCCAGCTTTGAGTTTCAGTGATTCAGATCACCTGGGTTTCGAATTGCTGGCGAGTGCTTGACTGAGTTCAGCGTCCAGCACGGCACAGACTGAGGGTCTGAGGCAGGGTTCTGACTGTACAGCAGGACTCCACAGTACCATATCGCACTGCAGTTCAGTTTTGTGTCTGACACTGAATTTTACAGCGCTGTGCTGTGTAATACTGCACTGCATTCTGTTCCACTGAACTCTGCTGAACTGTATTACACTGTACAGCGTCAGACTGCAGTGAGCTCTGCTGTGCTCTCACACTGTACAGCGTTAGACTGCAGTGAGCTCTGCTGTGCTCTCACACTGTACAGTGTAAGACTGCAGTGAGCTCTGCTGTGCTCTCACACTGTACAGTGTTAGACTGCAGTGAGCTCTGCTGTGCTCTCACACTGTACAGTGTTAGACTGCAGTGAGCTCTGCTGTGCTCTCACACTGTACAGTGTTAGACTGCAGTGAGCTCTGCTGTGCTCTCACACTGTACAGTGTTAGACTGCAGTGAGCTCTGCTGTGCTCTCACACTGTACAGTGTCGGACTGTACTGCAGTGAGCTCTGCTTTGCTCTCACACTGTACAGTGTCGGACTGCACTGAGCTCTGCTGTGCTCTCACACTGTACAGTGTCGGACTGCACTGAGCTCTGCTGTGCTCTCACACTGTACAGTGTCGGACTGTACTGCACTGAGCTCTGCTGTGCTCTCACACTGTACAGTGTCGGACTGTACTGCAGTGAGCACTGAGCTCTGCTGTGCTCTCACACTGTACAGTGTTGGACTGTACTGCACTGAGCTCTGCTGTGCTCTCACACTGTACAGTGTTGGACTGCACTGAGCTCTGCTGTGCTCTCACACTGTACAGTGTCGGACTGTACTGCACTGAGCTCTGCTGTGCTCTCACACTCTACAGTGTTGGACTGCACTGAGCTCTGCTGTGCTCTGACACTGTACGGTGTTGGACTGCACTGAGCTCTGCTGTGCTCTGACACTGTACGGTGTTGGACTGCACTGAGCTCTGCTGTGCTCTCACACTGTACGGTGTTGAACTGCACTGAGCTCTGCTGTGCTCTCACACTGTACGGTGTTGGACTGCACTGAGCTCTGCTGTGCTCTCACACTGTACAGTGTTGGACTGCACTGAGCTCTGCTGTGCTCTCACACTGTACAGTGTTGGACTGCACTGAGCTCTGCTGTGCTCTCACACTGTACAGTGTTGGACTGCACTGAGCTCTGCTGTGCTCTCACACTGTACAGTGTTGGACTGCAGTGAGCTCTGCTGTGCTCTCACACTGTACAGTGTTGGACTGCACTGAGCTCTGCTGTGCTCTCACACTGTACAGTGTTGGACTGCACTGAGCTCTGCTGTGCTCTCACACTGTACAGTGTTGGACTGTACGGCACTGTGTACTGCAGAGACCTCTACAGTAGTTTTTTGTACTGTGCTGGTCTGTATTCTTTTATTCCCAGTTCTGCTGTGCTGCGCTGAACTACAGTGACGCTTGGCCTTGCTGTCCTGTCTTGCGTGCGCCTGTGCGGCACTGTAGTGTTGCACTGCGCTGCAGGGGGCTCTTCTGCCCCGGCCTGGCGCGCCGTGGCGCACTGTACACACTGTGAGGGAGAGAGGCCCGTGCGCTCTCTCTCTCTCTCTCTCACAGCTGCAGTGCGTGAGCTGGGTTGTGTCAGCTCTTTCCACCCTCAGGGTTTGTTCTGGGTGGGTTATCAGCAGTGGCTTCCTCCTCCAACCCCCACAGTGGCAGGTGTGTGTGGTGGGGGGGGAGGGGCCGTCGCCGAGCAGGTGGAGCCGGTCGCTCACGGCCTCTCTCTCTCTCCCTCCCTCCCTCCCATTTCTTCACCCCTCCCCCCTCCTGCCTGTATCATCTCCTGTCTGGCTTTCTCCCTTTCCTCCTCTCCCTCCTCCCTCACTCTCTCCCTCCCTCCACTCTCACTCCTCTCTCTCCCTCCACTCCTCTCCCTCCCTCCTCTCCCTCCCTCCACTCTTCTCCCTTTCCTCCTCTCCCTCCTCCTCCCTCACTCCTCTACTCCTCTTCTCCCTCCTCCTCCTCTCCCTCTTCCACTCCTCTCCCTCCCTCCACTCTCACTCCTCTTCTCCCTCCTCTCCCTCCCTCCACTCTCACTCCTCTTCTCCCTCCTCTCCCTCCCTCCACTCTCACTCCTCTCTCTCCCTCCACTCCTCTCCCTCCCTCCACTCTCACTCCTCTTCTCCCTCCTCTCCCTCCCTCCACTCTCACTCCTCTCTCTCCCTCCTCTCCCTCCCTCCACTCCTCTCCCTCCACTCTTCTCCCTTCTCCTCTCCCTCTTCCACTCCTCTCTCTCCCTCCTCCTCCCTCACTCCTCCTCCCCCTCCCCCCAGGCCCATGCTGAGCAGTGGGAGCGCGGAGAAGGAGAAGGAGAAGGATGAGAACTCCCGGGACCCGAAGGACTCCAAGCCCCGCTCCCTGCGCTTCACCTGGAGCATGAAGACCACCAGCTCCATGGAGCCGGGCGAGATGATGAAGGAGATCCGCAAGGTGCTGGAGTCCAACAGCTGCGCCTACGAGCTGCGGGAGCGCTACATGCTGCTGTGCGTGGCGGGCAGCCCCGCGCGCGACGACTACGTGCAGTGGGAGATGGAGGTGTGCAAGCTGCCGCGGCTGTCGCTCAACGGCGTGCGCTTCAAGCGCATCTCCGGCAGCTCCATCGCCTTCAAGAACATTGCCTCCAAGGTCGCCAACGAGCTGAAGCTCTGAGCCGCGCCCGGCCGGCCGGAGCGAGGGGGGGGGGCCCTCGCTGCCCCATCTCCTCCGGGGGGGCCCCTCCCTGGCCAGGACCCGGCAGCTGTGGGCTCCCCCCCCTCGGAATCCCCCGGGTTTTATTGAAAGGCGTTCCCGCGAGAGAGGCGGGGGGGTCGGACAGAGGGCCCGTCGGCCGCGCCCCCCCCCCCCCCCGGATCAGAAACCCGGATCTCCTTCTCTTGGTTGTGTTGTGGATCTCTGAATTATTTTTATTCCCCCCCCCCGCTTAGCCAGTGTCACGAGCCTCCTGCTCCCCGTGGGGGCCGGCCGCACTGAAAATCAAGGACCGAGGCCTGCCCTCCCCCCCCCCCCTCTCGTTCCCCTCCCGCGCTCACGGCCCGCCGGCGCCCCCTGCAGGCGCTTGCCCTGGGGGCCCCTGCGGGGGCCAGACGGGGGCGCGCTCGGCCGCCTGCCCCGGTCCGGAGCACTGGGGCCGCTGGGGGCAGGGAAGCAGCCTGCCGGCTTACTGCAGTGGCTGTTGTGTGAAACAGTCACTCTCCCACTGGGAACCTCCTGGCCTGGGGGGGCCGGGGGCCGGGGGCCGGGGGCAGGGGCGTGGTGCCGCAGCTCCGGGCTGGCTGAGGAGGAGGAGGAGGAGGAGGAGGAGGAGGAGGAGGAGGAGGAGGGAGACGACGACGAGGATGAGGAGGAGGAGGAGGAGGAGTGCCGTTTAGTGGAAGTCTAGCCTTGGGGGAGGACGGAACTCCTCCTGTCCCCTCTTCCCGGCTGCCTCCGTGCGCGCTGGGGGTTTATTCTGTATCGTTACTGTCTCTAGAGGAAGCACAGGCGACGGCGGGGTATCGTCTGTACAGCAGGACAGCGGACACGCGGTGTAATTTTGTATATGAGGCGCCCCAGGCAGAGAGCTTGCCGAGTTATATATATACACGTATATATATATATGAGCTGTGTATAGTACAGAACAGTGACACTCTGTTTGCACATCAGTACTGTATAATTAATTTTTTTGCATTGTTCTTTGAGAGACTTGGTTAAAAAAATTATATATATAATCTATATATCTGCTGTTTCCAGATTGGTCTCCCATTAATTGCCATGTTTAGTTTTCTGGTTTAAATAGAATTTCTTTGAGTTTATATATATATATTCTTTAAGTATATATATAAGTGAGCAGTTGAGATCTCTTGGGCTGTAATTTAAGTGAGGGGCGAGTGGAGAGCCGAGCCGAGTCGGCGGGCGGCGCCGGTGGGACAGGTCCGGCTGTTCCCTGGGGAGCCTTTTCAGTTTTTCTTTCCAGGTTTGGCGGTTTATTTTTTTTTTTGTTGTTGTTTTTCTGATGATTGTTAAGGTGCTGGGAATCTGATTTGTCTTGTCGATTGTTCTTGTTGAAATTTGTTTTCCTCCCCGTCTCTCTCTCCGGGCGGCGGCGCCGGTCCATTCCCTGGCGATGCCGGGTTGGGTCAGAATGGGGAAGAGGTTAGGACAGGGTGGGGGGAGGGGAATCGGAGACTAAATCTTTATTTTTTTTTTTCCTGTTTGTTTTTGTTGAAAAGAAAAAAATGATCAATACAATAATAGTAATAAAAACAAAATGGCATTAAGATGAGCTGCGATCTGTCACTTTCAGGCCACGACATCCCCTCCCCCTCTCTCCCTTTCCTTTTCCCCCTCCTGCTCCATTCCTCCACCCCTCTTCAGCCTCAGTCCGTTCTTGTACAGTTGTTTGTGGTCTCCAGGGAGGACAGGTGAGCTCGCACAGACACGCAGTACAGAACAGTGAGGACAGGTGAGCTCGCACAGACATGCAGTACAGAACAGTGAGGACAGGTGAGCTCGCACAGACACGCAGTACAGAACAGTGAGGACAGGTGAGCTCGCACAGACATGCAGTACAGAACAGTGAGGACAGGTGAGCTCGCACAGACATGCAGTACAGAACAGGGAGGACAGGTGAGCTCGCACAGACACGCAGTACAGAACAGTGAGGACAGGTGAGCTCGCACAGACATGCAGTACAGAACAGTGAGGACAGGTGAGCTCGCACAGACATGCAGTACAGAACAGTGAGGACAGGTGAGCTGGCACAGACACGCAGTACAGAACAGTGAGGACAGGTGAGCTCGCACAGATATGCAGTACAGAACAGGGAGGACAGGTGAGCTCGCACAGACACGCAGTACAGAACAGGGAGGACAGGTGAGCTCGCACAGACACGCGGTACAGAACAGGGAGGACAGGTGAGCTCGCACAGACACGCGGTACAGAACAGGGAGGACAGGTGAGCTCGCACAGACACGCGGTACAGAACAGTGAGGACAGGTGAGCTCGCACAGACACGCGGTACAGAACAGTGAGGACAGGTGAGCTCGCACAGACACGCAGTACAGAACAGGGAGGACAGGTGAGCTCGCACAGACATGCAGTACAGAACAGTGAGGACAGGTGAGCTCGCACAGACACGCAGTACAGAACAGTGAGGACAGGTGAGCTCGCACAGACACGCAGTACAGAACAGGGAGGACAGGTGAGCTCGCACAGACACGCAGTACAGAACAGGGAGGACAGGTGAGCTCGCACAGACACGCAGTACAGAACAGGGAGGACAGGTGAGCTCGCACAGACACGCAGTACAGAACAGTGAGGACAGGTGAGCTCGCACAGACACGCAGTACAGAACAGTGAGGACAGGTGAGCTCGCACAGACACGCGGTGAGGACAGATGGTCTCTCTCTCACACAGACGCACACAGAAATCAGTCGGCAATGTTCATAAAAGTAAAGGGACTGAGGAGCCCCAAGTCCTGACGTGAGACTCTTCTGCAGCGAGGGGAAAGGGTGGGACAGAGCTGCCGCAGAATGGACTGGGTTAGAAGCATTTTTTGCACGATTACAAAAACAAACCCCAAATCTCTCAGGAGCCGACAGAGCCTGAGGAAGAGGGAGAGCAGCTCACGCCTGCCGTGCCTCTCGCAGAAGGACCGCGGGGGGGGGGGAGCTCTGGAATGAAGCGGGTCAGACGCACGAGCGTGTGGCATTTCAGCTTTTATTTTTTAACAATTTAAAAAAGAAACAAATTCCAGTTCATAACATGGAGAAAAAAAAATCACACACACACACACACACACAGACGAATTACAAAAGTAAAAAAAAAAAAAAAAACATTCCTATTCTAGACGGAACCTCCCTCACGCGTGGCTGGGGCCGGGCCCCTGGGCCCCTGGGCCCCTGGGCCCCCGGGGCCCCGCCGAGCGAGCGGATCGTCCAGTATCCGGCCCTTCAGTGTTTCTGACTCGAGCCCGGTGCGTCCCCCCCGCCCCGCCAGCTGCCCCCCCTCCCCCTCCCGCCCTGCCCGCGAAGACCCGCTCCTCGGTTGCTACGGAAACCTGCGGGGGGCCTGCCCCGCAGCCTGTCGCTCTGGGCAGAGATGACGCCTTCCCCCGTTGCCACGGAGACCTGGCCTCCCCGCCCCAGCGGGCGAGGATGGGAAGAGTCGCTGCCTCCTGTTGCCATGGCAGTCGCGGGCATGCCCTGGTCGCCGCGGTGATCCAGCGGGCTCGTTTCCTGCCCTGGGGGTGCACGCTGGGAACGGACACGGTGCTGGGGGGCTGGCAGGGGGGGGGGGGCAGCAGGGTGGTTGTTTCCATGGCAACAACCCACCTTGCTGGCTGCTGTTGCCACAGAGATCTTTTAGGGTACGCAGGTGCGCCCCGCTGTTGCTACCAAGGCGAAATTCCCAGAGAGCCCACCGAGTCTCCCCGGCCCCCCGCGCTCTGCTGTGGGTTCGAGAGTGTGGGGGCTCTACAGCGTACCAGGAGAGGGGGAGGGGGGAGACGGGGGGGGGGCACTGAGAGAACGACCCCGGTTTGCGCCCCGACAATTCTGCTGCTACCCCCGGCCCCCCCAGGACACCTACAGGCCCACCAGCGACGGGGGGAGCTGCCCGGGAGGGGCCGAGGAGGAGGGGGGGCTCCGCAGCGTGGCGCCCAGCTGGCGGGAGGCCGCCGCCGCCGCGGGCCGGATGAGGGGGGGCGGGGGCTGGTTGAGGGGGGGCCGTGCCGGCAGGGGCCGCCCCTGCTGCAGCGGGGGGGGCTGGCGCAGCAGGCTGGGGGGCGCGGGGGGCAGGGCGGGGCGCAGGAGGGGGGGCGGCTGGGAGAGGGGGGGCGGGGTGGCCGGCGGCGGTAGCGGCGCAGGAGAGGCGGCGCCGCCATTACTGCTGCCGCCACCAGGGGGCGGGAGAGGGGGCGCCGCCGACACCGCGGTGATCTGTACCTGCAGGGGGGAGAGAGAGAGGAGACGATGAGGGAATACTTCAGCGACTGCCCACCCTGACCCCCGACCCCCGACCCCTGACCCCCTGACCCCCCCTCACCTCGTCCTCCTCCGCGCTGCTGCCTCCTCCCGCCACGCTGGCGCGCTCCAGGGCGGCCGGGCTCCCGGCGCGGCCCCCGCCCTCCCGCTCCGCCTCCCACTGGCGCAGGACCTCGTCCAGGTTGAAGCGGCGCCGGTAGCTGACCAGGAAGGAGCTGACCTGCGGGGCCGTCTTGTTGCCGATCACCTCGGCGATGGCGCCCAGGTCCTTGCCATAGTGCCGGATCGCTGGGGCGCAGAGCAGGGGAGCAGGTCAGACCGCTGCGGAGCACCAGCCCTCCTGCCCAGCATCTCTCTCCCTCTCTCCCCTCCACACTCATCCTCCCCTCTCTCTCCCCTGCCCCTCCCTCTCTCCTGCTCACTCATCCCCCCTTCCCCTCTCCCTCTCTCCCCTCCACACTCATCCTCCCCTCTCTCTCCCCTGCCCCTCCCTCTCTCCTGCTCACTCATCCCCCCTTCCCCTCTCCCTCTCTCCCCTCCACACTCATCCTCCCCTCTCTCTCCCCTGCATACTCGTCTATCTCTCTCTCTCTCTCTGCATTCGTCTATTTCTCTCTCTCCTGCACACTCATCTCTCTCTCTACCCTCCCCCTCCCTCTCTCCTGCACACTCATCCCTCCCTCTCTCCCCTCCACACTCATCCCTACCTCTCTCCCCTCCACACTCCCCCTCCCTCTCTCCTGCACACTCATCCCTCCCTCTCTCCCCTCCACACTCATCCCTACCTCTCTCCCCTCCACACTCCCCCTCCCTCTCTCCTGCACACTCATCCCTCCCTCCCTCCCTCCCTCTCTCCTGCACACTCTCCCTCCCTCTCTCCTTCTCTCTCTCCTGCACACTCCCCCTCCCTCTCTCCCTCTCTCCTGCACACTCATCCCTCCCTCTCTCTCCTGCACACTCTCCCTCCCTCTCTCCTTCTCTCTCTCCTGCACACTCCCCCTCTCTCCCTCTCTCCTGCACACTCATCCCTCCCCCTCTCTCCTGCCCACTCCCCCTCCCCCGGGGGCAGTCACTGCCCGTGCCCTTACCCTGGACCGCCAGCAGCTGCTCCTCAGTGGTCCAGCGGGTGCTGTACTTGGGGGTGACCTGGGGGTGACAGAGACGGGACAAGTCAGCTGCTGGGGGGACGCGGCGCCGGGGGGGGCTGGTCAGGAACGCCGGGGCTGCAGCACGCTGGCGTACCTCCAGGGGGCGTGCACGGTCGATGCCCTGCTCCAGACTGTGCTTCAGGCTGCTGTTGATCTGCTTGATGCTCTGCACCTGCGGCGGGGACAGGCAGCGTCAGGGCAGGGGGGCAGGGGGGCAGGGGGGCGGCGGGGCGGCGGGGCAGCGGGGCAGCGGGGCAGCAGGGCAGCGGGGCAGCGGGGCTCACCTGTCTCTTCAGCGACACCAGCTGCGAGTCCAGCTGCTTCAGGGTGGTGACCGCAGCGTCTGGGGCTGCCGACACGGCAGAGATATCGGACTGGCTCAGGTACATCCCCCGCGGGGGGCGCCGGCGAGCACGCAGGGGCGTGTGCCGGTACTGACACCCCTGACTCTCCTTCCGGGCTGGACCGGACCGTCCAGAAACACCCCCCATGCTTGACTGCTTCTGGGCCTGACAGACAGTGGGAGAAAGGACTTAATACAGACACACTGACTGGACACTCCAGTACACTAACACTGCACTGAGAGAGAGGGGTTAATACAGACACACTGACTGGACACTCCAGTACATTAACACTGCACTGAGAGAGAGAGGGGTTAATACAGACACACTGACTGGACACTCCAGTACATTAACACTGCACTGAGAGAGAGAGGGGGGTTCATACAGACACACTGACTGGACACTCCAGTACATTAACACTGCACTGAGAGAGAGGGGGGTTCATACAGACACACTGACTGGACACTCCAGTACATTAACACTGCACTGAGAGAGAGGGGTTCATACAGACACACTGACTGGACACTCCAGTACATTAACACTGCACTGAGAGAGAGAGAGGGGTTCAAACAGACACACTGACTGGACACTCCAGTACATGAACACTGCACTGAGAGAGAGGGGGGTTCATACAGACACACTGACTGGACACTCCAGTACATTAACACTGCACTGAGAGAGAGAGGGGTTCATACACACACTGACTGGACACTCCAGTACATTAACACTGCACTGAGAGAGAGGGGTTCATACAGACACACTGACTGGACACTCCAGTACACTAACACTGCACTGAGAGAGAGAGGGGTTCATACAGACACACTGACTGGACACTCCAGTACATGAACACTGCACTGAGAGAGAGAGGGGGGTTCATACAGACACACTGACTGGACACTCCAGTACATTAACACTGCACTGAGAGAGAGAGGGGTTCATACACACACACTGACTGGACACTCCAGTACATTAACACTGCACTGAGAGAGAGGGGTTCATACAGACACACTGACTGGACACTCCAGTACACTAACACTGCACTGAGAGAGAGAGGGGTTCATACAGACACACTGACTGGACACTCCAGTACATGAACACTGCACTGAGAGAGAGAGGGGGGTTCATACAGACACACTGACTGGACACTCCAGTACATGAACACTGCACTGAGAGAGAGAGGGGTTCATACACACACACTGACTGGACACTCCAGTACATTAACACTGCACTGAGAGAGAGGGGTTCATACAGACACACTGACTGGACACTCCAGTACACTAACACTGCACTGAGAGAGAGAGGGGTTCATACAGACACACTGACTGGACACTCCAGTACATGAACACTGCACTGAGAGAGAGAGGGGGGTTCATACAGACACACTGACTGGACACTCCAGTACATTAACACTGCACTGAGAGAGAGAGGGGTTCATACACACACACTGACTGGACACTCCAGTACATTAACACTGCACTGAGAGAGAGGGGTTCATACAGACACACTGACTGGACACTCCAGTACACTAACACTGCACTGAGAGAGAGAGGGGTTCATACAGACACACTGACTGGACACTCCAGTACATGAACACTGCACTGAGAGAGAGAGGGGGGTTCATACAGACACACTGACTGGACACTCCAGTACATGAACACTGCACTGAGAGAGAGAGGGGTTCATACAGACACACTGACTGGACACTCCAGTACATTAACACTGCACTGAGAGAGAGAGGGGTTCAGACAGACACACTGACTGGACACTCCAGTACATGAACACTGCACTGAGAGAGAGAGGGGGGTTCATACAGACACACTGACTGGACACTCCAGTACACTAACACTGCACTGAGAGAGAGAGGGGTTCATACACACACACTGGATGGTACATGTATAGCACGACAGCTCTTGCTGTTCCTCACCTCCTTCTGCGTGTTGATCTCAAAGTCGCTGTCACTGCCTGCTTCTCCCTCCTCCATGTCTTCGTTGCTGAGGGCCGAGAGGAGAGACACTCAGATTCTACAGCGTTACAGGTCCTGCGGTCAGGTTCACACAGAACTAAACACACCAGGAGACCCCTTATCCTCTCAGCGGTCACTCCTGTCCCTCAGGCTGTGACTGGACACTATATACTGGGCAGTGTGAGAAGCGTCCACAGTGGTCACTCCTGTCCCTGGGCTGTGACTGGACACTATATACTGGGCAGTGTGCGATGTGTCCACAGTGGTCACTCCTGTCCCTGGGCTGTGACTGGACACTATGTACTGGGCAGTGTGCGAGGCGTCCACAGTGGTCACTCCTGTCCCTCAGGCTGTGACTGGACACTATATACTGGGCAGTGTGCGATGTGTCCACAGTGGTCACTCCTGTCCCTCAGGCTGTGACTGGACCAGACTTCGCCAGGCCTCACCTGTCGTCCTTCTCTCTCTGGCTGAGCAGTCTGCGGGCCTGTCTGTCCATCACACTGGTGCGCGTCCGGGTCTTCTTCCAGGAGTAGTAGTACTTCACCAGGCTGGAGATCATCTTGTCTGGGAGCTGAGAGCACCAGACACACAGCACCAAACCGTGAGTCTCTCTGCCTTCCCGCCTCCTGCCCTCATGGGCCCCTCCCCAGCTGTCCCCTCCCCCTCCGAGGCCCCTCCTATGTCTCCTCCCCCAGCCCTTCCCAGCCCCTCCCACTCTGCCCCCCGGCCCCTCCCCCTGTCTCCTCCCCCAGCCCTTCCCAGTCCCTCCCCTTCAACTCCTCCCCCTGTCCCTCCCCCTGCCCCTGTGCCCCCGCTCCTCACCATCTGCTGGATGCGACGGAAGCTCTTCCCGTGGAAGCTGAAGGCCTGCTCGAACAGCACCTTGTCCTCCACCGTCCACTCGTCGGGGAAGGGCGTGAAGTTGGCCAGGTCGGCCAGGGACTTCTCCACGTCGTGCTTGTGCCACAGCAGCATTCCCAGGGCCTGGAGCGCCGGAGCGCGGGGGAGAGAGGCTGCGGTTAGGGAGGCAGGCAGGCTGCTGTTCCCCTGGGACACAGCGCCCTCCAGTGCCCGGGGGGGCAGCGTGACGAAGGCCTTGCGGTCCGTGGTGGCTGGACTGTACCTGCTCCATGTTGTATCCATGCTTCTCCTTGGCCATCAGGATGTATTCGTCCACTGGGAGACGGAGAGAGAGAGAGAGAGAGAGAGAGACAGGAGAGCGTGAGAGCTCTGCTGGATTCGCCAGAGGCAAGAATCAAGACCAACAGCTCTTATTATCTTAAAGGATTGCTCAGGTTCCCTTCCCCCTCCGCAATCTGGAGTCATCCCGATTTACTGCTCGTCTCGGAAGGGAGGGACACGGAGGGCGAGGCAGGAGGATGGAGAGGGAGGGAGAGCGCAGGTCACAGACGACGGCAGAGAAGAACAGGAGAAAGAGACACAAGTGCTCCTTACGTTTGGCATCGGATATGTGCTGATTGGGGGACCAGACCAGCATGCCTTTGGGCTCCTTGTCGCTGTACCGTGCAGGACTGTCTGTGGAGACACACGCAGACATGAAAATCACACTCCCACAGCCTGATCCGCGCCGGGGCTCACACTGGTGTCCATCGCAACCCCACTGCACGGCGGGCTGACCCGCTCCAGGGTTTAGACCCGCGTGTAATGGGGGTCCGACTGCCACTGTAAAACGCGGAGTGGGTTCAGACACGCTAACACACTCTCCTCTTGCATTTCCCCAACTGCTCCTGCTTTCCTAGTCACTGCAGTTCCCTCCCCCCCACCACCTCCCCCCGTTTTCCTTCCACCCACTTCCTCTCTCCTGGCGGCTCGCCCTCCCCCCTCCCGTCTCCCTCTCTCCATCTTAATCACCTTCCCTGCCTCCCCCCTCTCTCCCGCTGGCTCGCCCGCTCCCTACCTGGTTTGTACTCTGGGATCGATGCCTGGTAGTCCCCCCCAACGCGGATCATGCTGTCTGTAACGAATGGAATAGACGGGGGGGGGGGTTAATGTGGACTCCCGGCCTGGCTGGACGGTGCAGGAGAGCGACACTGTGCCGAGCCAGAGAGAGGCGTTTATTAATCAGAGCACATCCCTACCGACAGATCAGGGAGGAGGAGGGAGGGAGGGAGGGGAGAGGAAGAGAGATCAGGACACAGGGGACACCAGGAGAGGGGTCAGAAGACAGAGACATGGCGTGAGAGACAGGGGAGAGGAGGAGAAGGAGGAGGAAGAGGGCAAAGCCAGAGACAGGAAACGCAGGGGAGAGCGAGAGATGAGGAAAAGGAAAGGAGGAGAAGACTCTCATTTGTGTCGTGCAGAGCCTGCGTTTAAAAACAAGAATTTGCTTCCACTACTCCATTACAAACATGCATTTCAGTTGCCTTTTCTGTTCCCAGATAGGCTGTTCGCCTGCTTCTTGCTCCTGTATCAGATGAGAACTGTTCATTTATTATTCTCGTTAACAAACTGATTCTGCACTCGGCTGGTGCTCTACATGACAGGCCAGCCCACTCACACACTCTGGGACACTGAGCTCGGAGGACAGGAGAGAAGGATCTGGGATCAAGGGCATTTAAAACAGAGGACAAGGGGCACTACCGTACACAAAGGAGGGTGGGAGCGTGTTACAGGCTACCCCCACCATTCGCCGAAGCCGAAACCCCGGCCTCGTTCAAGAGACAAACGCACGACTCCCGTTCCCCGCGAGCTGTCCAGGCAGGTCAACTGCAGGTAAAACCCGGAGTGGATTTAACCTGCTACACATCGGCCTGCCCGGGTTGAGAGAGCAAGGGTCAGGACCCCCGCGCTCGTCGTGAGGGTGAAAACTGCCCCCCCCCCGGTTCCCCCAGAATCCATCTGCGTCTGGTTGAGCAAAAGCCCCATCCCTGATCACTCTGCTTCCCAGCTGGTTCTCGGTTTTCAATCGATCCACACAGCGTGGTTTAAGCCAGATCACTGCCCACACGGACCGCCGGGGACGTTTCGTTAGGACGAATTCCCCCAGTCTCTGCGCTTTAACCCCCGAGGAGCCAGGACTGTCTAGTGCCCAACTCCCAGCCCACCCCCTCCCCTCTCCCCCCGCCAGACAGTGGGGGTCCGGTGTTTACCGTGAGCGTGCTCCTCATCGCTGCTCTCCTCCTCGCTGTGCTGGCTGTTGCCGTTAGTGACAGTCTTGGCTCGGCTCCGGGACAGCACCCCTCCTCCGGATCGCTCCATTACCGAAGGCATGGCCTGTACCATCGCAGCCACACCCCCACAGACGCACACCAGACACAACAACGAAACAAACAGGCATCCATCAGAGACGGCAGCAACGTCTGGCCCCCCCAGGCGTGCCGGGACTGCTCCGTTTCTCAAGTGGACGGGGGGGCCCCCATCTCCCCCATCTCAACAGTGGGGTGAGCCAGAAACGTCACGTTTCGCGTTACCCATGATGCACCGAGACACCGCGCCCAGGCCTCGCTGCTCCGGTGTTGGACCGGTTGACCGTGCGGAACGGTCTTACGTTGGATCAAGTGCGCTCTATGTGTGTGTGTGTGTGTGTGTAAGGTTTTGGCTACGTGCTAACGTTGACCTGAGAAAGGTTGGGTAGACACACACACAGGTGCATGCTGGTATAGACTTGGCCAAGCTGGTGTTCAATTAGTGGCGCGTCTGTGCCACCCAACTCTCTGAACTCGGGTGCTTCTCGCACGGGGGGGGGGGGGCGTGGACACACCCATCCCTGTGACCCAGCTGTCCCAGAACCGACCCGGACCCTGGAAAAGCACCCCTGCGTTCGAGCCCCATCGCCCCCCCCTCGTGCGGCCCCCAGCCCCGCTTCCCCCGAACAACGCGTCTGCAGATCTCAATTTTTGTTGTTTTGGGTTTTAAGATCTGGCCTTCCGAAACCCATCTCCAGGGCTGTGCCCCGGGCAGAGGCAGAGGATTGTCATGGCCGGCCACAGTGTGGAAAAGTACCACAGGAAGACAAAGGGCTCCGGGTCATTGTGAGATCGACAAGGACTCCATTCAGCGACGCCACCGTGGCCAGGAGCTGCAACTGCAGGTCTACCCCGGAGACGGCAGCCGGCCGGCCGGCCCAAAACAATAAAAAAAAAAAAAGAAAAGAAGCTTTTTCCTGAACGTATCGATGGAGAGGAGGTGGACCCGGTGCGAGAAACCGTCCGTGGCGACCAAGCTGGCTCGTACCTCCCGCCTCGGAGCCCCGCGTTTATTTCGAAATCCGAAAACCGGCGGATTTGAACCGGAGCGTTAACGGTACCAACCGACACCGTCGCCAGGGCAACACAATGACCCGACCCCCCCCCCTCCCTCAACACCAACCACCACCAGCCTCCTCCGGTACAGCAGATCCAGCTGGGGCCGCCGACCCCCAGGCGGGTCACCCGAAACCCGGGCTGAACTTTCCCCCAACTTCGGCGGAGAAACACAGCCCGAGGCATCGCAACTCCACGGATGTCCCGGCCGGTGCGGCGCCGTGCCCGAAAGCCACCAGCCTCCAGCCTCCAGCCTGCAGCGCCCGGCTTTGTCTGCGCCGAGCCCCCCCCCAGGCGCTCTCTCGGTACGGGCGGCTCTCCCAGTCGACGGAGGAAGAGGCAGAAAAGCGGACAAAACAGCGCCCAACCAACAACCTTGCGATCTCCGGGAAGGAGCCCCGTTGCAGCCCGACTCCCGGACGGAGAGAGAGACAGGGGGTGGCTGGACCGGAGAGGGCTATCCGAGCCGAGCCGGGGACCACAGGGTGAGGGAGACGGAACCGAGACAGAGCAGCTGCCTGCCGGCTGTGATGTCCCGTCCTCGTCCTCAGTTCCCAAGCTTTTGAACCGCTGCCTCAACCCCAACCCCCCCGTTCTGCCCCAGCGCATCGCGAGTTTAAATGTCACATCCCCGAAATTCAGGCCGGCGGGGGCAGCAAGAAGCCCGAGCCGCGCAGTTAGAGATCGGGCAGGCAGCGGACCGGTCCCGGACGGGCAGCTGGTGCCTTACCTTGCCGAGCCGGGTCGCCTGCAGTAAGATGCCAGAAGTCGCGCCGGCGCCCGTCCCCGATCCGCTCTCCCTGTCGCCGTGCTACCAAAACAAAACACTTCCAAGAATGAGCGTCTCCTTCTCTGCCCGGGACTCGGCCAGATAACGAGGGGGAGTTTGGGGGGGGGGAGCCCCACAACGGTAAGGATTGTGATAGGTGCACCCCAACTTGGGGTGTCTGTGTGTGTGTGTGCTGCTGGTCGAGGAGACCCCCGCTGTAAAAATGCAATCAATTGATAACGCAGCCAGCTGCCCCCACCCCCCCCGTCGCCTCAACCCCCCCAAAACGCCAACCCGGGGTCAGACCCGGTCACCCCTGGAAAGGAGGGAACGGAGTCTGGGAGGGAGCGCGGGAGCCGGTTCCGTACCGGTTCGGTGTCCCCCTGCGACTCGCACCCGGACGCCGGGACCCCGTGGCGGTTGTCAGCCCAGGACCGGACGGCGCTGCCCCCTGCCTTGTCCTCCCCCTTCCTCCTCCTCTTCCTCCTCCTCCCGTTCCTTCTGCCTTCGCTCCTGCCGCGGTCGCCGCCTTCCCTGCTCATTTACAGGGGGTTATCCGGCATAATCCAGCGTGGGCTTCAGCCGGCGTCCTGGAGGCAAGAAACCCACCTTTTCTCTGCCCTGCCTCCCCTTGCCCGCACACACACACACACACTCCTCCTCCTCTCCCCCCCCCCCTCTCTCTCTCTCTCTCTCTCTCTCGCTCCTCCTCGGATGCAAGTTGTCTGTTAAGTTTCTGTCTCTCTCAGTGTTTTGGGGGGGGGGTAGGGGCTGGCTCTGCGCTCTCCACCTCGGCGGCGGATTCCCGGCTCCGCTCTCGGTCAGAGCGCAGCGAGACACCGGAGCCCCGCCGCGTCTCCCTTCTGCGCTCCCGGGGGCGCGGAAACGCACCGGTTCCTCCTCCTCCTCCTCTCCCCCCTCCCGCCGCCGCTGGTGCTGCTGCTGCTGCTGCTGAGCCTCACACACACACACACACTCCCCCTCCACCGAGACAATGGTCTCGCCAGCCGCACGCGCCGCAGCCCTCCCGTGCCGAGCCCGAGACACACGGCCAGGCACCGGGCTCGCGCCAGCCGGGCGGCCGCAGCACGCCTCCTCCCCCCCCCCCCCAGCCGCCGCCGCCGCCGCTCTTTCCCCAACTCAACTTCCACTCCAGGAAGAAGTAGTCCCTCTCCTCCGGGCGCGAGCGGCTTGGGGGGGGACGACACATGGGGGTTTGGGGTGTTTTTTTTTTTCAGCGCATCACGATCGCTTCTCCCACTGTGTGGGACGATGCGGCGTGTGATTCCCTTGGCAGCGCGGTGTTCAACAGTGCCCACGCTGGAGCAGGTACGCCACCTTTTCAAAAGGCACGGGGAGGACAGGCCCTCCATTTCGGTTGATAGCGGCCAAGAGCGAGACTAGAGGGTTAGAGAGCTGAGGCACCCCTGACGAGGGTCTCCCAGCGAATCCTTGATTCCGCAGCCGATCAATCTGGTCGGGAAAAGCAGAGAGAGGGAGGGAGGGAGGGACTACTTGAATCCGGCGAGCGCGGAGCGATCCGGCAGCGGCGAGAGCGCTGTGAGGAGGCCGCCCAGACTGGCACTGCCGTGACACGCGAGTGAGGGTGAGAGCGACCGCGCGGGGCGGAGAGGAAGGGGGGCGGCAGACCCACGCACGACGACATGACACGGGGGAAACACGGGGTCGCCCAGCCCCGGCGGGTCTGTGTGCGCGTCCGGCGCCCGGAAGACGCACCGTGCGAGCGTGGACCCTCTCCCCGTG
Organism: Lepisosteus platostomus; assembly: GCF_059453375.1. Lineage (NCBI taxonomy): Eukaryota > Metazoa > Chordata > Actinopteri > Semionotiformes > Lepisosteidae > Lepisosteus > Lepisosteus platostomus. The sequence goes on along the minus strand of NC_142626.1, from coordinate 1,336,651 downwards.
CAGTTGTCCAAGTGAAACACGCACGGGAATTCCGTTGTCGCATTTGTTCATTCCGAACGGGACCGAATAAAAAGATGAAGATGTATGTCTGCCTTTAAAATAAACACACACACACACACACACCAACGCCAGTAGCTGTTGCCTGGAAAGTATGGGGGTATTTCTTTACAATTCGCTCACTGTAGCTCTCATGCAAATTCGGTGCGGGCTCTGTGTGTACTCGAGAATTCAGGGGCAGTGTGAGAGGAGAGGGACAGCAGTGTCTCCATGTCTCCAGTCAGGAGTGTGTCAGTGTGTGAATTCAGGGGCAGTGTGAGAGGAGAGGGACAGCAGTGTCTCCATGTCTCCAGTTAGGAGTGTGTCAGTGTGAGAGGAGAGGGACAGCAGTGTCTCCAGTCCAGTCAGGAGTGTCTCAGTGTGTGAATTCAGGGGCAGTGTGAGAGGAGAGGGACAGCAGTGTCTCCAGTCCAGTCAGGAGTGTGTCAGTGTGTGAATTCAGGGGCAGTGTGAGAGGAGAGGGACAGCAGGGTCTCCAGTCCAGTCAGGAGTGTGTCAGTGTGTGAATTCAGGGGCAGTGTGAGAGGAGAGGGACAGCAGTGTCTCCAGTCCAGTCAGGAGTGTGTCAGTGTGAGAGGAGAGGGACAGCAGTGTCTCCAGTCCAGTCAGGAGTGTCTCAGTGTGTGAATTCAGGGGCAGTGTGAGAGGAGAGGGACAGCAGTGTCTCCAGTCCAGTCAGGAGTGTGTCAGTGTGTGAATTCAGGGGCAGTGTGAGAGGAGAGGGACAGCAGTGTCTCCATGTCTCCAGTCAGGAGTGTGTCAGTGTGTGAATTCAGGGGCAGTGTGAGAGGAGAGGGACAGCAGTGTCTCCAGTCCAGTCAGGAGTGCGTCAGTGTGTGAATCCAGGGGCAGTGTGAGAGGAGAGGGACAGCAGTGTCTCCAGTCCAGTCAGGAGTGTGTCAGTGTGTGAATTCATGGGCAGTGTGAGAGGAGAGGGACAGCAGTGTCTCCAGTCCAGTCAGGAGTGTGTCAGTGTGTGAATTCAGGGGCAGTGTGAGAGGAGAGGGACAGCAGTGTCTCCAGTCCAGTCAGGAGTGTGTCAGTGTGTGAATCCAGGGGCAGTGTGAGAGGAGAGGGACAGCAGTGTCTCCAGTCCAGTCAGGAGTGTGTCAGTGTGTGAATTCAGGGGCAGTGTGAGAGGAGAGGGACAGCAGTGTCTCCATGTCTCCAGTCAGGAGTGTGTCAGTGTGTGAATTCAGGGGCAGTGTGAGAGGAGAGGGACAGCAGTGTCTCCATGTCTCCAGTCAGGAGTGTGTCAGTGTGTGAATTCAGGGCCAGTGTGAGAGGAGAGGGACAGCAGTGTCTCCAGTCCAGTCAGGAGTGTGTCAGTGTGTGAATTGAGGGGCAGTGTGAGAGGAGAGGGACAGCAGTGTCTCCAGTCCAGTCAGGAGTGTGTCAGTGTGTGAATCCAGGGGCAGTGTGAGAGGAGAGGGACAGCAGTGTCTCCAGTCCAGTCAGGAGTGTGTCAGTGTGGGAATTCAGGGGCAGTGTGAGAGGAGAGGGACAGCAGTGTCTCCAGTCCAGTCAGGAGTGTGTCAGTGTGGGAATTCAGGGGCAGTGTGAGAGGAGAGGGACAGCAGTGTCTCCAGTCCAGTCAGGAGTGTGTCAGTGTGTGAATTGAGGGGCAGTGTGAGAGGAGAGGGACAGCAGTGTCTCCAGTCCAGTCAGGAGTGTGTCAGTGTGTGAATTCAGGGGCAGTGTGAGAGGAGAGGGACAGCAGTGTCTCCAGTCCAGTCAGGAGTGTGTCAGTGTGTGAATCCAGGGGCAGTGTGAGAGGAGAGGGACAGCAGTGTCTCCAGTCCAGTCAGGAGTGTGTCAGTGTGTGAATTGAGGGGCAGTGTGAGAGGAGAGGGACAGCAGTGTCTCCAGTCCAGTCAGGAGTGTGTCAGTGTGTGAATTCAGGGGCAGTGTGAGAGGAGAGGGACAGCAGTGTCTCCAGTCCAGTCAGGAGTGTGTCAGTGTGTGAATTCAGGGGCAGTGTGAGAGGAGAGGGACAGCAGTGTCTCCAGTCCAGTCAGGGGTGTGTCAGTGTGTGAATTCAGGGGCAGTGTGAGAGGAGAGGGACAGCAGTGTCTCCAGTCCAGTCAGGAGTGTGTCAGTGTGTGAATTCAGGGGCAGTGTGAGAGGAGAGGGACAGCAGTGTCTCCATGTCTCCAGTCAGGAGTGTGTCAGTGTGTGAATTCAGGGGCAGTGTGAGAGGAGAGGGACAGCAGTGTCTCCATGTCTCCAGTCAGGAGTGTGTCAGTGTGTGAATTCAGGGCCAGTGTGAGAGGAGAGGGACAGCAGTGTCTCCAGTCCAGTCAGGAGTGTGTCAGTGTGTGAATTGAGGGGCAGTGTGAGAGGAGAGGGACAGCAGTGTCTCCAGTCCAGTCAGGAGTGTGTCAGTGTGTGAATCCAGGGGCAGTGTGAGAGGAGAGGGACAGCAGTGTCTCCAGTCCAGTCAGGAGTGTGTCAGTGTGTGAATTCAGGGGCAGTGTGAGAGGAGAGGGACAGCAGTGTCTCCAGTCCAGTCAGGAGTGTGTCAGTGTGTGAATTGAGGGGCAGTGTGAGAGGAGAGGGACAGCAGTGTCTCCAGTCCAGTCAGGAGTGTGTCAGTGTGTGAATTCAGGGGCAGTGTGAGAGGAGAGGGACAGCAGTGTCTCCAGTCCAGTCAGGAGTGTGTCAGTGTGTGAATTCAGGGGCAGTGTGAGAGGAGAGGGACAGCAGTGTCTCCAGTCCAGTCAGGAGTGTGTCAGTGTGAGAGGAGAGGGACAGCAGTGTCTCTAGTAGTTGTGTGCGCTGTGTGCTGGTGAATTGACTGCTGACTGGGGTGAAGGACTGTGAGCCAGGAAGGGCTCCAGTACCACAGTGTTTCACACACTAACCAGGGAAGCCTGCAGACACAAAGCCAGTCACATCTGGAGAGTGAACACAGACAGACCCCAGTGCTCTCACAGACCGCCCTGACAGCATGCTATTACACACAGAGCAGCCTGCAGTCTGACACGCACGCCCACAGAACTCGCCCCGCTGTCCGGATGTCACACTGCCTGTCTCTCTGTTTTCAGCCTCTGTCCTTCCTCCTTCTCTGTCTCATCTTTCATTCTTCGTCATCTCTCACCCCCTCCCCCTCCTCCTCCTCCTCCCTCTGTCTCTCGCGCCCCTGTGTCCTCCTCTCCCCTCCCCTCTCCTCTCCCACCCCCGGCTCTCCCCCTCCTCCCCCTCCTCTCCCTCCTCTCCCAGCGCGCGGTGTGTGTGAGCCGCCTGCGGACGTGATGAAGGAGACCTGCTGTCTCTCCCACGATGACTGAGGACAGAACCAAACAGCAGACCAGACCAGACTGTGGCTCCTGTGTGCCCAGACCAGACCAGACCAGACCAGACTGTGGCTCCTGTGTGCCCAGACCAGACCAGACCAGGCCAGACTGTGGCTCCTGTGTGCCCAGACCAGACCAGACCAGTCCAGACTGTGGCTCCTGTGTGCCCAGACCAGACCAGACCAGACCAGACCAGACCAGACTGTGGCTCCTGTGTGCCCAGACCAGACCAGACCAGGCCAGACTGTGGCTCCTGTGTGCCCAGACCAGACCAGACCAGAACAGACTATGGCTCCTGTGTGCCCAGACCAGACCAGACCAGACCAGACCAGACCAGACCAGACCAGACCAGACTGTGGCTCCTGTGTGCCCAGACCAGACCAGACCAGACCAGACTGTGGCTCCTGTGTGCCCAGACCAGACCAGACCAGACCAGACCAGACCAGACCAGACCAGACCAGACAAGACCAGACCAGACCAGACCAGACTGGCTCCTGTGTGCCCAGACCAGACCAGACCAGACCACTCTGTGGCTCCTGTGTGCCCAGACCAGACCAGACCAGAACAGACTGTGGCTCATGTGTGCCCAGACCAGACCAGACCAGACCAGACCAGACTGTGGCTCCTGTGTGCCCCGACCAGACCAGACCAGACCAGACTGTGGCTCCTGTGTGCCCAGACCAGACCAGACCAGACCAGACTGTGGCTCCTGTGTGCCCAGACCAGACCAGACCAGACCACTCTGTGGCTCCTGTGTGCCCAGACCAGACCAGACCAGACTGTGGCTCCTGTGTGCCCAGACCAGACCAGACCAGGCTGCTGTGTGCCCAGACCAGACCAGACCAGACCAGACCACTCTGTGGCTCCTGTGTGCCCAGACCAGACCAGACCAGGCTGCTGTGTGCCCAGACCAGACCAGACCAGACCAGACCACTCTGTGGCTCCTGTGTGCCCAGACCAGACCAGACCAGACCAGACTGTGGCTCCTGTGTGCCCAGACCAGACCAGACCAGACCAGACTGTGGCTCCTGTGTGCCCAGACCAGACCAGACCAGACCAGACCAGACTGTGGCTCCTGTGTGCCCAGACCAGACCAGACCAGACCAGACTGTGGCTCCTGTGTGCCCAGACCAGACCAGACCAGACCACTCTGTGGCTCCTGTGTGCCCAGACCAGACCAGACCAGACCACTCTGTGGCTCCTGTGTGCCCAGACCAGACCAGACCAGACCAGACTGTGGCTCCTGTGTGCCCAGACCAGACCAGACCAGACCAGACTGTGGCTCCTGTGTGCCCAGACCAGACCAGACCAGGCTGCTGTGTGCCCAGACCAGCGCAGGTTTAAACAGCTGGAAATCCCGACACTCTCCAGTGGTTTCAGTGCGGATGTCACCACCGATGGGCTTGGGGCTCCGGTGTTCTCCCCGAGCTTCAGACACAGGAGAGCGGCGCGACTCTCCGATCTGCGTCGGGCGCTGGGTTCGGCCTGCAGCTGCTGGCCAGGCACGGCGGGGCCGGTCGGCTTGGGTCGCTGTCCGGAGATGACACCAGCCCCCCGCCCGGGGTCCGAGGTCCGAGGTCACTCCGGTTCAATCCCTGATCTCTTCCCCTGCGCGCAGATAAGGACACGGGAATGGAGGAGGATGGGGGGGGGCTGTTTTACTGGGGTGATGCCGTCGGGCGGAAGCGGTCGTTTGCCCCGTAGTGAACTCGGACGACCCCGCCCCCCCCCCCTCCTCCTCCTCCTCCTCCTCCTCCTCTCCCCCCCCCCCTCGTGCCGCGAGACAGATGACCACCGCTGTGCGGGAGAGAAAACAAAGAGCTCGCGGCGGGGCGGGGCAGGGGCCATCTGCCCGTTCGGGGGGGTGGGGGGGGTCGGGTTTTAAAGGTACAGAAAGGCCTTTTCTTCTCGTGAAAAGAGTCCGGTCCTCCGCGCAGGGGCGTGGGGGGTAGACAAAGCGGGCCCACACGTGCACACGACGGAAGGGAACACGTTTGCTGTTCATGCCGCCGGTGGCATTGTAACATTGCATTCGACTGAAATGATCGAAACAAAAATAAAAAAAAAAAACAGGCTTTTATCCGGTGTGATTTCCGCTTCACTAGTGAGATGAATCTTCTTTTGCCACGATAGTCCTCAGAGACGGACTCGTCTCGCAGCCGGCCTCTCCTGCCCCCTTGCGGTGAGCTGTGACACTGCAGCCAGGAGCAGGAGCAGTGTCACAGGCAGAGAGGGGGGGTAGAAAGGCTTCCGAGCTGGGGGTCTGGTTTCACGCGGAGCCGCGCGCTTGCTCGCTCTTCTGTCAGCCCTCCACCCCGTACCACTCTCTGTCAAACCAGTCCACAGCCGGAGACCAGAACACAGCCTTTCCCAGCTTCCGGACATTCCTGCTGATGGGGCACCGGCCTTGTTTACACGTTTTATTTTGGAGAAACAGATTTGTGTTTTTAAAAGTAAAATAAGGCCAGACCAGGCGGCACAGGGAGGTCAGGATTGCTGCCTTGCAGCGCCGGGGCCCCGGGTTCAATGGCAGATCTCGGGAGCTGTCCGTGTGGAGTTTGCATGTTCTCCCCAGTTTTGCAAGGGTTTCACCCGATTGCTCCGGTTTCCTCCCACAGTCCACAGACCGGCCCCGGTGTGTGTGTGTGTGTGTGTGTGTTCTGTGATGGATTGGCGCCCGGGGCTTGCTGGGAGAGCCTCCAGATCCCCCACAGCCCTGTGCTGGAATACAGTAACACCCCCAGAAGGCTCCACAGCCGAAACGTTGTGTTTCTTTCCTTCAGCCTGGAATAAACCTGCACTCGTTCCTCTGCTGACGCAGCGCCCCACCCGTCATAAAGTAGTATTATATAGCGTCTTTCAGGTCAGGACATGTCCAAGGGGCTTCACGGTGAGGATAACACGCCACCGGCACGCCCACAGGTGTGGGAACACGCAGGCCCATGGTCACGGGTTTATAGCGAAGGTTCGGGGGGGATGACCACAGGCCTGTTCGCTGAGCCCCAGCTGGCGGTAATTCTCCATCCCTCCTCACCTTACCGGACGCGACCCCCTTCTCTCCCTCCCGCACCCCGACCCCACCTCTGCAGCCGCCCCTGGGCCACCCCTCTCTCTGCGGGGGGGTCCCAGCCTCCTCGTCCCCTGCCCCCCCAGCCAGGAGGGTTCAGCCAGAGGTACTGTGTCTGAAACACTCCAGGGACCTTCCAGTGGGCTTATACTGCTCTTGTCCTCGGTCACAGCAGCTCGGGCGTCTCGCCAGTACGGTCTCCATCTTCCGCTGTGCCTAAGGCTGCGACAGCTGTGCCACCCCCCATGGGACTTGAACCCGCAGACCTCCCAAAGAATCTGGAGAGACCTGACCTCTCTACCCATCTGCTGATGCAGATAACCCTTTCCCCTTTCGTATGCGTGCCCTTTCTGTGTTTTTTTCCTCTCCTTTTTTATGTATTTTCTTTATTTTTGTATTTTCTTATGCCATGCCATTGCACTTTCATTGCGTGGGTCAGATAAACGGAACCGGGCTGTGCGTGTGAACCGCCCCTCCCCGCGCTTGGCGGCGATTTCTGAGAGCCGGCCGACAGGCGCAGCTCCTCTCCTCCCCCCGGGGGTCTCGACACGCAACCTGCAGGCTCTTCCGGGTTGGCCTGCACGGAGGGCCCGCTTCCTGATCGTAGTGCTTTTCCCGCCCGTGTGACGTCAGCCCTTGCCAGTACTAAGTGCGGGCAGAGAAGGCGCCCCCTGCGGGTGACGTCATTTCCCCATGACAACGAAAGAGGAAGCGCTCGCCGCGGCTCGTCCGTGTCAATGTGGGTCGGAGAGAGAGAGACCAGCGGCGCTGCCTTCCCCTCCCGTCTCCCAGCGCCGGCGAAGTTAGAGCAACAATTACAAAAAACAAACCGGCGATCGCTCCGCTGTAGCCCTCTCTACCCCCTCCCCCCCGTCCACCGCGTATCGCCCAAAAAAAAAAAAACAAGGAAAAGGGGGGAAATTAAAACAAAAAGACCCTAAAAGTTTCTCGGCGGCGCCGCTGGCTCGCTCGCTTCTGTGACAGACATGGGGGTGAGTCTCCGGTTTGAACAAAGACGCGTGCTGTCGCCGTGTGTTGCAGTGTGTGTGTGTGAGAGAGAGAGAGGAGGGAGGGAGACGGGGGAGTGGAGCAGCGAGAGGGGGAGAACGGAGCTCTTGCACTGAAGCTGTCCTCCGACTGCCTCCTCCTGCTCGCCCGCCTGTTTTCGGCGTTTTTCTGGTTTAAGGGGAAACAAAACCCCAGCCCCACACACACACAGACACACACACACACACGTCCTCGAGGCTCGCTTTGCGTGCGCGTGTTTCTTGCGTGGCCGTGGGTGGGGTGAGGCGGGGGGCTTCCGCACTAGGCCGAGGGCCGGCCGGCCGGCCGGGTGCGTCCGGCGGCTCTCCGAGCTCAGGCCCGCGGTGCTGAGGCTATCGTGCATTCCGGGGTCGCGTTGTGCGCTCTGTGCGGGCTCCGGGCTCCGGGCTCTGGGGTCACCCTCTCACCCCCCCCCCAACAATGCACGCGGAGTCCTCGTTCGACCCTGGCCCTGCCTCTGTGTGCGGAAGACTGACTGAGTGAGCGAGCGAGTGGCCGACCGGTCAGTGGTCAGTGCCGGTGTGAGGGACGGGGTCAGGCGTTGGGCAGGGGCGAGTGCTGGTGGTCGGCTGTCACCGGCCTGCAGGGGGAGTGATTAACAGGGAGATGCGGTGGCCATGATGCGCTGACCCCCGGGCTCGGGCTGGCCGGGACTGGCCCGCGCTGACCCCCGGGCTCGGGCTGGCCGGGACTGGCCCGCGCTGACCCCCGGGCTCGGGCTGGCCGGGACTGGTCCGCGCTGACCCCCGGGCTCGGGCTGGCCGGGACTGGCCCGCGCTGACCCCCGGGCTCGGGCTGGCCGGGACTGGCCCGCGCTGACCCCCGGGCTCGGGCTGGCCGGGACTGGTCCGCGCTGACCCCCGGGCTCGGGCTGGCCGGGACTGGTCCGCGCTGACCCCCGGGCACGGGCTGGCCGGGACTGGTCCGCGCTGACCCTCGGGCTCGGGCTGGCCGGGACTGGTCCGCGCTGACCCCCGGGCACGAGCTGAGTCGAGGCGCTGGCTGTGGGGATCTGGTACAGAGTGACCCCACGGGACCTGGGTGCGAGTGGGTGTCTGTGGGCTTCCACAGCGTGTGAAGGGGCCAGACTGGGGTTCACCTGTCTTCCTCTGCCCCCCAGAGGAAATCGAACAAGGCGAAGGAGAAGAAGCAGAAGCGTCTGGAGGAGAGGGCTGCCATGGACGCCGTGTGTGCCAAGGTGGAGGCAGCCAACAAGGTCAGAGGGTCAGGGGGTCAGGGGGTCAAGAGACAGGAGAGGGGCGTCGTCCAGCACACACCCTGCAGCAGTGTGTGTGGCAGTGCAGCCAGGCCAAGGAAAAATGTGCACAAGCTCACACACTAGCATACACACTGACTCGCACACCTGCACAAGCGTGCATACACACTGACTCGCACACCTGTACAAGAGAACACACACTGACTTGGACACCTGTGCAAGAGTGCGCACACACACGCTCACACTCGCCCACCTGCGCAAGCGCGCACACTCACTCGCACACCTGTACAAGCGGATGCACACTGGCTTCCACACCTGTACAAGCTTGTGCACGCACACATACACACACACGCACTCACTCGCACATACACACACACGCACTCACTCGCACACACACACAGACAGACAGACCTGCACACACACACACACACACACACCTGTACAAGTGTGCGCAGGCTCACGAACAGCCAGATCAACAAGGGCATTCCTTACAGGGAGATGGTGAGCTCTTTGTGAATTCGTTGTGTCTGGATTGTCCTGTTGTTTTGTTCACAGTAGAGAGGAGGTTGATGAGCTTTTAAACTTGTTTTTTTCCTTGCAGCTCGAAGACCCCCTAACTGCCTTTCCCGTGTTTAAGAAATACGATAGAAATGGGTAAGACAGGACCTGCAGCCTTTTCTCTCTTTTGTCTCTCAATAGAGTAATGGAGAGTCTTGGCGTAGAGGATTCTAATGCAGCTCTTGCTCGGTAACGGAGAGTCTTGGCGTAGAGGATTCTAATGCAGCTGATGGTCAGTAAAGGAGAGTCAAGGCGTAGAGGATTCTGACGGAGCTGAAGTGGCGTGCGTTGAGCAGGGCATTCATAACTGACCCTGTGACCCTTCCGCAGGCTGGACCTGACGATCGAGTGCCGGCGGGTCTCGGCGCTGAGCTCGGACACGCTGGAGTGGGCCTACGAGCTGACCCGGAGCAACATGCAGGCGCTGTGAGTACCCGGGGGGGAGGGGGTGCACCCGGGTCCCGGAGAGTACCCGACGGGCCGAGCTCAGGCCAGTGATGGGGCGGCGCCCTCGGGCTTCACAGAAACGGGCGACGTGACTTGTTGGTCGCCAGCAAACCTGTCCCAGCAGCCTCTCTGGACAAGGGTGCTCACCGCAGGCTGGGAAGGGAGTGCAGTAGTACCAGATTCAGGCCAGCAAGCCTGACGTCTCTTAGCTGCAGGGCTGTGGAAGCTGGAGTTCGGGACAGCGGATCACTGGCAGGGTTCTCGGGTAGAGAAAGATTTAGGAAAGGCCACTCTTGCTCCATGGTCTGGACGGAGTTCTTCGGACAGCAGGGACAGGTGTGCGCAGAGAAGGCCGTGTGGCGTATGTAGGTCAGGAGGAGTCTTTTGACTGCGTTCCTCCTGGACGTTTTAATTCTTCAGTTGCCGTCAGCATGTGAAAACAATTCACGTGTCTGGATGGGAAACGTTTTAATGGATTGGAAACAAAGGCCAGGAGTGAGGAGTGAGTCGTCCACTTGGTGTGTTGAGGTGAAATATTTAAGCCAGTCCAGTGGACTTCTTCATTTCCCGTCAGTGAGACATGAACCAGAGAATGCAGGTGGAAACTACAGGGAAGGGTGCTTTTAAACCAAGTAGAGGGTAGGGGTGTGGAACAAGCTTCCCAGTAACGCCGTGGAAGCCGGGGCCCTAGCGTCTTTCAAGGCACGGCTGGATGAGCTTGTTTAATCGGCACAGCCGGCGTGTGTTTACACCGAGGCTGGTGGGAGCGGGGAACGAGCTGGCCAGCCACGCTGTGGAGGTCCGTCGGCGGCCGGGCGGCGCTCGTCTGAGGCCTGCCTGCTCTCTCTCTCCCTCTCCCTGGCGCAGGTACGAGCAGAGTGAGTGGGGCTGGAAGGAGCGGGAGAAGAGAGAGGAGATGAGGGACGACCGGGCCTGGTACCTCCTGGCGCGGGACGGCAGCGCCGCGCCCCTGGCCTTCTCCCACTTCCGCTTCGACGTGGAGTGTGGGGACGAGGTCCTGTACTGGTGAGACAGCGCCCCCCCCCTCCCCCCCTCCGTTCCTGTCTGGCACCTCATGCAAACGTGGCGGCGTGAGGAGAATTGGTCAGATGCGTCACGACTGCACCTGCGGGAATCGGGCATGGACTCGCTCGTTGATGAACTGCTGTCATTCGCGGTTGAAGCAGTCGTCCTTCCAGCTGTTGGATAGCGGCTTTATCCAGGACAGGGTCACAATGGGGCTGGAGTCTATCCCAGCACGCACCAGGAGCAAGGCAGGGTACAGCTAGTCCATCACAGGACACACGCACACACCAGGGCCAGTTTTCCCAGAAGCCCATTAACCCACCAGTGAGTCTTTGGCCATGGGGGAGGGAACCACAACACCCAGAGGAAACCCACACCAACCTGGGGGGGGGGGAACATGCAAACTCCACACAGACAGCACCCCCAGGTCCAGAATGAAACCCAGAGACCTGGGGCAGTGAGACGGCAGCGGTGACCATCGACAGGGTTGTTTTGTGTGTGATCGTAATCCCCGCGTCTCTCTGTCCTGTCGCCCTGCCCGTCTCATCTCCCCGCAGCTACGAGGTGCAGCTGGAGAGCCGAGTGCGGAGGAAAGGCCTGGGGAAGTTCCTCATCCAGATCCTGCAGCTCATTGCCAACAGGTGAGCCCTCCGGCCTGCTCTCCCTGGGGGGCTTCAGGGCACAGTTACCCAGGGGGGGAATCTGGGGATGGGATTGTACAAGAGGCTGCCTAAGACTGCTCGGGTGCAAGGCTGTCTCTGTACCGAAGATGAATACTGACTGTCCCCTCTCTCTCCTCCCCTGCTCTCTCATGCCCCCCGCCCCTGCGTCTCTCTCTAGCACACAGATGAAGAAGGTGGTGTTAACAGTATTCAAACACAATCACGGTGCTTACCAGTTCTTCAGGGAAGCGTTACAGTAAGTGCCCGTCTCTCCCCACCCCGGCCCCCCGACTGCGCTCGAGAGGAATGGGTTGGGTTTGCCCAGCTTCGTCCTGGGGTCCGTTTGCCATCTCTTGAGGGGTTTTTTTAATACCTGTTCATCCAGGCAGACCTCGCTCTAGCGCATTAGCCAACGTGGGAGGTGGGAGGGATATTCGTGTCAAATCGAGAAAATGTAGAATACGTGTTTAGTTAAGAATGAGTTTTCTGACTGATTTTCCATGGGTCTGTTGTGCAGTTTGTGTTACGAATGTGTTCAGTGACTGCGGGGAACTGAGAGACCTGCGTGCTGCACATGCGGAAATATTACTTTTAATTCAGCGGCCAGTCGGCGGCCTGCTGTCTCATAGAGGAATGGCCTCTCTCACATCTGTTTTCATGCTTCACACCTCTTCTCGTTCGCTCATCACCCCCTGGTTCCCCCTCTCACTGCCCCGGTGCTCACGGTCTCTCTCCCTCTCTCCCCCCCCCCCCCCGCCCCGTCCTCTCCGGAAACACAGGTTCGAGATTGACGAGACCTCCCCCAGCATGTCCGGCTGCTGTGGCGATGACTGCTCCTATGAGATTCTGAGCCGGAGGACAAAGTTCGGGGAGGGCGTCCAGCACGCGCACAGTGGGGGACACTGTGGGGGCTGCTGCCATTGAGGGAGGGGGCACCCCCCCCCCTCCCGCCTTCCCAAACACCCCCCCGTCGTATCCCAGTCCTTTCTTAAGTGCCCCTGTCTGTGTTTCTTTCTTAACCCCACCTCTTCCAGCAGAAGTTTTTAATGGGTGCCCCTTGGGGTAAAGACCCGCACAGCCCTACATCCTGCACCCCCTCCTGTCACCTCAGCGGAACGCCACGGCCCCCCCCCCCCCCGAGAGAGAGAGAGGGAGCGCACGGCTCCGCTCGAACCCCCCGGCGCCTTGTCCCATCAGAAACCCGTCGGCGTGGGCCGAGCCCGACCGGATGCCAGTCGACTGGTCCTCCTCCCCTCCCCCACCCGTTGGGCCCCGTTGAGTCGAGAGCCGATCCAGCTGAGTGTCGGGGGGGGGCGGTGGCGGGTTCCTCCGGGGAAATTCCCAGGGCTGTGTTAGCTGGGAAGCATTCCCAAGGAGTGACCAGATCCCTCTCTGGCTTGAGGTGGGTCACCCTCACAGCCGGTGAAGGAGCACATCCTCTTCCTCGCTGCCGATCTGGGATTCCAGCGCGTCGGTAGTGGAGAGCTGGATTCCCTCCCCTGATCGGCCATGACGGGGTCTCCAGTATTCCTCCTCCTCCCAGAGACCCGCCGGGAGCTCGGCTCGCTTTCCCGCGGGATGGAGGATCTGGCCGAATCCCGGAACACGAAGGCCGGGCAGAATCGGTTGCCCCCCCCCACCTCCTCCTCTATTGCTCCACAGCGCCGCCCCAGTGGCCGGCCGAGGTGCCCACGCAGACTCGCTGCCCAACCTCCGCGGTGAGAGCCCGCGGGATCCGTCCCCCTGGCCAGCGCAGGTGGGATTTCTCGGTGAGGGGCGCGTGTGTCCACCGTGTCTGCCCTCTCAGTGGCCCACAACTGTCTTCAGTTCTAAAAGGTCTGGACGGGCTTCATTGGGTCCTTTCCATCTCTGACGCCTCCGGGACTTTTCAAGGCACCTTTGAGCACGAGTGAAATCTGCCCACCTCGAGTGCCGACGTCGTCACTAAAATATTCAGATGGCCACCCATCCCTGAAATTTGAAATGAAAGTTTCCTTTAAGCCAGACACGGGGATCTAGAGGAGTATCGGTGGGTTACCCCGAAACAGACCAGTTGCATACAGGTTTCCCAGTCCTGGTTCTGAGAACCCGGGTGTCTGTGCAGCCGAGCTCTCGATCGCTTGATTTCACCTTTTATTGAATTCCTGGTTTGACCACGAGTCTAAATGTTTTGGGTTTCTGAAGTGACGGAGGTTCCTAAGTGACGTAGGTTCTCATGAGTAACCGAGAGCTCGGCAGTTCAACCGGTGCCTGAAAGGCCAGCGGACGCCGGGCACTGGGGACCCCAAAACTGGGCTGTGCTGAGTCCCGTTATTGTCCCGTGGGACATGAGATGCCTCTCAGCTCCGTGATGCTGTCCTGTTACTACGAAACTTTAAAAACGGGTGATGGGCAAACGAGAGAGGTGATGCTTTCAGTAAAGGGATCAGGGCTTCTGTGAAAATGCGAAAATCGGTAGGAACAAAAGTTTTTAATTTCCGTCCTCTTGTTATAACGTGCTTATTCCCCTCCCTCCCCCTGTCGTTTTTATATAGCTGAGCACGGCTCTCCTTGTATATATTCTGTCTTTATTAGTTACCCTGAACCTTTTAGGTGAAAAACGAAGAAGGTTTCAAAGATGAAACTGATATTGTGCTTTTTAGTTGATAACGAAGGGAAACATCCAATTTCAGCTTTGTAATTGTTTTATTTGTATGTTACAAATAAAAAGAAACTTGATGAACTTCTAAAATATTTTTCCACTCCTAATCCTTTGGTGAGAGTTTAATTAAAATTGTTCTGAGCCACACCGACGAAGACCGACACCCTGAACTTGCACGCGCTGATCAGATAGGGGTGATGACTGGGGTTTGGGGTTCACAGGTACCCCCTTCCAGAGGGGATGACATTGTAAACGGCTCCTGTCACTGCTTTTTGTTAGAAGACCAAAAGTAAAAGTCAACTGACTTGACCTGCCTGTACAAGAGTGGGTTTGGTTTGGTGTGGATGTGTGTGTAGAGGTACTGACTCACAGCTCAGACTCCAAGACTTGAGATGAGTCCCACTGTTTCATCCAGCCCGACAAGGCCCTCAGCGTTGAGGATTTCTGGGAAGTGAGACTGAACCGCTCATTGTGCACCAACATTATAAAGAAGAAAGAAAACACCAATTAAGAATTCATTTACTTCTCCATTGTTACATGTGTGCATGCTTTTTTTTAATGAGTCGATTAAAATGTATACATTTTTATGATTTTTTTTTCTAATTTTCTAAAGTTTCTAATTCTAAAACACAAAAGAATAATTTTACGTTCGTAACACTAACGAGTATTATGGAGCTGTCAGCTATCGCATGAATCCGGAACCAATGAATGGAGCCCAGTGCTTCGCCGGAGCAACGGGAAGGATGACGATGGGGGACAGCCGTACCGGAAGTTGTTGGTATTTATCGCTACGAAAAATGAATGGATTCGGTTGATGATGTTGCGTAGCATTCTCAAGCTTTAAGGAGCTCAAGACTGATTGTCATGAGAGACGAAAAACGCTTCAGGATTCGGTAGACGGTAAGGAGGCGGGAGAGAATCGGTAGAAAATGTCAAAACCAGCAACAGACGCGTTTTAAAAGCAGATTACTGACGTTAGTGACGACTGGCGCCCGTTGGTCGTAAATATCTGGAGCCCGGCTAATGCAGAATAAGAAATCGGTTTGAAACGACCTCAGATAACGGAGTTTGTTTTATCACCTCTCCTGCCTTGCACCGACGTTTAGTTATTTTTAGTTAAGAGTGAAGCAGATTTTTTCCTCCAGACGTGTGCAGGCGCCGTGGTAGCGGTGTGCTTTTTATTCATTTTATCGGCCGCCAGTGCGTTTGAACTGGGAAAGATCCAGTTCGGCAGACAGAGGAGGCGTTTGAGTGCGGTTTTCGTGGACCCGGGTCCGAAACTGCACGGCGCCCTTAGAGACTTGCGTGTTTTGGGTGATCTGCAGCCTTGGGAAACTGTTGATTGTTTAATTGACTTGTGGAAGGGGAGACAGGGAAACCCAGGAGGCCAGGCTCTCGGGGCGAGAGTTGTATTCCTCCAGACGGGGCTCTGAGGGCGAGAAGCGGGGCTGTGCTGTTCGCTGAGAACCGGCACGGAGAGAGTCGCTGTCGTCTGAGGTGCAGCTCTGTCTGTCGTTGCAGTGGGGGGCCGAGGCGACCACGGTGATGAAGATGAAGCTGAGGCTGAAGAACGTGTTTGCCATGTACTTCCTGGTGTCTCTCCTGGGCCTGATGTACACCCTCATCCAGCTGGGTAAGAGGTGCCTTAAACTGAGAGGGCCTGGTTTGTACAGACCTGCAGAGCCGTGGGGGTCAGTGTGACGGCACTGGAAAATCAGGAGCGCATCAGTGTGCTACACAGCGGGAGTCTGGCCGGCGACACTGTCCCACCTGGAGCGGATCAGACTGCTGCGCACTGGGAGTCTGTCTGACAGCACTGTCACACCTGGAGCGGATCAGACTGCTGCGCACTGGGAGTCTGACTGACAGCACTGTACCACCTGGAGCGGATCAGACTGCTGCGCACTGGGAGTCTGACTGACAGCACTGTCACACCTGGAGCGGATCAGACTGCTGCGCACTGGGAGTCTGACTGACTGCACTGTCACACCTGGAGCGGATCAGACTGCTGCGCACTGGGAGTCTGACAGCACTGTCACACCTGGAGCGGATCAGACTGCTGCACACTGGGAGTCTGACTGACAGCACTGTCACACCTGGAGTGGATCAGACTGCTGCGCACTGGGAGTCTGACTGACAGCACTGTCACACCTGGAGCGGATCAGACTGCTGCACACTGGGAGTCTGACAGCACTGTACCACCTGGAGCGGATCAGACTGCTGCACACTGGGAGTCTGACTGACAGCACTGTCACACCTGGAGCGGATCAGACTGCTGGGCACTGGGAGTCTGACTGACAGCACTGTCACACCTGGAGCGGATCAGACTGCTGCGCACTGGGAGTCTGACTGACAGCACTGTCACACCTGGAGCGGATCAGACTGCTGCGCACTGGGAGTCTGACAGCACTGTCACACCTGGAGTGGATCAGACTGCTGTGCACTGGGAGTCTGACTGACAGCACTGTCACACCTGGAGCGGATCAGACTGCTGCGCACTGGGAGTCTGACTGACAGCACTGTCACACCTGGAGCGGATCAGACTGCTGCACACTGGGAGTCTGACTGACAGCACTGTCACACCTGGAGCGGATCAGACTGCTGCGCACTGGGAGTCTGACTGACTGCACTGTCCCACCTGGAGCAGATCAGACTGCTGCACACTGGGAGTCTGACAGCACTGTCACACCTGGAGCGGATCAGACTGCTGCGCACTGGGAGTCTGACTGACAGCACTGTCACACCTGGAGCGGATCAGACTGCTGCACACTGGGAGTCTGACAGCACTGTCACACCTGGAGCGATCAGACTGCTGCGCACTGGGAGTCTGACTGACAGCACTGTCACACCTGGAGCAGATCAGACTGCTGCGCACTGGGAGTCTGACAGCACTGTCACACCTGGAGCGGATCAGACTGCTGCGCACTGGGAGTCTGACTGACAGCACTGTCACACCTGGAGCGGATCAGACTGCTGCGCACTGGGAGTCTGACTGACACACTGACACACCTGGAGCAGATCAGACTGCTGTCACTGGGAGTCTGACTGACAGCACTGTCACACCTGGAGCGGATCAGACTGCTGCGCACTGGGAGTCTGACAGACAGCACTGTCACACCTGGAGCGGATCAGACTGCTGCACACTGGGAGTCTGACAGCACTGTCACACCTGGAGCGATCAGACTGCTGCGCACTGGGAGTCTGACTGACAGCACTGTCACACCTGGAGCGGATCAGACTGCTGCACACTGGGAGTCTGACTGACAGCACTGTCACACCTGGAGCAGATCAGACTGCAGAGCCACAAGAGTCGGAGTGACAGCACTGTCCCGCCCGGAGTGGCTCGGATCGTCCCGCAGTGAGAGATGGGTTAAGAACACTAAAAGCGACACTGGGAGTGGATTGGGTTGCTCTGCAGTGGTAGTTCTGTTGGAGAGAAAACCCAGAGCAGGCTGCTGTGCCTTTCAGCCTGTCCCTCTCTGTCTCTGGGTCGCGCAGGTCAGCACTGCGACTGCACTGAGCACGCCCAGACGAGGGACCGGACCATCTCCAGGCTGCAGGGGGAGCTAAAGAACATGCAGGCCAGACTGAAGAAGGAGGAGCCACCCAAACCCCCATTGCCAACCATCTACGTCATCACTCCCACCTACGCCAGGTAGCGTGACCTCGCCCCCACACCCAGGCCTGTCAGCTTTCCCACCCGGGACACAGGCAGCCCCGTGAGCTCATGAGACAGACGGTCCCCTCTCTGTCCCCTCTCTGCCCTAGCCCAGTTCAGTTCAGCTCAATTCAAGGTGCTTTATTGGCATGAGCGAAGAGTATAATCAGTGTTGCCAAAGCAAAACAAATACTGTCAACATAAAACACCAACTCTACAGACATTTACAATAAAGACACAATCGTAAAGTATTTACATATAGACATATTGAGCATGGGAGTCTGGGAGACAGACTCACTCTTAACTAACCTTGACTAAGACTAACTCCCTCTCCCCTCTCCCCTCTCCCCTCTCTCCCCTCTCCCCTCTCCCCTCTCTCTCCTCTCTCCTCTCCCCTCTCTCTCCTCTCTCCTCTCCCCTCTCTCTCCTCTCTCCTCTCTCCTCTCTCTCCTCTCTCTCCTCTCTCCTCTCTCTCCTCTCTCTCCTCTCTCCTCTCTCTCCTCTCTCTCCTCTCTCCTCTCTCCCCTCTCTCCCCTCTCTCCTCTCCCCTCTCCCCTCTCCCCTCTCCCCTCTCTCCTCTCTCCTCTCTCCTCTCTCCTCTCTCCTCTCTCCTCTCTCCTCTCTCCTCTCTCCTCTCTCCTCTCTCCTCTCCCCTCTCCCCTCTCCCCTCTCCCCTCTCTCCTCTCTCCTCTCTCCTCTCTCCTCTCCCCTCTCTCCTCTCTCTCCTCTCTCTCCTCTCTCTCCTCTCTCTCCCCTCTCCCCTCTCTCCTCTCTCCTCTCCCCTCTCCCCTCTCTCCTCTCTCCTCTCCCCTCTCTCCTCTCCCCTCTCCCCTCTCTCTCCAGGCCCGTCCAGAAGGCCGAGCTGACCCGGCTGGCCCAGACCCTGATGCACGTGCCCAGTCTGCACTGGATCGTGGTGGAGGACGCCCCGGCCAGCACCGCCCTGGTGGGGGGGGTGCTGCGGCAGTCGGGGATCCCCCACACGCAGCTGAGCGTGGAGACGCCCCGTGACCTGAAGCTGCGCGAGGGCGACCCCAGCTGGCTGAAGCCGCGCGGCGCGGAGCAGCGGAACCGCGGGCTGCGCTGGCTGCGCGAGAGCCGCTCGCCGCGGGAGCTGGGGGTGGTGTACTTCGCCGACGACGACAACACCTACAGCCTGCAGCTCTTCCAGGAGGTCTGCGCCCGCCTCTTCCTCCTCCTCCTCCTCCTCCTGGCCTGCACTGACCCCCCTCCTCCTCTTCCTCCTGGCCTGCAATGACCCCCCTCCTCCTCTTCCTCCTCCTGCTTCTGTCCGCCCCTCATCCTGGCCTGCACCCGCCTCCTCCTGTTCCTCCTCCTCCTGGCCTGCACTGCCCCTCCCTCCTCCTCTTCCTCCTCCTCCTGGGCCGCACTGACCTCTTCTTCCTCTTCCTCACACTGCTTCTGTCCGCCCCTCATCCCGGCCTGCACCGACCTCCTCGTCCTCCTCCTCCTCCTTCTCCTTCTCTCCACCCCTCACCCCGGCCTCCTCTTCCTCCCTCAGATGCGCCACACGCGCCGTGTGTCTGTGTGGCCGGTGGGGCTGGTGGGGGGCATGCGCTACGAGCGCCCCCAGGTGGAGGGGGGGAAGGTGGTGGGGTTCCACACGGGCTGGCGGCCCAGCCGCCCCTTCCCCCTCGACATGGCCGGCTTCGCGGTGGCGCTGCCCCTGGTGTTGGCCAACCCCCACGCCTGGTTCGACAGCAACGCGCAGATGGGCTTCCTGGAGAGCAGCTTCCTGCAGAGCCTGGTGTCCCTGGAGGAGCTGGAGCCCCGCGCCGAGCTCTGCACCAAGGTACTGCTACTCCACAGCTACTCCATCGCTGCTCCACAGCTACTCCACCGCTACTGATAGTGTTTAACACAGGGGCCCCGCGCCGACCTCTGCACCAAGGTACCGCTGCTCCACAGCTACTCCATCGCTACTACACAGCTACTCCACCGCTACTGATAGTGTTTAACACAGGGGCCCCGCGCCGACCTCTGCACCAAGGTACCGCTGCTCCACAGCTACTCCATCGCTACTACACAGCTACTGATAGTGTTTAACACCGGAGCCCCGCGCCGAGCTCTGCACCAAGGTGCTGCTACTCCACAGCTACTCCATCACTACTACACAGCTACTGATAGTGTTTAACACAGGAGCCCCGCGCCGAGCTCTGCACCAAGATACCGATACTACACCCTGCAGTTTAGCACAGGAGTACTCCTACTACTCTACTGAACAGCGCAGATACTTTGGTAGAGATGGTTGTGTTGTGTTGTGATGTGTTCACGGTGTGTGACTGATGTGTATTGATTACATATACATCCTGCAGTGTGGTGTGTATTGATCGCGGTGTGTGTATTGATCGCTGTGTGTGTCCTGATTTCAGCGTGGTGGTATTGCTTGCAGGTGTGTATTGATAGTGGTATGGTGGAATTGATCCCTGTATGTCCAGGATAGTGATTGTGGTGCAGTGGATTTGTTTGCTGTGTGTGTATTGATCACAGTGTGTTGTGTTTTGATCACTGGCGTGTATTGTATTGATACTACAGGAGTGGTATTGGTTCCTGTGCATGTATTGATTACAGTGTGGTGTGTATTGATTGCGGTACAGTGGTATTGGTTGCTGTGCCTGTATTGATTACAGTGTGGTGTGTATTGATTGCGGTACAGTGGTATAGGTTCCTGTGCATGTATTGATTACAGTGTGGTGTGTATTGATTGCGGTACAGTGGTATTGGTTGCTGTGTGTGTATTGATTACAGTGTGGTGTGTATTGATTGCGGTACAGTGGTATTGGTTGCTGTGCGTGTATTGATTACAGTGTGGTGTGTATTGATTGCGGTACAGTGGTATTGGTTCCTGTGCGTGTATTGATTACAGTGTGGTGTGTATTGATTGCAGTACAGTGGTATTGGTTCCTGTGCATGTATTGATTACAGTGTGGTGTGATCATTGACCCCTGTGCAGGTTTTGGTGTGGCACACGCGCACTGAGAAGCCCAAGATGAAGCGAGAGGAAGCTCTGCAGAAACAGGGTCTGGGCTCTGACCCCAACATCGAGGTCTGAGAGGCACCCCAAAACCAGTATGCGCCCAAACCCCAACTGCTGAAGAGTCAACAGGATCAAACTGTGAGAGACTCGCCCACTCCCCAGGAGCCCACCTTCCTCAGGTCCCCGATACCGAGGTCGCTCTGTTTCACCCTGGCACCAAGACACCCCTCTTTTTACGGCAAACCCCACCTGCAAAATAACTGCCCTCGACCCCCAAAAATAGAGCTCCCCCAGAACACACAGCTCCCCCTGTTCCCGAAATGAGAACACGAATACCCCTCGTCCCCTCCAGCCCCTCTCCCCACCCCATACCCCAGCCATTACTGAGGAGGGGGGCAGGGGGCGCTGACTGATGAAGAAGAGGGAGATGAAGAGGGGAGCTGTCCTGCCCTGGCCAGTGCAGTGCATGGCCCTGGGCCCTCCTGTAAATACACAGTGTCCTTGTACATACTGTAAAACAATTATGGAGACTCAATTGTCTCTCTTGCCATCCAACAGTCAGTCTGCCTGTGTCCCAGTCTGTGTCTCTCCCAGTCTGTCTGCCTGTGTCCCAGTCTGGATCTCTCCCAGTCTGTCTGCCTGTGTCCTGTCCCAGTCTGTCTCCCCCCCAGTCTGTCTGCCTGTGTCCCAGTCTGTGTGCCTGTGTCCCAGTCTGTGTCTCTCCCAGTCTGTCTGCCTGTGTCCCAGTCTGTGTCTCCCCCAGTCTGTCTCTGCTGGTGCGTGCCTCGCTTGGAAAGGCGAAAATGTTTTTAAAAATGGAAAAAGGAGGTCGACACAATAAAGAGAGTGTAAATAAAAAAATATTTTTATTTTCACCTTTTGTAACGTGTAAATGAAAAAGAAAATCTCAGGATTCAGCATCGAGGGCTCGTGTGCTCGGGGGAGCGAGTGGGGGGGGGGAGGTCTTTTTGGTTAAAGGGTTAAATTCTCTTAAGGTGACCTGGCTGTCAGCCCAGGCCACCAGGCCCCGGGTGAGACGAGGCTGGACGGCCTTAGTGATCAGTTTCTGGGGGTCCACACCTGCCCTCCCCTCCGTGTGTGAGGTCTCGGTGACGGGGAGTGTGTGCTGCAACCTCATTCACACCCCTGTCTGTTCCTCCTTAACTGCTCACCAGTTGATGAACTGCGACCGCTGGGGACGCGCCGACGGCCCCTGACCTGGGATGTGCATCGCAGCAGAGGTCGCGTGACCCCCCCCCCCCCCCCAGCGTGCCTTGCAGCACAGGGACGCGACCTTTGCGATGCATTGCAGGTCACGTGACCTTTAAGACGCATTGCAGGAAATGTCCCGTGGTGCACGGTCACACAAGCGGGCGAGGAGCCCGAGAGGCGAGCCGGAGCCCTTGCTCTCGCTGTCGGTGGAAGAGCTCTCCAGAACCAGTCCTAATGCTGTTTAGCTACGCTTCGGTCAAAGCGCCGTCTTCACATCCCCCCTCACTTCAGACACACACGAGTGCGTACTAAGTACAAAAAAAAGTCTGTATGTGATTGCACGTTAAATAATAAAATAACGAAGAGAGATTAAAAAAAAAAAGTTTCTGCTGGCTCTGCCCAGCGTCTGTTTGAAGAGACTTCTGCACCAGCGGTGCCGACTTAAAAAAAAAAAAAAAGTACAAAATGCTACAAAAATAAAATATTTTAAAATTGAAAACAGATATAAAAATTCGACCTGCATTTTGAAAAAAAACGAGACAAGCTGCTGGTGGTTTACCTGGAGGGGGCTGGGGCTAGTCCGTCGTTCAGGCCTGGATAGGAGACGCCTGCATCCGGGTCCGGAGAGAGACCGCATCACTGGCCAGCGAGTGGGCAGTACGTGACGCGGCCGCGTTAAAAAAAAATCCCGTCTCGCTGCTACTTCAAGATGCGTGACCTGGCTTCTGCCGAATACAGGTCTGAGGAAATGATCGCGTTTACACCGTGGACCGCGTCTCTGGAAACAGACCCAGAATGCACTGGGGTCAAGGCAGCCCGGCGTGAAAGACACCCCCCCCCAGGGGAGGAAGGGTGGGGGAAGTGCAGCTCTACAGGATGTTGTTGCCCCCATACTTGGGTTTGCCCATGCCCATCTTCCCTTCCGGGTCACAGAAGAAGGAGGGGGGCAGGACGGCGCAGGACAAGGGGTCGGAGGTCAGGTCCAACTGCTCCAGGAACTCGCGGCAGTCCCAGGCGCTGCTGTAGAGGGCCAGGCTGGCCCCGGGTCGGGACAGAGGCGGCCCGACGCCCGAGCTCGTGGTGCCAGCGGTGGGATTGGGAGACTCGATGGCCAGCGCAACTCGTTCCCGGTCCCGATCCCGCCAGTCCTCCTGCTGTCTGTGGATCTTCATGTGAGCATTCCGGCTTTTTATCTTGTAGAACATCCTGACAGAGAAAGAGAGAGCAAGGGAGGCAGAGATTAATAACAGTGAGGACACTCCAGTACATGAACACTGCACTGAGAGAGAGAGGGGGGTTCATACAGACACACTGACTGGACACTCCAGTACATTAACACTGCACTGAGAGAGAGAGGGGTTAATACACACACACTGACTGGACACTCCAGTACATGAACACTGCACTGAGAGAGAGAGGGGTTAATACACACACACTGACTGGACACTCCAGTACATGAACACTGCACTGAGAGAGAGAGGGGGGTTCATACAGACACACTGACTGGACACTCCAGTACATGAACACTGACCTGAGACAGAGGGGTTCATACAGACACACTGACTGGACACTCCAGTACACTAACACTGCACTGAGAGAGAGAGGGGGGTTCATACAGACACACTGACTGGACACTCCAGTACATGAACACTGCACTGAGAGAGAGAGGGGGGTTCATACAGACACACTGACTGGACACTCCAGTACATGAACACTGCACTGAGAGAGAGGGGTTCATACAGACACACTGACTGGACACTCCAGTACATTAACACTGCACTGAGAGAGAGAGGGGTTCATACAGACACTGACTGGACACTCCAGTACATGAACACTGCACTGAGAGAGAGAGGGGGGTTCATACAGACACACTGACTGGACACTCCAGTACATGAACACTGCACTGAGAGAGAGAGGGGGGTTCATACAGACACTGACTGGACACTCCAGTACATGAACACTGCACTGAGAGAGAGAGGGGTTCATACAGACACACTGACTGGACACTCCAGTACATTAACACTGCACTGAGAGAGAGAGGGGTTCATACAGACACTGACTGGACACTCCAGTACATGAACACTGCACTGAGAGAGAGAGGGGGGTTCATACAGACACACTGACTGGACACTCCAGTACATGAACACTGCACTGAGAGAGAGGGGTTAATACAGACACACTGACTGGACACTCCAGTACACAGAGGCTGTTTGAGGTTGGTTGACAAAGGCACAGGCTGTCCGGCTCTAAGTATAATGTCCAGCTCCAAAGCTATGCTGTGATTGGCTGTACTTACTTTCCACACTGCTTACAGGGGAAGCTCCCAGTCACTGAGGGGCTAGGCACCGCCCTCTCCCCCACAAGTTGGCTCTCTATTGGCTGAGAGCTGGGAAACACCTGCAAGCAGAGACCAATCATGTTAACTGAGCTCAGAACGCGACGGCTGTAGAAGGTCTTGATTGGGTCTGTAGGGTACAGCGATCGCGAGTCACTTTTGTTCCCTATGTGTGAGAAGTAAAACAAGGAGTTAAAAACATGCCCGACTGTTACGATGCTGAGCAGTAATAACGTGTCTGTGTTCGTGCAGGGGCGTTATCGGGGTACACCCGCCGGACCTGAGCACTCACGGGGCTCTCCAGCATGATGGGGGCGGCAGTCCACTCCCCGTCTCTGTCCCTCTCCTTCCTCTGGTGCTGGAGCGTCTTCTTGGACAGGTAGTAGAACTCCACGCACTGCGACACGCGCTTCGTCTTCACCTGCGAACACAGCCGCGCCGGGGGGGTCAGCCAGCAGGGGGCGCAGGAGAGCAGGGCAGAGCAAGGAGACTGCTGTGCCACTCCAGTCCTGAAGGGGGCGCATTCCACTAAGACTTGCAGTTCTCTCGTTATAGCAACAGCTTCCAAAGAACCTGAGAGGACAGATGGGGACTTGGGGGGTGGGGGTCATAGGTCACCAAGCAGCAGTAGGCTTGCTCCAGTCAGTGAGCCAGGTGTGAGCTATGTCTCATGGTCCTAAGCTGGGCACCCATTCCCATTCATTTTTGGGCTGGTGGGTGCCTTCTGTGTGGAGTCTGCATGTTCACCTCCTGACACTTTATAAAGGCAGCCTGGCCAGGTTAAGGAAAGTCTCTGCATTGTACCCTGGTGTCTGTGTGTGATGTTAACACCCAGTAGGTACTGAGTGTACATCCTGTTTACAGTCAATAAGGGCAATTAGAAAGTGACATCACCAGTCTGAGAGTCATTCTGAGAACCAGCGGCTGCTCATATTCACTGAAAAACCTGCAGCTGCATTCCCCTCCTCCTCCGCCTGCAGGTGTTTTTGCAGCAGGTCTGTCTGTGGGGAGTTTGCACGTGCTTCCTGCGTTCATGTGAGATTTGGGGGGGGGAGGGGGCTCTGGTTTCCTTCCTCCTCCCATAGGCAGCCAGGCTCGATCTGATCAGCTATCCTAACCCCCCCCTGAACAGAGGAAAAGAGCCCTCACCGCGCGCTGGATCAGGGAGAAGTCCTTGCTGTGCGCGGCGAACGCCTTGTTGAAGAGCCGCCGCTCGCTGAGCCCCCAGACGTCGCTGCCTGGAGAGAGAGGGGGGGTGGGGGAGACACCAGCCGCGATCAGTACCGCGCGCTTGAACTCCGGGGCGCGGGGCTCCTCACTGTGACGCCTGCCTTTCGCTCTCTGTCTGCTTCTCTGTTGCAAATCCAAACCTCACTGCAAGGCACTTTGAGTGGGCTGTTCTCTTTGCAAGGCACTATATAAAGGCAGATTTGGGGGGGGTTTATTGACGGGGTGTTGAGCAGAACTGAGGTCCCCAACGCCTGCCTGTAATGGATGCCCCTGGACGTTTTCCGGTATGCTTACCGCGGTAATGGAGACTTACCGCAGTAATGGTAACTGCTGGGAGCCTGTGGCGTGGACAGCAGCAGCATCTCGAGAGTGGCCTGGAGCACACACAACACAGAGGCAAGAGGGTATTATAATCAGGGCTTCAACCTGAAGACACAGCGACCCCACGGAGGAGGCGAGGGAGGATAAGGGCAATCCCATGATTCCACTTTCTTTCCCACAATGCAGCTCCATAGGAGTGCGCTGAGGGCACAGGTGTGGCGTAGCGTGATGCCCAGGAGTGCGGGGTCAGGGTAGGGTCAGGGCTGGCTGTCCCGCACTGGGCCGCTGCAGAAGAGGCAAAACTGGCTTTCCGCTTCCCCAGAAGACAGCGAGAGACAGCGAGCTGCTCGTCTCACCAGAATGTCCCCCCGGCAGCGGGACAGGCAGTGCAGGGCCAGCTCGGGGTTGGTCCCCCCTCCCGGGACGGCGCTGGAGCAGGACAGGCTGAGCACGGCGTCCACTGGAGGGGGAGAGAGAGAGAGAGAGAGAGAGCAGGGCGTCAGCCCCCCTGCAGGGCAGGGCAGGGCGGGGCAGCGCCCCCCCGCGCCGGCTCACTGCTGCTGTTCCCACCGTGTTCCTGCAGGGCGGCGCTCTCCTGCAGCTCGGGCCAGGGCTGCCACAGCAGCTCCGCCCTGGGGAGCTCCTCCTCCGCGCCCCCCAGCTCCTGCACGTCCGGCAGCTCTGCCTGGAACCCGGGACCCACGTTGACATGGCTGGCGGGGGGGAGGAGGAGAGAGGGGTGTGAAGGCGGCGCGGTCACGCCTGCGCGGCACGCGGACAGGCGGGCAGACACTCACGGATACTGCGTGTAGCACCCTGGCTCCTCCGACCCCAGGCTCTCCTGGTGACCTGAAACCCAGGGAACGCCGAGGTCAGATAGCAGCGCTGACCCGCCCCCCCGAGGGCGGGGGACTCGGGCAGGCGGGAGGGGGGCGGCCGACTCACCGTAAGGGCTGGGGGGCAGGAGGCCGCAGTAGAGCCCCGAGCCCCTTCGGACAGGGTTGAGCATGGGCTGGGGGGTGTAGCGGGGCGCCCCCAGCTCCGGGGCGGGCGGCCGGGCTATGTGGAGCAGGCTGGGGAAGGGGGTGCCGGTGTAGACGGGGAGTTCCTGGAGAGGAAGAGGAGGAGGAGGAGGAGGGTGAGAGAGACAGCGGGCACACCCACGGTCTGGAAGGTGTTTCACGCCCGCAGTGGGCAGGTGAGGTCGTTCCACCCGTCCAGCCGGTCTCATGGCCGTTAACTGACCCCAGCGCCTCAGCCCAGCTGCTTCCTGAAAGAAGCCAGGGCCGGGCAGCGCAGCCGGGCAGCTTGTTCCACTCTCCCACCACCCTCAGTGTAAAGACGCGTCTCCTGTCCCCGTTGAACAGTCTTCGCCCTGCTGCGTCCTGTGAGAAGCCAGGGTACCGGCTTCAACAACGGGGCCGGGCAGCTTGATCCACACCCCCACCACCCTCGGTGTAAAGAAGCACATCCTGTTCTCGGTTTGAAGTGCTCCTCTGCTTAACTCCCACTCGTGTCCTCTGGCTGGTGGTTGTCTGATCATTCTGAAGTCCCCTCCTGTCCCCTCTGTGAAGAACCTGGCTGCATGCTGTCTAAAGCCACAGTGAGACGCAGTAATTCTGGGGGTGTCCCCTTACCTGGCTGTCCCGCGTGTACTGTGCACCCAGTCCCTGGGGTGACCCCAGACCCGCTGAGGCGCACTCGCCTGGCCGGTACCCCGGAGTCAGGGGGTAGGGACCGCTGTCCTGGGGCGCGAGGGGGGGCTGGGGGTACTGCGCGGCCCGGTTCCTCTCTCGTTCCTACGGGGGGGGACCGAATGACATCATCAGAACCCGTGCGTCATCCGAGCCCAGCTCGGGGGTCCGATGACCCGCGGTTCTGCCTCCTGGGCTCTGACGGGTTCCCCACGCTGTTACTGTAAACCTGACGAGGCTCCAGCTGGCCTCCCGGTCTAACAGGACCGGACCCGAACCGCTGGACCAGCTGTCCTCCCGGTCTCACAGGACCGGACCCGAACCGCTGGACCAGCTGTCCTCCCGGTCTCACAGGACCGGACCCGAACCGCTGGACCAGCTGGCCTCCCGGTCTAACAGGACCGGACCTGAACTGCTGGACCAGCTGTCCTCCTGGTCTAACAGGACCGGACCTGAACCGCAGGACCAGCTGGCCTCCTGGTCTAACAGGACCGGACCTGAACCGCAGGACCAGCTGGCCTCCTGGTCTCACAGGACTGGACCTGAACCGCTGGACCAGCTGGCCTCCCGGTCTCACAGGACCGGACCTGAACCACCGGACCAGCTGGCCTCCTGGTCTAACCGGACCGGACCTGAACCGCAGGACCATCTGTCCTCCCGGTCTAACAGGACCGGACCCGAACCACCGGACCGGACCTAAACCGGACCTGAACCCCTGTGCCCTCAGCTCCCTCAGTCACGCCTCTGCGCCTCAGGCCTGCTCACTGGTGATCCCCCTGAAAGAGCCGAGCCCCTCTGTCTGAGCGCTGAGCCTCCTCGCTGCTCGTGCCGGGGGGGGGTATGGGGCGCGGGGGCAGGGAGAGAGAAACTGGGTCGGCGCCCCCTGCACTACGCCTTCCGTTCGGCCTCTCCCTCGACCCCACAGCGTGACCCCGGGGGTCTCTGGGCTCTGCACGCTTTCGGCCACGCCCCCGTCTCGGACCCGGGATCAGGCAGACACAGAGGACGCCTCGAGAGGCAGCGAAAGGGAGCCCTGTTCCCAGTCTGACCCAGTCAGGCTCACCTGACCCCACATCCCAGGGTCGCAGGTCAAGGGGTCGTCCTCGGCCCTGAAGGCCGCACAGGATTGTGGGTACTGCCCCGGGGACGAGCTGAGGGGGATCTGCAGGCCACAGTCTGAGGGAGAGAGAGAGAGACAGAGAGAGTGTAGGAACAAACGGGAAATTAATCACCCCGATCCTGAAAACAGTGGCTAGCCTCTTCAACACATGAGTATCCCAGCATCTTAAAATCCTCTCTCCCTCCCCTTCTCTCCCCAGGAAGACGTGCCCACGGAGCTGGGGCCAGCACAGATAGGAAATACAGCCTGCTCCGGTCTAATACAGTGATCAGGGCACAGGCATAGGCAGGACAGAGAATTCCAGCTCGTCTGCAGGAGCACAGAGCCAGGGAGAGGGTGGGCTGCAGTACTAGAAGTGTCCAGCAGGCGTCAGCACTGGTGTGGGCTCACACCGCCGCACAGCACACACAGATACAGCCTGCGTACGCTGGGATATCAGTATTGCTCTTGTTTCAAGTTATAAAGATTTTCTGTTAACAGGATACACTGATGTGAAGCTCTGTCTGTCACGACGCCCACCCCAGCCTCGCAGGTGGCAACAGGCGGGGATGCAAAACACCTGGCACCAAACGGAGGCGGCACCAACACCGCCGCCGGTGCACGCACCCCACGGTAAGACGAAACCTCCGCATTCCGAATGTGCCGACCTTGGAGTGGGGGGGGGTCACCCGCTCGGCTCTAGTTACCTGGGCTCTGGTAGCAGTCGGGGGCGGCGTGGCCCCTCAGCAGGGAGGGCTGGCCGAACTCGTGCTGCTCCTCGGCGAACGGGGGGCCGCCGGCGTCCCGCTCCGGGGCAGGGGGGTAGTATCCAGCAGGGGCCCTGCCCTGTGCCGCGCCGGCGAAGGAACTGGTCGTGGCCTGGCCGCCGGCCGGCAGCCCCTCGGGGTGCCCGGCGAGGTGGGGCGTCCAGGGCAGCGGGGGCAGCCTGACGGGGTTCAGCGGGGACCGGGCCTGCGGCGGCGGGGGCTGATAGTGGCCGGCGAGGGGCTGCAGGCCGGGGCAGAAGGGCGCGGCGCGGAACGGCGCCGCCCTGGGGAACCCGAACTGCACCTGCGCGTAGGCCGGCGGGCTCTGCACGGGCCCCGCAAAGGGGGCCCGCTTGCCGGCGGCGCCCAGGCCCTGCGGGGGGCCCCCCGCGCCGCCGAACGCCCCGCCCCCGCCCCCGCCCGGCGCCGCCAGCCCACGCCGGCCGGCGAACGCTTCGGAGAACGAGTCCAGCTTCTGCACGGGCGGCCGCGCCCCCTGCGCGCCCAGCGGGCTCTGGAGGGGGGCGGGCGAGGGGTGGGGGGCAGGGTATCGGCCGCTGGCTCTGTACACCCCGTTCTGGGACGCGCTGTGGCTGGGGTTGGGGTGCGGCTCGCCGGGCAGTGGGCCCCAGCCGTAGGGGAGCCCTGTCTCCCTGGACGCACAGCTGATGCTCTCGCTGGGGAACTGGTCCAGGCTGGTGGGGCAGAAACTGGGGTGCCCCAGGCCTGAGGACCCCTCGCTCCCGGGGTAGTACAGCCCCCCATCTGGGGTGTTTCCCAGCTCAGAGCCCCGGCCCTCCAGGATGTCCTGGTCCCCCATGGCAGACAGCGCCACCTAGTGGTTAGAGGGGAACCGCATCGTGCACCAGTGCTGAAAGAGAGAAAGAGGGGTGTGAGAACAGCGTCCACAGATCTGGACCTCAGTATAAAAGACAAGCTTTTCAAGCCAGTCTGAGTTTTCTTTCTCCCCAGAGTGGCGCCAGCAAGCCTGTGACCAGGCAGAGTGGGTGACCCCCCTGCCCCCCCAGATCGGAGCAGCCTGCAGCCAGCGCGCCCACACAGCAGACAGCGCCCCCTGCCCTGCAGTTCCCTGCTACCCCAGCCTGGGGGGCAACCTGTCAGCCTTTGCCCCACCATTCCACCCCCAAACAGTCTTCAGATCAGTCGCTTCATGGGAAGGTTCCAGACCCTGTGAGGGCAGGGGGCGAAGGTTTAGAGGCTGCACAGTGTCACCTTAGTGCCCTGTAAATACGTCTGCTGTTCGGCACAAAAGCTATTAAAGACGAGGAGTCTTAAAACGCTGGGATAACAGCGGTACCTGGTCCATTCTGGCTTTCCCTGCACGCCACGCACGGGCCAGCATCAGCGAGCTCAGCAGCAGAGCCCTGTGGTTCAGTTTAAGACTCCGGTATGCATCTTTCACACTCTAGTCCGGGCCAGAGCAATCCACTCCAGTCTAGTCCAGGCCAGAGCAATCCACTCCAGTGCGGTCCAGGCCAGAGCAATCCACTCCAGTGCAGTCCAGGCCAGAGCAATCCAGCGCAGTCTGGGTCAGGTCAGGTCAGGTCAAGACAATCCAGGGAAAAGTGCTCTAGGTCGGAAAACCCTCCAGCGCAAACTGGTCGAGACCAGAGCAATCCAGTGCAGATTAGTTTGGGCCAGTTCAGTCCGGTAAAGCTTAGTTCACTGCATGGCAGTCCAGCACAGGCCGGCCCGAACCAGGGACACGTAACTATTCAAAACAACAGCTCCTCCGCTCCCCTTTCGCTCTTGTCCAGGGTGTCTGACTGCAGGGGTCTCTCTGTTGTGCTCCTTCAGTCTGTCTTTGTTGCTCCCTCCTCCTCCTCCTTCATCACCACTGCCTGTACACGACCCCTCTGCCTTCCTCGCTGGCTGTTAGTGTTCTGAAGCAGCACCTCTGTGCGCGCGCGTGTGTGTGTGTGTGTGTGCGCGCCGTTCAGGAAGAGCGCTGAGCCTGGCATAGCATGGGCGCGCTCTTTGATCTCGCTCGGTTCAGAGGTGTGTGTGTGTGTGTGTGTGTGTGTGTGTGGGGGGGGGTGCACAGCGCTCGTCTGTTTGTTCCCCTCTTACTTTCTCACCTCGGCAGCGCTTCCGAAATCCCCCCCCCCCTGCACACACGCAGGGTGTCGATAAAGACATCCGTTCTGCCACGCCCCCAAACAGCACCTCAAACCCCCACACTAACCCCAGCTCTTACCCCAGCCCTGATGCCCTCTCTCACCCCAGCCTCACCACCAGGTGATCTGGAGAGCAACACCTCAGCACCCGTGCACAACACCTGGCACAAACACGGAGCAGGCACACACACCTCAGGGATCCAGGCGCTGACACAAATGCTCTCGCTGAAGGTTGACGTCTCCAGTATCAGGGGAGGGAAGCGGACAGTGTCACGAGGTTTGGGGTCACTTGAACCCCAGAGGTTCCCAGTTCTAGTCCTGGAGGGCGACAGTATCAGCATGATGTCACCCCCCCCCCCCACCCCCCAGCTTTTAACGATCCATTAGATTTAGTTATTGGCCCAACAGGACCAGTTTAACACCTGGATGAACACAGCAGGACTGTCAGCTCTTAAACCCAGGAGCCATTCACACAGCTGGGCCTGGCTGCTGCCTTCTCTGCTTAAGAGACATTCAGCAGGTCAGGTCCAGTCCTGTTAGACAGGAGGACAGCTGGTCCGGCGGTTCAGGTCCGGTCCTGTTAGACCAGGAGGACAGCTGGCCCGGTGGTTCAGGTCCAGTTTGACCTAGGCCCTGTCCCCAGTGAGCCGAGAGACTGTGGCTCCTCCCTCCTCCGAGTCCTGCGGGCCCCACTACCGCACTGGCCCTAGTGTCCAGGGCCCCTGTCCTCCACCAGCGCTGGCCTGGAGACGGCCCTCTGCTGCAGACTGGTCCGCACAAGGAGACGAGAAACAGGCAACCTCAGGGCCCCGAGGAAGCTATCTCTCTCCCTCTTCTTCACCCCCCTCTCTCTCTCCCTCTCTCCCTCTCCCTCTTCTTCACCCCCCCCTCTCTCCTCTCTCCCTCCCTCTCTCCCTCTCCCTCTTCTTCACCCCCTCTCTCCTCTCTCTCTCGTTATCTGCCTCTGTTTGGTGCAGGTGAGCCGGCTGTGGTTCATGAAGTGTTAACTTTCCGGTCGTCACGAAGGTTCTGTTCTGCACCCCCCCACCCCCTCCGTCTACCACATCCTGGAGAGAATGAACAGTCAGCCCCCCCCAACTCCGACTCACACCACAGACGACCCAGCTCTTGTATCCCTACTCTGTGCACAGAGTTCAGGTGTCCAGGTGTACAGTACAGCACACTACAGTATGGTATAGTACAGCCTAGTATGGTACAGCACAGTATGAGTACGATACAGTACATTCATCACATCATAGTACAGTACAACAGAGCACAGTACAATTCAGTGCATCACAATACAGCACATTAAAGCACACTCAGGCACAAACCAGTACAATCACACACAGTACAGCCCAATACAGAGCAATATAGCACAGTACAGCACAATACAGTGCAGTACAGTACACTAAGGCACAGCACTGCACAGTACAGAACAATGTACAGTACTGTTCTGTGAGTGTGTGCTCCTGGGTACAGCACAGTATAATATAGTATAGCACAATACAGTAGAGTACAGCACAGTACAGTAGTGCACAGTACCACACAATACAGTAGAGTACAGTACAGTAGTGCACAGTACCGCACAATACAGTAGAGTACAGCACAATACAGTAGAGCACAGTACAGCAGTGCACAGTACGGTACAGTAGAGTACAGCACAGTACCGCACAATACAGTAGAGTACAGCACAGTACAGTAGTGCACAGTACCGCACAATACAGTAGAGTACAGTACAGTAGTGCACAGTACCGCACAATACAGTAGAGTACAGCACAGTACAGTAGTGCACAGTACTGCACAATACAGCACAATACAGCACGGTACAGTAGTGCACAGTACCGCACAATAAAGTAGAGTACAGCACAGTACAGTAGAGTACAGAGGAACTGTGAGGAAAATGTGCTGAGTAGTAGCATCAGCGGTAGAGTTGGAATTTGTGCTTAGTAACAGTGTTGGTATTGCTCATCGTGACTAATCAGAGGACAGTGCATGACAATGAGGGTGTTTTACAGTAAGGTCAGTATCTAGGCACTGTGCGTGTGCTCAATGACAGCAGTGCACTGTAGGTTATGATTCATAACAGGGAGCTGGTTCTGAGTCACAGCGGCCCATTGGTTAAACAGAGAGCACAAGACTCCCTCCTGGACGGGACACCAGGCCAGCACACAGCCGGCCCCAGACACACGCTGGTCCCCAGTCCTGCAGCAGGGACTCGAACCCACAACCTGCCGTCAGGAGTCCAGAGACTTGCCCACCTACCCCCCAGCCTGCCAGCAGTTAAGCTGAATTTTAATGTCAATTCTAGTCAGAAAACAGCAGTGGCATTGTAAATGGTGACTAATTACTGAGCAGCTGAATGAATGAGAGGACTCCAATGGCTCCTCGTGCGCTGTAAGTGGCGTTATTGGGCCAGTAGGGGGTGCTCTCCCCTCTGGCAACTGGGGGGGACAGGTTACTAGAGGTAAATAACCTACAGGGAGGTAAGACAGAGGGAGCAGGGTACAGGAGCAGAAAATAATACTATTGTTTCTAGCAGAAAAACCACGCTTAGCAATTTAGCAATCACATATGAGAAGGATGCAGCTCTATACTGTGTGTGTGTTTGTAGTTTATGTGTGTGACTGTGTGTGTGTGTGTCGTGTGAATGTGTGTGCGTGTGAATGTGTGAGAGTCTGTCCTGGGTGTGTGTGAGTGTGTGTGTCCTGGGTGTGTGGTGTCTATTGTTTACGAGAGCGAGAATCTCTGGTTTCCTGTAGCTGGTGTATGGAGCTGGGGGGGGTGTAGGGGGGTGGGGGGGAGGTGACCCTGACAAACAGGAAGGAAGACGTGTGGGGAAACCTCTCCCCCCCCCAGCTGCCTCGCTCTGACATCCGCTAACGTCAGGAGAGCTCGGGCCACATCTCGCCTCTGGGCAGGAAGTCAGCGCTGTCGGCTGTCCTGCTCGCTAGGATGAGTCATCAGAAGACAGCGGCACCTTCGGGACCCAGCCTATGGCAGGCCACAGGAGGAGGAGGAGGAGGAGGAAGAGCACGGGCCCTGTTTCAGCAGCACCAAGCTACTGCAGCAGTCAAGGGACTGGGGACCCAGAGTCGATGATACAACACAACTGCTGTTACGCCTCTCCAGGACCAGGACTGGACACCCCTGCTGCAGACACACTGACCCCTCCTGGACTAGGACTGGACACCCCTGCTGCAGACACAGCGCCCCCTCCTGGCCCAGGACTGGACACCCCTGCTCTAGACACACTGACCCCTACTGGACCAAGACTGGACACTCCTGCTGCAGACACACTGACCACTCCTGGACCAGGACTGGACACCCCTGCTGCAGACACACTGACCCCTCCTGGACCAGGACTTGCTCTTGAAGGGTGAGCTGAGGACTGAAACTCGAGCCCTCAGAAACAAATCCAGTTTTACTGGTGCGAACTGTACGACAAACGTTACTGCTCCAGCAATGTTTACTCCAATTAATATTTCCATTACAAGTCCCTCAGAATAAAACACTAGTTAATAATCCAATAGGAAGATTTGATAAGATTCTATATTTTACTTTGATATGACACTTGGACTACGTGCTTCATTTATTCCTGCTGGATATGGGATACTGCTGTAAAGAGTAACATTAACTACACAGCAAAACTGTATCATAAAATGCTACCGGTTAGTAACGGATTCAAAAAAACATTTATGTTTTTTTTAATGTCTCTCAGTGAACAATATGAACTGTAAAACAAAAACTTACTCCAAAAGTTCACAACAGAGTTTGTGACAGAAGCTCAAACCCAGGTTCACGGAGAGTGTAAAGACCAAAGAGGAAAGTTAAACATTTTACACACAGAAGTAGACATTACAGATGATTTGTTGACCCAGCAGCCTTAAGAGTATAAAGGTCCACAGGGCTCATCCAGCACGTTCGGCAGTTTGTGCTAATTGATCCAAGGGTGACACTCAGTTGTTCTTTGAAAAGAAGTCAGGGTAACGAGTTTGACTTGTTCCACGCTCCCACCACCCTCTGTGTAAAGAAGTGCCACCTGTCCCGACTAGAGGATCTCATCCAGCTGAGTCTTGAGAGAGACCAATTTAGCAGCTTCAGCAACATGGCTGGGCAGCTCGTTCCACTCTCTCACCACCCTTGGCGTAAAGTAACGCCTCCCGTTGTCAGTTTTAAATGCGCGTGACTCCTAGGAGTACCATTCCTTCCACACAGCTCAGTGCTGACCGTACCAGCTGATCCAGGCTTCCCTAGACTGTCAACCACCCGGTACAGGCTTCGGGGTCCGAGAGGAAGCCGATGGACAGAGAGGCATGTCTGTGTTGCACACAGGACAAGCTCGGCCACTGGGGAGACAGAGTCTGGGTGGAGGCTCAGAGGAGAGGGTTTGAGATTCAAAGTGCTAACCCCAGAATTTGCATAGAGATATCACACAGCCACGTGTCGCTGATAACCCAGCAGTGTTTAGACGCTTACCACACCTACATCTCTCATCATGTGCCGTCTGTGATCATACATCCTAATGACCTAATAACCCCCCTCTATGAATTGGCTACATCACTCTGCTCTCCTCCCCACTGAGAGCTGGGGTGTGGGGAGCGTTCTGGCGCACTATGGCTGCCGTCGCATCATCCAGGTGGGGCTGCACACTGGTGGTGGTGGAGGGGATCCCCATTACCTGTAAAGCGCTTTGAGTGGAGTGTCCAGAAAAGCGCTATATCAGTGTAAGCAATAATAATAATAATAATAATAACATCAGTTTAACATGGCAAATGTGTTCATAAGTGAAGAAACCAAAAAAGTGTTCCTCCTTTGTCAATGGGTGCATATTATATTAAATGAACTATCTCCCATCTGAGACAATAAAAGAAGTACAGTAAAGACACTGACACACTCCTGACTGGACTGGAGACACTGCTGTCCCTCTCCTCTCACACTGCCCCTGGATTCACACACTGACACACTCCTGACTGGACTGGAGACACTGCTGTCCCTCTCCTCTCACACTGCCCCTGAATTCACACACTGACACACTCCTGACTGGACTGGAGACACTGCTGTCCCTCTCCTCTCACACTGACACACTCCTGACTGGACTGGAGACACTGCTGTCCCTCTCCTCTCACACTGCCCCTGGATTCACACACTGACACACTCCTGACTGGAGACATGGAGACACTGCTGTCCCTCTCCTCTCACACTGCCCCTGGATTCACACACTGACACACTCCTGACTGGACTGGAGACACTGCTGTCCCTCTCCTCTCACACTGCCCCTGAATTCACACACTGACACACTCCTGACTGGACTGGAGACACTGCTGTCCCTCTCCTCTCACACTGCCCATGAATTCACACACTGACACACTCCTGACTGGAGACATGGAGACACTGCTGTCCCTCTCCTCTCACACTGCCCCTGGATTCACACACTGAGACACTCCTGACTGGACTGGAGACACTGCTGTCCCTCTCCTCTCACACTGCCCCTGAATTCACACACTGACACACTCCTGACTGGACTGGAGACACTGCTGTCCCTCTCCTCTCACACTGACACACTCCTGACTGGAGACATGGAGACACTGCTGTCCCTCTCCTCTCACACTGCCCCTGAATTCACACACTGACACACTCCTGACTGGACTGGAGACACTGCTGTCCCTCTCCTCTCACACTGCCCCTGAATTCACACACTGACACACTCCTGACTGGACTGGAGACACTGCTGTCCCTCTCCTCTCACACTGCCCCTGAATTCACACACTGACACACTCCTGACTGGACTGGAGACACTGCTGTCCCTCTCCTCTCACACTGCCCCTGAATTCACACACTGACACACCCCTGACTGGACTGGAGACACTGCTGTCCCTCTCCTCTCACACTGCCCCTGGATTCACACACTGACACACTCCTGACTGGAGACATGGAGACACTGCTGTCCCTCTCCTCTCACACTGCCCCTGGATTCACACACTGACACACTCCTGACTGGACTGGAGACACTGCTGTCCCTCTCCTCTCACACTGCCCCTGAATTCACACACTGACACACTCCTGACTGGAGACATGGAGACACTGCTGTCCCTCTCCTCTCACACTGCCCCTGGATTCACACACTGACACACTCCTGACTGGACTGGAGACACTGCTGTCCCTCTCCTCTCACACTGCCCTGAATTCACACACTGAGACACTCCTGACTGGACTGGAGACACTGCTGTCCCTCTCCTCTCACACTGCCCCTGAATTCACACACTGACACACTCCTGACTGGACTGGAGACACTGCTGTCCCTCTCCTCTCACACTGCCCCTGGATTCACACACTGACACACTTCTGACTGGACTGGAGACACTGCTGTCCCTCTCCTCTCACACTGCCCCTGGATTCACACACTGAGACACTCCTGACTGGACTGGAGACACTGCTGTCCCTCTCCTCTCACACTGACACACTCCTGACTGGACTGGAGACACTGCTCTCACAAGCAGGGTGATGACAAGCCGTGAAGGAGGAGGAGGAGGAGGGAGGTGAGTGTGGGGGAGGCAGGCTCACTCTGGTTTTCACCTGGCAGCTCGCAGGACTGACAGTGAGACAGAGAGTACAGGGGAGGGGGAACAAAGGTATGTCTGTGGATTTTTTCTCTTTCCGGTCCCGAAAGAGAACGAGCGTCTGTCGGGCCCGCCGTGCTAGTCTCGGAATGACAGGGAGATGGAAATCACTCCGGTCCCGTGTGTGGAAGTGGGCGTGAGGGGGGTAATTCACAACTCCCCGTGCAGCTTCCTCTCATGCAGTGGGCGTGCAGGAGGAGAGACAAAGATGGCCGGTACTGAAGCCTCTCGGGTTGTGCCGTGTCGAATGCCGTCTCGCAAGCCACAGGCAGCCTCCGAAACGTCTTCTCCCCTGCTGGGGTGCCTCTTTGATTTGGGGGTAGCACGTGACACAAGGAGAGGCGACTGCTTTCCAGGTGCGGTAGAAAAATCTGCGCTCTGGTTTTCAGCGCTCGGAAAGTGGACCCCAAACAAGCTCAGCTGTTACCCCCCAGCTGTGCGTTAGGAGCGCGTATGAAACTCTTCCAGCCTGCAGCCCCCTTCGGCCCAGGCTAACCAGTGACCAGCGGGTGGACCGGTCAGTGTGGGGCGGCTCCGTGCTGAGAAGTTTGGTGTGGAATCGACTCCACTTCACCAGCCCCAGGTGACTGACACTCTGTTCATGCTCTTGTATAACGCTACAGGCTGTACATTTGATTTTTTATTTGGAATTTCGACATGGCACTGGCCAATCCCCAGATTAAAAAACTGTCCCTATTTTAGCCTCTGCGCTGCCGTTGATTAGCAGTAAATAGCCCCGTCGTACCTCCCCGCTGACAGACAACAGGAGGGATCCGAGTTGCTACTGGACGGCAGCAGTGAGCAGAGACACACAGACAGTGTCCTTGTGGACGTGTGGTCTGCAACGGAGCTTCCCAGCCCTGCTCCCCCAGCATTTGGGGCCAGCGCCCCCCCGCAGGACCAGGACTGGGGGCCCCTGTTGAAGATACAGCGCCCCCCCCGCAGGACCAGAAGTGGGGACCCCTGTTGAAGATACAGCGCCCCCCCCCCCCCTGCAGGACCAGGACTGGGGAGCCCTGTTGAAGATACAGTGCCCCCCCGCAGGACCAGAAGTGGGGACCCCTGTTGAAGATACAGCGCCCCCCCCGCAGGACCAGAAGTGGGGACCCCTGTTGAAGATACAGTGCCCCCCCCGCAGGACCAGAAGTGGGGACCCCTGTTGAAAATACAGCGCCCCCCCCACCCCCCTGCAGGACCAGGACTGGGGACCCCTGTTGAAGATACAGCGCCCCCCTGCAGGACCAGAAGTGAGGACCCCTGTTGAAGTTACAGCGCCCCCCTGCAGGACCAGCTCTGGGGACCCCTGTTGAAGATACAGCGCCCCCCCGCAGGACCAGAAGTGGGGACCCCTGTTGAAGATAAAGCGCCCCCCCCGCAGGACCAGAAGTGGGGGCCCCTGCTCTAGAAGGCTCTGCACAATAGTAAGGCATCTGAAAGCCACCGAATCCCAGGCTGCTGACTGGACAGCACTGCGGAGACCGGGAAACGAATTATTCCCCATCACGCCCCCTGGAGTCGAGCCGCGCTGACTGGGAAGACTGGGCGAGCCAGTACGAGTCGAGACACGCGAAGGGTTTACAGCAAGTGTGCTCAATCTCAAAGGCTGAGCAGATGACAGTGCTGATAGATTGAAACAAAGGAAATGCTCAAGTGTACACATCCGGTACGAGGCGTTCGAAACGGTAAATAAACACGTTCGGAGGTGAAGAATGTCAACAGAAACAGGAGGAGCCATCGCTGCCGCCAGCCCCCACCTCCTCTCTCTGGTGACACTGATGTAACGACGACACAGCGAGCCTGGTCCCGGAAACTGGCCTGTACCAGTTCTAGTGTTCCACGCCACAATACGAAGCACAAAACCGAGAGGCACAAACACAGCACAGCACCCTTCGCGCGTGCACATGCGCAGTAATCCGTCCACGTTCAGAAAGCAAGTCTTGGACTTCCCACCTACGGCCAAGAGGGTGTTTTGAGAATCACCAGTTCACTCCCGCAGTGTGTCTGCTGTTCAGCGTCCCAGCGTCTTCAGCTGACCCTCGACCAGAGCCCTCCAACAGTGGATCAGCTGAACGGCACGCGAGCAGCCGACAGCTGATCCGCCTCCCCGGCCCTGAGCCCGATCCCAGACTGGGAGCTCCCCACCCCTGCGGGCCAGCCCTGCCCGCACTGCGCAGGGCCTGACATAGCCGCTTCTGCCCGAAGAGAACTCCAGCCTCCTCCCCCAGCGCCTGTGCTGGGTGAGAGGCCGCGCGAGAAAGGCATTTGAAAAAAAAAAGAAAACCAAACAGCCGTTTCTGTGTCGGTGCCCACGTTCACACGCGCTGGTTTTCCACCTTTGAACTTTCACAATTACTCGGCAGAAAAACAAGGAACGAGACGCAGCAGGGTGTTGAGAGGAGTGTAAAAATCCCCCCAGCAGAGCTGCGGAAACTCCTCACCAGGCCCGGCGCTCTGCCCCAGGCCCCGCGGTGGAGTTAAACACCCCTCCTGCCCCGCGCCCCACCATCGCCAAATCATCCAGCGATCCACAGAAGGGACTGACACAGACCTGTCCTCACCGGGCAGCAGCTGATGTTCCCAGGACACGCGCAGTCTATGAGAGCAGCCCCTGTGTTTAGTCTGTCTCAAAACGTTTCCTTGCACTGAAGAAGGAAAATCCACGAGGCTCTGAAAGCCCTTCCTCTGAAACATCCTGTCGTCCACGACCGGCCACGTCTCTCTCGGGTCGGTTTCTGAAAGAGGTTCCGCTCTGGCGAGCTCGGAAACGAACCGGTGCAGACCCTCACTCCCAGCTCTCCAGCCGCCGCGTCACGGCACACTCGGGGGCCTAGCCGACGGCCCGCGGGAGACGGCCACTGCCGCCGGGCTCACGGGGACGCCCCTTCACCTCTCCGCATCCCGGCACGCGTCGTTCCGAATTTCCCGGGCCCTGGACGAGAGGGGCGGCTCACCTGCTCGGCGGTAATTAATCCATCCCGGGATCTCCACCAGCCCGTTCTTAAAAGACGCCAGGACACACAACTGGGTAACTAGTTCCAAACTCCCACCACTCTTTGTGTGAAGTAGTGCCCCCTAACCCTGCTCTCTGTTACTCAATTTCCCCTCCGGTTCGTTGGCTCAGGAGAAGTCCGCTGGGTGGGCTTAATCGATGCCTTTGAGCATTTCGAATATTCTTCAATATGTTTGGGATACCTGAACACCCTGTTCACCTTCCTTCAGCCCGTCTGTCCTGCCCTGTATCTGCTTGCTTTTCTTTGGACAGATTACGGGGGCAGCGAGATCTTTTTATAACACGGCGGGCAGAACTTGTACCTAGTATTCTGAACGAGGCCTAACCTGTGCGCTGTACCACTTCATGCCTGGCTGACACAGTAGGTAGAAACGTTAACCGAATGTGTCAGGGACACAAAATGAATTCTAACATAAATTATGACAACATTTATATTATTTAATGCAAAAAAATACACAATTTTCTTAATGCAGTTAATATAAATGAGACTAACAGTGTTAACTGGTTAATTCCTTTCTTCATTAATTCAATGAGGAACTTCCAGATGATCATTTTAATCACTGGGACAATTTTCCCAGATTCAGGCTTGTGCCGGACGAAATGCTGTTGAAATGACAAAGCATGGTCCCTCACTCGAAAGAACCAAAAAGCAAAACATTTGTGGCACAGAACACTTGAAGGCCCTTGACAGCAGTGGCCTCAGTTTTTTAGATTTTGTCACGAGGATTTAGAAGTCAATCTTTTTAATTGACCCCTGGGGAGAGTCTCAGTTTAAAAGAGCAAGCGAAGACTTTTTTCTGTTTTCTCCACCACTCTGCTCATGTCTGACATCAGACAGCTACTGTGCTTAAATTCCCTGAGTAAATTCAGAATCCGGAGACGTCTCATCAGAAACTCTGACTTCTCGAATGTTTCACAGATGGTTTTAATTAACTTACCATAATTCACAAAGAATTAGCTTTGAAAAGCACAGCCTGTACCCTCATCATCATTTGTCTTAAAAGAAACCAGCGTATCAGCTTTAACTACAGGGCTGAGCAGCTTGTTCCACACTCCCACTACCCCTTGCGTAGAGTATCTGTAAAGGCACTCAGTCCA
This sequence comes from Lepisosteus platostomus, assembly GCF_059453375.1. NCBI lineage: Eukaryota > Metazoa > Chordata > Actinopteri > Semionotiformes > Lepisosteidae > Lepisosteus > Lepisosteus platostomus. The sequence continues at coordinate 1,294,457 of NC_142626.1, read as the reverse complement.
GCTCATCTGTATCTTCACATTAACACACCATCATCCTCCTCAGATCTGTAGAGTAACTGTAGAGACACTCAGCCCAGCTCCTCTGTATCTTCACATTAACACTCCATCCTCATCCTCAGAGCTGTAGAGTAACTGTAGAGACACTCAGCCCAGCTCCTCTGTATCTTCACATTAACACACCATCATCCTCCTCAGATCTGTAGAGTAACTGTAGAGACACTCAGCCCAGCTCCTCTGTATCTTCACATTAACACACCATCCTCATCCTCAGATCTATAGAGTAACTGTAGAGACACTCAGCCCAGCTCTTCTGTATCTTCACATTAACACACCATCCTCATCCTCAGATCCGTGAGACACTCAGTCCAGCTCATGAATTTCACTTTAACACTCTCATCACCAACAACATCTGCAGAATAATCATATAGAATCTCAATTCCGATCAGATGTAATTTCAGATTAACGCTACCGTCATCATCAGATCTGCGGAGTACAGTTACTCAGTAAGACATGCAGTCAGTGTTGTCCTTGACCTTCACATCTGCCCTCCCATTATCATTGTATCTGAAGAAAATTGAAACTCTTCAGCACCTTGAAACAGTCCTGCATCAGAAAATGTGTCTTTCCTTCATTTCTCTTCATCAGAAACATCTTCAGAAAACAGACATCTGTGGTCTTGATTGGATCAGAACGCACAGGTTAGGAACCCAGCTCACGGCAGTGTCTTTCTGTCTCTGACGTGCAGCTGGAACATGGGTCACAGGTTTGAATTCATCTGGACCCGTTAAGTCCCATTTTGGTCAGGTTCAATCTGGGAAATTTGGGAGGATACGGTAGAGGTGCTCACCTTCACAGATGTTGATTTTGACATGAATAATACCATTTTAGTATAACAGACTGTCCTATTGGACTGGAGCCCCAGTGTAACAGACTGTCCTACTGGACTGGAGCCCCAGTGTAACAGACTGTCCTACTGGACTGGAGCCCCCAGTGTAACAGGACTGTCCTACTGGACTGGAGCTCCCAGTGTAACAGGACTGTCCTACTGGACTGGAGCCCCCAGTGTAACAGACTGTCCTACTGGACTGGAGCCCCCAGTGTAACAGACTGTCCTACTGGACTGGAGCCCCCAGTGTAACAGACTGTCCTACTGGACTGGAGCCCCCAGTGTAACAGACTATTCTACTGGACTGGGACCAAAGCCCCCAGTGTACCAGGACTGTCCTACTGGACCGGGACCGGAGCCCCAGTGTACCAGGACTGTCCTACTGGACTGGAGCCCCCAGTGTAACAGACTGTCCTACTGGACTGGAGCTCCCAGTGTACCAGGACTGTCCTACTGGACTGGAGCCCCCAGTGTAACAGACTGTCCTACTGGACTGGAGCTCCCAGTGTACCAGGACTGTCCTACTGGACTGGAGCCCCCAGTGTAACAGACTGTCCTACTGGACTGGAGCTCCCAGTGTAACAGGACTGTCCTACTGGACTGGAGCCCCAGTGTACCAGGACTGTCCTACTGGACTGGAGCCCCCAGTGTAACAGACTGTCCTACTGGACTGGAGCTCCCAGTGTAACAGGACTGTCCTACTGGACTGGAGCCCCAGTGTAACAGGACTGTCCTACTGGACTGGAGCCCCAGTGTACCAGGACTGTCCTACTGGACTGGAGCCCCCAGTGTAACAGACTGTCCTACTGGACTGGAGCCCCCAGTGTAACAGGACTGTCCTACTGGACTGGAGCCCCCAGTGTAACAGACTGTCCTACTGGACTGGAGCCCCAGTGTAACAGACTGTCCTACTGGATCGGGATCGGAGCTCCTAGTCTCTCATCGTGAAGAGAAATCCGATAGGAATTCGACGACCAAGGGGCAGCTCCATGAATCAGAAACTCGATGGATCGGTGTCCTGACCAACGTGCAAGACTGCAGAGTTCCCCAGAGATTCCGAGTGACGCTCCGGCCTCACCCCAGCCTCCAGATCGGCCGTGCTCTCGGAGAGCCCTCCGCCCTCTTTAAAAACCCCCCGCCGGCCAGCCCTCTGCCCCACGGGCTCCGTCAATCCCTGGAGGGGGGGGGAGGGGGGGCACAGAACGACTCCCCTAGGCGCCCCCCGCGGATCGATCTCCACTCCCAGGAGCGTGTCGTCTTTTCCCAGCTGGGTCATGGTCTGAGCTGACCCAGTGTAAAGCACCGCACTTGTATATCGCGCCTGACGTGGGCGAAAGAAAACCGGGCACGCGCTGGGAAACACTTCCTGAAGCCTTCGAGCCCCCTAAAACCCGTGAGCACAACCGCGCGACAGAAATGAACGTGGGCCTCCCTCTCAAGAAGCGCTCGTTCGCTCTCTTCCAGCAGCGCTCGGTTCCGAAGTCGGGATTTTGGAGGAATTCCAGGATGTCCGAGAACCCGGAGAAGAGCAACGACAACGACAGATCTGAGGGTGATGATGGTGTCAGGGTCTGTGCGCGCCATTCCTCAACCCCACACAGCCACGCACGCAGGGCCCAGCGATCGCACCTGAAACCCAGTTCCTGAAACTGTTCTCCCTTCTGAAAACCGTTTGAATAAGAAATTCTAACACAGGGCAGACGACCTCAGGACGACCGGGACAGCAGCACACAATGACAGTTTTATTGCCAGTGCTGCCTGTAAAAATCCAGATTAACAAACATTTAATGTAATTAATCAACACAAAGGAGGTTGGAACAGTACAGGAAGATTACTACATGAATAAAGTACTTGAGCAAAGTCCGTACTCAAGTGGCAAGGATGAACTTTGAAACAATAGCAATTTGCACTTGTTTTAAATTGTTATTTTTTTAGTGTGTTAATCTTTTCCGGCTAAAATCCTGCGATAGAATCCAAAACCAAGTCCAGTTAAAAATGAAAAAAAACCAACACATTTTCACTCTCTTTCAGCCACCTACAGTGTTTCTAGCGGGACTGCAAGCGCGTCTTCGAAAACACCAGGGGCTGAATGGCCCAGAAACACCAGGTTTGCAGAACAACACCCCTGCCCGTCCCCAGGGAAAGACAGCAGACAGCGAAGACCACCAGAGAGAGAGGGGGGCTCGTACCTGGACAGGCCGGAGAGAACCCTGTCACATTTTACCAGGGTAAAACCATTCCGAACCAGGGTACAGCACAGGAGCTACAGGGTCTCCGAAGTCGGTTTGTGCGCGGGGCCGAAACCATTCGCCCTCGTCTCCTTCTGTCGAAAATCAAACTGAATTTGGGTTTTAACAGGATCAGCAAAACGGAAAATCTCTCGGACCACAAGGCCCTGAAGCCCCTCCTGCCCAGCTGGCTGCGTGTGGGTTCATTTCGAGGGCGGACTCGGAGCCCTGCTCCTCTGGGGGGACCGGAGCCCCGCAGTGGCTCTCTGGGGTGCCGTCTGTCCCGCCAGGCGGTCAGTGCCTTACGGGGGCCGCTCTCCCGAACCCCGGTCCTGTCCTGACCCGGGCCGGACCCCCTCGGCGGACGCGTGCCTCGTTAAGTACCGCAGCCTCAGAAGCGAGGCCGGAGGGAGGCTCTGGCCCTGCAGGGGCTGGGGCTCGTTTTCAGGAGAGCTGCGAGCCGAGGGAGGAGTCTGGCACGAGCTGCCAGGCGCTATATAACTCACCAGGAGGCTTGGGCCCCCAGGGGTCGTCAGTTACACTGCTGCTGCAGATCCCACGCTTTTTCGAGCCCGCCGAAGGGGTCCAACGCCAACAGCAACGCCGGCCCTGACCCCTGACCCCTGACCCGAGAGCTAGCCATCGACCTCCTGCCGGTTCGACCCGGGACACGGTCAGGGCCCGGACGGCACAGCACCAGACGAATCCGACAAAGACATCAACGAGAAGGAGACAGTCAACCAGCGCCAGCGCCGCCACCAGGTCTATTTCAAATTCAGATCCGTGGCTTGTGCGCAAAACCTTCTGAATTCACTCAGCCGCCTTTCTGTGCTTTGGGCGGGTGAGTAATTTTATTACCAAAGAGAAATGCTCCAAAAGAATGGAAATTCAGCTTGAGAAAAAAGAACGCCTTTGCTCGTTTTAAAAGAACACCACGGGTCTCGTGAAGAGGCCATATTCCTCCGTTCCAGGGGGTCAGAGGCTGCTCTGTTCCGTACCCCATCACCGTCCTGCCCAGCTCAGGGCCGCACCTCTGAGCGCGCCGAGACTCGGATCGCACTGCAGGACAGCCCAGGTCTGCGCTGACCGGCGCCGACTCCCCAAACAGCGCCCAGGCCCGGCCACCTGAAGCATCACGCTGCCAGCCTCTCTGGACCCGAGTTGGGAATTCGGACAGCAGGGATGGCAGGTGGAACACAGCTGTGGCCCTGCAGCACACAGGCAAACTTCCCCGGAGCCCGGTGCGGTTTAAACAGCTCGCAGGCTGCCCAGGGCGCGGGGCCCGCCCGCTGACTGGAAAGCGTCTCGTGAAGAAAGCAGCAACAGGGTCTCTTACCTTGGCTGTGCTGTGTCGGCGTCTCCTGCCGCGACTGCTGGCCCAGCGAGCGTGTCTGCCTGACTCGTGGCCAGGTGTGTGAGCAGAGCCAATGGCTGTGTGTCGCGGAACGAGAGCAGCTGCGTCAGGCTCGCTCTGACACGCTGAACTCTCTGCTGCCTCCACTCCGGCGATCAAACGCACCATCGCCACCGACACAGGCCCCTACGGGCTTTCGGTTTTACAAATCACCCTCTCCTTTTCTTCCTGTTTGTTCTCTCTGCCTTTCTGCCTGCTGCCTGTTTCGCACACCCTCGGGCTCGGCTCGGCTCTGGGGGGGTGGGGTGCGGCCGGGCCGCTGGCCAGGGTGAGCCTCCGTCCGGCTGGCAGAGGAAGGGGACCCAGAAATGGACAAAGTGTCCACTGTTGCTTTGATCTCATTTCATAGTGTAGCCTATTGTGCTGGACTGGGTCCACAGCTCCCAGTGTCACAGACTGTTCTACTGGACTGGGACAACAGCTCCCAGTGTAACAGGACTATTCTACTGGACTGGGACCACAGCTCCCAGTGTAACAGGACTATTCTACTGGACTGGGTCCACAGCTCCCAGTGTCACAGACTGTTCTACTGGACTGGGACAACAGCTCCCAGTGTAACAGGACTATTCTACTGGACTGGGACAACAGCTCCCAGTGTAACAGGACTATTCTACTGGACTGGGACCACAGCTCCCAGTGTAACAGGACTATTCTACTGGACTGGGTCCACAGCTCCCAGTGTCACAGACTGTCCTACTGGACTGGAGCCCCCAGTGTAACAGACTGTCCTACTGGACCGGGACCACAGCCCCTATAGTAACAGACTGTCCTACTGGACCGGGCCTGGAGCTCTTGTTGTATCACCATTATTCAGCTACGCTGCTCCCCAAGGGCACCAATATTAATGTGACTCAGTGCAGCAGCCTATCCAGTAATACAGAAAGTAAATTCAGGTCATTGCCGTGTTTGGAAAGCACATGATGTGGGCACGCATGGCAGGAGCAGGGCTCAGCGTGGAGCAGGCTGGGAAGCTCTGGCCGCTCCGGGACCTCCCACAGAAACAGCTGGAAACCCGGGTCGTCCTGCCGGGCCAGAACCGGCACAAGTCCGGGGACTCCGGGCATGTTGGTCCGGGAGCTCCCCACCCCAGTAATCGTTTTAAAAGACACCTGTTCTTCTCCTTTCAGCCTGGAATGAACCTGCACTCGTTCCTCTGCAGTTTTAGAGACTGGTCCGCCTTCTAACGGGCTTCGAAGACTGAAAGGTAAGAACACTGTACACTCTGCGTGCGCAGGAAGAGGGGCTTGTGTGATGGGTTTAGAGAAGCGGCCAGTTACCCCGGCGCGGTGCTTACACCCGCGGCGCTGCACGGCCGGTCTCTCTCGTGGTTTTGTGTCAAGAACACAAACAAACAGAGGAACGATGCAGGTCTCTCTCTCTCTCTCTTTTTCAAATGTCGCCGTACCATGACACAGTAAAATTGAGAGGCGCCGCTTTCTCTTCAGCCCGGCTGTAAACTCCGAGCGCAGGAGGGAGAGGGAGAGGGAGAAGGAGGGGAGTTTTTGTGCGCTGTCGTGTTTCGTGTGCTCAGACCGAGACAGACGGAGGAGGCACGGCACCGCGTTATTTCGAAAGGGCAGGAGCCGGCCCGTGGACGCCGTGGGGAGGGGGGGAGGAGTCGGCCCTGCGTGACTGATTACCAGAGAGCTGTGGGCTGACGCGCCCGGCGGGGCAGGTGTCTACGGGGAGTAGGAGAGAGGGGAGAGATCGGGGGGTTAGAAAGCGCGCTGAGAGAGCCGACAAGTCAGATATTGTATTTAGTCATCAGGCTCGCTCGACGTGAGCGCTAACGCGTCTCTGTGTGTGGGTCTGTGCGAATAGGCGCCTTCGCTCGTACCTGTCGGTGTGTCTCTATACCCCCCCTCCTCCTCCCGGACTGCGCGAAACCTCGCCTCCTCAGATCTGTACCGCCCCAGCGAGCGGCCCCCGCTCATAGCGAAACCTCGGCCCGGCTCTCCCAGTCATACCGAGACCTGCGCTTCTCAGAAACGCGTCTTCGAACCCGGGGTCGGGCTCGGACCGGGAGCGCCGGGAGATCTCGCCTGGAGACAGCGCTGCTCCAGATTGCCAGCGGCTGAAATGTTGCGACTCGCCGAGCAGACTTATTCATAGTCACGAGGTTCACAACGGCATTATTGCAGCCGTAGTTCTGCCCCACGGTACTGCCCCCAGAGCCGGCGTGGCAGCGACAATTTACCCAAATTAAGGAATTAAGGAGGGTGGTTGTGACCACGGAGGGTCGGGGGGTGTGAACGCAGATTTAATATGTCACGGACTTGAATGTCTACACAGCCTTTGTCCCCAGAGCGACTGTGAACAGCATTTCTGACATTCTGTTCAGCAGATCCCAGCTGAGGAACGGCCCTGCTCTCGTAGTAGACCGGATAATAATAATAATAATAATAATAATAATAATAATAACGGCGTTCTTAAACCTTGACGCCTCACGGACTTCCTTAACTCTGTCCAACTCGAAAACAGTGCAGTCTGGCCGCACAGGAAGCACCTTCCACGGTAAAAGAAAAAAGAAATATCCAATGGCCGTGTGGGATAAACGCGGCTATCGCTCATCTCCCTGGTGTCAGAAGAAGCGAAGGTCGCATCTTCTAGGGAAGTTGAGGAGTTTTAATGTTAGAAAGCCCGATGTATTCAGGGCATGTTCACCATACTTGGGCTCAACAGCGTGTCCAATGTTGCTCTGTATCATGCTGCTGTACTGTTCTTGGACCGTATTATTGTCGTATATATTTATCCGATCTTGATGCGTAAGACGATTTCCCTTGGGGGCAATAGTTCAACTTCAATTCAATCTCTCATTCTTCCTTTAGGAAACTAGATCGTCTTTTTTTGTTTGTTTGCTTTAATCCCGGGTAAAATAAAAAGGTGAATTGGTTAAGCACGGCTTAAAAACACATTTTAAAAACTGCGCCCTGCGTGTTGTCGCGGCCCCGCGGTGCCCAGAGGGTTTAGAAAGCGAGATTCATAACACGGCCTGCGTTTCGAAACGGTGTCTTGGCCCGCCGGCAGATTGAGTGCAAGGATTTGCCGTGTCACGCTGTGTCGTGTCGTGTCGTGTGCAGGCCCACGCTGGGATATTCACATCACCCCGGTGCTTCAGCCCAACCACCAAGCGGCGACCTTTCGGGCGGTTTTTCCACACCTGTCTCAGTTGTCTAAATCAGAACTCCTTTGTCAAACACCGTCTCCCACCTAAAACACACTGAAAACCCCCGGTATTTCCGAAATCATCTCCCCCCTCAAGACCGAGTTTAAATTGAGCTAAGGGCAGGTTGGGCCCGTCTCGGCGGTTCACACCTGCCCTGCCAGCGGGGGAGGCGGCAGACCCGCTTGGATTCCGGGTGAGTCCGCGCCCACGGCCGCGGTTTCTCCAGCTGTGAAGTCTTGGAAGACGGACGGGTCAGTTTCGCCCGCAGACCACAGTGGACACGTCCACACTGCAGCTTTTAAACGAGTCAAATAAACGCCGCTATACCGCTGGGGAAAATGGCGCCACCGGACCGATAATTGGGGTGTGACTTCCATCAGCCTAGGCGCAGACGGGCGGCTAGACTGCCTCGGAATCACGCACAAAAATATCAACGACGGAAGCATTTCTGCCGGCGCTCTTGACGCTTCTCAGGATCACCCACGGCTCGTAACAGCGCGAGTTCGTGATCAAGCAAGCGGGTTGTTGTCAGTTGCTTCTCGGTTTTATTCCAAGATCAACAAACCAGAAAAAAGACACGCGTTTCTCGTTTTAAACATTCCCCGGCCGCCCAAAAGAAAAACACTCACGCACTCCCTTGTACTGTGTCTGATAAACACGGTAAATCAGGTCACGGTAAACCGAACCAGCACAACCCACCCTGCTTCAGTCGACACGAGTCGACCGCTTGCTTTGTAAGAGCCGGGGTTTTTAAGACACGCTCCAGCCACCTCACGGCACACGCAAACTGTTTTAACAATTAACCATAAACAATTAGCCATAAACATAGCAAACACTCATTTTTAATAGTATCACCCTCCGGAGCTCGACTGGGTGTGAAGTATTGTCACTGAGAGCACGGTCGTGGTGGAGGTCTGTTCAGTGCTGTTCACGGGCAGCATCCTTGCGCTACTATGGTATAGTGCGTGAAAGGCGCTATATACGCGTAATATCCGTTGATCGTCATTTTGTTTTACCTGTGCTCGGTAATAGGAACAGACACGCAGTTCTCGCACAGCCCTTCAGGGCGAAAAGCGCAATTTATCGAGAAAGGAAACGGAGGTGTGGTTTACGATGCGGGCTTGTAACGGGACCCTTAGCTCCAGACGGTTATCAACGCGCCGGGTTACTGTAATCTGATGCTCGCAGATTAACTAGAAGTCACGACGCCGGCAGTGAGGTCAGGCAGCCGGGCTGAGCGGTGAGTGACGAGCGACCGGTTAGACTCCAGTGCAGAAGAGAAAGCATGCAGACACAGGGGCCAGACAGGCGTTCTGTATAGTGCACAGGACTACCGGCATTCTGTGTCCGAAGCAAGCTTCTTAACTGAGGTGTTAAATGTTGTCAGTAGTGTGCAAACTACATCGGGGTGTCCAGTGGGGTCAGTGCTGGGGGTTCACATTGCACTGAGGTGTCCAGTGGGGTCAGAGCTGGGGTCACACTGCACTGGGGTGTCCAGCGGGGTCAGAGCTGGGGGTCACACTGCCTTGTGGTGTCCAGCGGGGTCAGTGCTGAGGGTTAAACTGGACTGAGATGTCCAGTGGGGTCAGGGCTGGGGGTCACACTGTACGGTGTCCTGTGGCACAGCACTCTGATCCTCTCCAGGTTTTACAGTGTTGTCAATCAGAGTCCTATTACATAGCTGACCCCGCCTCTGAGAAGGTTTTACAGTGTTGTCAAAGTCCTGTTGCACCTCTGTCTAATCCACTCAAGGTTTTACAGTGTTGTCAATTAAGAGTCCTGTTGCACCTCTGTGTGATCCACTCCAGGTTTTACAGTGTTGTCAGTCAGAGTCCTGTTGCACCTCTGTCTGATCCACTCCAGGTTTTGCAGTGTCAATCAGAGTCCTATTACATAGCTGTCAGATCCACTCCAGGTTTTACAGTGTTGTCAAAGTCCTGTTGCACCTCTGTCTAATCCGCTCAAGGTTTTACAGTGTTGTCAATTAAGAGTCCTGTTGCACCTGTGTGATCCACTCCAGGTTTTACAGTGTTGTCAGTCAGAGTCCTGTTGCACCTCTGTCTTATCCACTCCAGGTTTTACAGTGTTGCCAATCAGAGTCCTGTTGCACAGCACTCTGATCCACTCCAGGATTCACTCGCTGCCAGCACAGCCAAGACCCGGGGCTGGAGACATCGAGAGTGTTGCCTCTTAATGAGAAACCCCGCACTGGCCGCCGGGCAGTGCCCAGCCTCCCCGCCGTGTGTGCGCCCTGCAGTGGGTGGATTTAAAACAAAACCACCAGAAGCGGGATCCGGTAAATCCTGGCCCGCTGGGAGCTGTATTTCTCTGCGATTTTTGATGTTCTGGGCCGCTGAGTCAGTGCGCTCTGGGGCGGCAGTTTGTCACCTCGTGTGAGAGAGACGCTCGGTTCACAGGACGAGTTATCTGAGCTGGAGTCTGTTCTGCCCGCTCCCCCTCCCTCTCTTTCGCTCTTCCCCCGTCTGTCTCTCTGTGACAACGGGGGGACCGAACAGAGCCCTTTTTTGTGTCTTTCCTTCCGCGCCACACGACCGTGGAGAGAGGTGGAGCGGTCGCCGCGCCTCGATCCTCTGCTGTCCGGCTGACCGGATCTCTCTTCCTGCAAACGGACGCGTTTGACCACATCGCTAGAATTTGAACGTTCAACTATCATGCCAAACCACACTATACTGCACTTATTAATGAAAAACAATGTAATTCAAGTGCAATGGCGTAAAGGAAGACAGTAACAGTCAACTACCACGTAAGACGGCATTATTTAAAAATAAAGATAAAAACGGCTAAGAAGAACCGAGTTAAGTTTGCCGCCGAAACATTCACGGTATTTAAAAATTTGAAAACGAAGTTATCACTTTATCACACAAATGAATACATTGTGATGTATTTAATCGCAACCAGTAAACCGTGTTTGAATTTAATGTAAGGGTGTGCTGTGTTTTAACGGGTCTGTCTGCAGTCACCAGCACACGCTGGCAGGTGGTTTCAGCTGCACGATTCACGAGCTCGGCATCGGACTGAAGTCAGTCACTGTCCCCTCGGGATACAGCTTTAGCCCTGTTTGTCCCGTACCGCATGTACAAGGCAAACATATGTATGTTAATACTGTACATGTGTAAGTACAGTATTATGTATATATGTACAGTATCATGTGCATATGTACATGTATAAGTACAGTATTATGTTTATGTACAGTATTATGTATATATGTACACGTGTATTACAGTATTATCTGTGTATGCGTATGTACAATAATATGTACATGTATATGTACATTATTATGTACATGTGTAAGTGCAGTATTATATATATATGTACATATGTATGGACAGTATTATGTATATATGCATGTTTATGTACAGTATTTTGTGCATATGTACATGTATAAGTACAGTATTATGTATATATTTATGTTTCTGTACAGTATTATGTATATATGTACATGTGTATTACAGTATTATGTGTGTATGCGTATGTACAATATTATCTACATGTATATGTACATTATGTATCTATGTATGTACATTATTATGTTCATGTGTAAGTACAGTATTATGTATATATGTACGTTTTAAAGTATAATGTATATGTGTACGTGTATGTACAGTATTATGCACCTATGCGTATGTACAATAATATGTACATGTATATGTACATTATGTACATGTGTAAGTGCAGTATTATATATATATATGTACATATGTATGGACAGTATTATGTATATATGTACATGTGTATTACAGTATTATGTGTGTATGCATATGTACAATATTATCTACATGTATATGTACAACATTATGTATATATGTATGTACATTATTATGTACATGTGTAAGTACAGTATTATGTAGATATGTACATGTTTATGTACAGTACTATGTGCATATGTACATGCATAAATACAGTATTATGTATATATTCATGTTTATGTACAGTAGTATGTATATATGTACATGTGTTTTACAGTATTATGTGCGAATGCGTATGTACAATATTATCTACATGTATATGTACAACATTATGTATCTATGTATGTACATTATTATGTACATGTGTAAGTACAGTATTATGTATATATGTACATGCGTTTTAAAGTATTATGCATATATGTACATAATTCTGTATATGTACATACAGTATCATGTACATGTGTATGTACAGAATTATGTATATATGTACATGTGTATGTACAGTATGATGTAGATGTGAATGGACAGAATTGTGTATATATGTACATGTGTATGTACAGTATGATGTACATGTGAATGGACAGAATTGTGTATATATGTACATGTGTATCTACAGTATCGTGTACATGTGAATGGACAGAATTGTGTATATATGTACATGTGTATGTAAAGTATGATGTACATGTGAATGGACAGAATTGTGTATATATGTACATGTGTATCTACAGTACTATGCACATATACGTATGTACAATATTATGTACATGTATTATGTACAATATTATGTATATATGTGTGTGTAAGTACAGTATTATGTGTATATATGCACATGTGTTTTAACGTATTGTGCATATGTACGTGTATGTACATTAATATGTATATATATATGTGTACATGTGTATGGAAAGTATTATGTATATATGTACATGTGCATGGACAGTATTATGTGTATGTGTTTTAAAGTATTATGTATATATGTACATGTGCATGGACAGTATTATGCACATGTGTATGGACAGTATTTTGTATGGTTTAGCCCTGAACAACTGAAGAATTGTTCTATCCTTTTATTCCATCTTATTTATTATATCTTTTATTCTAACCTTTTCAGCGTCCAGCTGGCTTATGGTTCGAAAGCTGTCGTTCGTGGACTTCGCAGGCAACAGGTGTCAAAAAAACTGAACGAAATCTTCTCAACTTTATCGCCAAATTAAAATAAATGGAAAAACTCCTCGAGTCTACCTTAAAATGACACCGTGTGGTGAGACGGAGGTTGTTTGCGCTTGCGTCCTGTTTGTGACCCCCAGAAAGAGGCACACCCCAGTTCAGAGCGACTGAGCAAGCCAGCACAGTGTCGACAGTTGCGCGGTTGTCTGGTGGGCGGAGGGTGCTCTTGTTCCAGAGTATTTGAGAAGCGCTGTTACGGTAGATGCCAATAATATGCTGATTCCGGGGACTTTTTTTAAAAAAAGAGAAATATTTGCATTAACGCGTTTGCCCGGTCCCTGTTCCCTGGCAAGGTAACCGGCCTGACCGCGCGACCGCCTCGCCCTCCCACGTCCGCGGATGCCGACCGCAGCCGCGTCGCCGTGGCAACGCGCGGACGATCACCTGGTCGCCGGGAGAGGCTCGCTCTGACTCAGGAGCCGGAAGTGAGATCAGGGCCCGGCCCACGCGTGGCGGCGGGAAACTTCGCACTTACTCAAAGAGAGACAGTGGGGCAGAGAGGCGGCGAGCCTGAGAGAGAGAGAGAGAGAGAGAGAGAGAGCTGCACCTCGAACGCAAATGTCAGATGTTCTTCCTCCACGCTTGTGCCCAGCGGTGGCGGCACAGAGAAAACCAGTCTCTGCACAAGCTGGGAAGCCTGCTCCCTTTCCCAGGCCTGAACTGCGATAAACCCCTGGGGTGGGGCTGCCTGAGCACGCACATGAGCCAGGTCTGCTGTTGCCTTCACCTGTGCACTAACCATCACTCCTCTCACGGGGCCCCCGACATAAGAGTCAGTGCTTTCTCTCCTGTAGCCAGGCATGGTGAAGGCAAGGCCACCTTTACTACCACTGAACAGCTGGGACTAATTGTAGAGAGCTACTCACTCCTATAACACATGCCATGCTGGGCAGGTAGATCGGGCAGTGCCTGCTGCCTGTTATAAGTGGTCGCTGTCAGGTCACAGCAGAGCAGAGGTCTTGATCTGGACGATCAGCAACTCCCCACTGAAGAAAGCTCTCTCAGCAAGCAGGGACTCTCACTTATACATGAAACGACACATCAAAATACGGTTCATAATGCAAGCGGAAAGTTCCAGACCAAGCCGAAGAAGGGTTCGAGGTCGGCAGGCGCTCAGAGCTGGTGATACGTTCTGTTAGAACACTTTGAGACCGCTTGAGAAGCACTTTTTACAGGCATCGGGTGCAGCACCACTGTTGGCTGTGAGCCCATCAGTCGGACCTGCTGTTCACTGACCCCGCCTCTGAGAAGACCCACCGATCAGCTGACCCTTTATCCTGTCACTGACTAGACCCAGGGGTCAGCTGATCAGCGTTCCCGCCACACGCCCCTTCATCATTAACACACGGCCTCACAGGACACAGGACACACACACACCCAGCACAGGACACTGACCCAGCACAGGACACTGACCCATCACAGGACACACACACACCCAGCACAGGGCACTGACCCAGCACAGGACACACACACACCCAGCACAGGACACTGACCCATCACAGGACACACACACACCCAGCACAGGACACTGACCCATCACAGGACACTGACCCATCACAGGACACACACACACCCAGCACAGGACACTGACCCAGCACAGGACACACACACACCCAGCACAGGACACTGACCCATCACAGGACACACACACACCCAGCACAGGACACTGACCCATCACAGGACACTGACCCATCACAGGACACACACACACACACCCAGCACAGGACACTGACCCATCACAGGACACTGACCCATCACAGGACACACACACACCCAGCACAGGACACTGACCCATCACAGGACACACACACACCCAGGACAGGACACTGACCCAGCACAGGACACACACACACCCAGCACAGGACACTGACCCATCACAGGACACACACACACCCAGCACAGGACACTGACCCATCACAGAACACTGACCCATCACAGGACACACACACACCCAGCACAGGACACTGACCCATCACTGGCCCATCACAGGACACACACACACCCAGCACAGGACGCTGGCTCATCACTAGCCCATCACAGGACACTGACCCATCACAGGACACACAAACACACCCTGCACAGGACACTGACCCATCACAGGACACACACACACCCAGCACATGACACTGGCTCATCACTGGCCCATCACAGGACACACACCCTGCACAGGACACTGACCCATCACAGGACACACAAACACACCCTGCACAGGACACTGACCCATCACAGGACACACAAACACACCCTGCACAGGACACTGACCCATCACAGGACACACACACACCCAGCACAGGACACTGGCTCATCACTGGCCCATCACAGGACACACACCCTGCACAGGACACTGACCCATCACAGGACACACACACCCTGCACAGGACAGTGACCCATCACAGGACACACACACATAGACCCTGCACAGGACACTGACCCATCACTGGACACACACACACCCTGCACAGGACAGTGACCCATCACAGGACACACACACACACCCTGCACAGGACACTGACCCATCACAGGACACACACACACACCCTGCACAGGACACTGACCCAGCACAGGACACACACACCCTGCACAGGACACTGACCCATCACTGGACACACACACCCTGCACAGGACAGTGACCCATCACTGGACACACACACACACCCTGCACAGGACAGTGACCCATCACAGGACACACACACACACCCTGCACAGGACACTGACCCATCACAGGACACACACACACACCCTGCACAGGACACTGACCCAGCACAGGACACACACACCCTGCACAGGACACTGACCCATCACTGGACACACACACCCTGCACAGGACAGTGACCCATCACTGGACACACACACCCTGCACAGGACACTGACCCATCACTGGACACACACACCCTGCACAGGACACTGACCCATCACAGGACACTGACCCATCACTGGACACACACACACACCCTGCACAGGACACTGACCCATCACAGGACACACACACACACCCTGCACAGGACACTGACCCATCACCGGACACACACACCCTGCACAGGACACTGACCCATCACTGGACACACACACACCCTGCATAGGACAGTGACCCATCACAGGACACTGACCCATCACAGGACACACACACTCACACCAGGGCCAACTCTCCCAGAAGCCAATTAACCCATCATGAGTCTGTCTCTGGACTGTGGGGCGCCCCAGAGGAAACCCATGTGAACCCGGGGAGAACACGCAGACTCCACACAGACAGCACACCAGGAACGGAACCTGGGGCCCCGGCGCTGCGAGGGCAGCAGGACCCAGCCCTGCGCCCCGCCTCTCCAGCGGCGGTGTGCACACCAGACGGCACAGCTGCTCTCGCCAGCTGCTCCTAACCGCGGTGGGTATCTGCCCGCACGTCTCCGCCTGCCCCCGCCCCCCCGAGCAGACCGCCGCCTGCTGTTCTCTGCGTACGGAGGGCGGGGATTGTGCAAGACGCGCGCAGGAGAACCGGCGAGAAACTCCTCACAGTGAAACCTCCAGCACATAAAACCAGGTCAGCTGCCCAAGATCCCCACTCGTCTCTCCACGCCCGTGCCGTGTAAGCGTCTGCGTCAGGCCCCTCTGCGCCGCACGACGCCACCTTGCGTTCTACAGAACGTAGACGCCGGATTTTACGCCTCCCCCGCCGCACACACACACACACTTGAGAGGAGGCGGATGCCGTCTCGTCGACCTACGCCGGCCGCGCGGTGAGCCCACCCACGCACGCACGTGTACAGTATCTCTCTCCCCCCCCCTCCCTCCCTCCCTGCGCCCCATCCTGCCCCGAGCCCTAACGGTGCATGGCGCGGCGCCAGGTGACACACACACACACACCGCCGGCGCTGCAGGCGTCTTCCTGACACCTGTGCCAGCCTGGCACGCTGCCCTGCCGACGCGGGGCTCCGGGCCGGGCCGGGCCGGGCCGGGGGAACAGGGCTCTCCCGCTGGGAATGCGTCTGTCAAACAGCGGGACGAGTGAAGACTACTTGCCCCTCCCGTGACGATGGCGAAACGTTTGTTTTTTTTTTTCAGAATCATCCCCCGTGATTATTATCGCACTACTCGATTGCTCTCCTACAGTTCCTAGTTCCTCGAGTTTGACAGGGAATAACAGAGACGTCGCTGCGCTGTAGATGTCCTAACCTCCCTATCTGAAGCCTCGTCCGGCGACGCGCCCGTTTCTAGAGCCACCTGCCGCACAGAAAGTCTCCCTTTCCTGCAAAGGCCGGGGGGGAGGGGGTGTCTTGTCGCAGCTCAAGACACAGCCGTCTTTATCTCCGGGGATTCTGAGCGCTGTCTGGTTGACCTTCTCGTGTAACAGAACAGCATCTGGCCTGCTGTCTTTGGCGAGAGACAGCAGGTGAGCGGGCAACACCAATACTGACGATCAGGCCGTTTGAAGACGGACATGGATTTCATCTGAACAGCTGAAGAGAAAACGGCGCAGCAGCACTGAAGCAGGAAACTTAACTTTTGAAAAACCTCCCTTGTCGGGGCTGCGTAATAAAAATTGTAAATCACTCTGAACGAATTAAAAAAAAAACGTGGCTTTTGCATTACTTGCACATCTCTTTCCTAACCTATTTTATTGACAACTGAGTTCACAACGTGTCCATTTTGGGTCCTGAACCGTTTTCGTAAACGACAGCGAAAAAGGTGATCTCACGAACCTGTTTTTAAGGACAACAAAAGACCAACTGCGCCACAGCACCTGCTGCGTGACGTCAGAAGTACAGTGAGGTCACACACACGGGACAAGCGCGCACACGACAGTGCTTGGGCGCCCTCTTACGGCTGGTGGTCGTTACTGCACGACACCGCGGCAATAGCATCTTACTGTAGGTCGGTGAAACTTCATGCCGGTTCGTATTTTAAATGAAACTTCATATCGAAGCACTTTCATTGCGTGTTTAACGGGCAGTGGGGCGGCGAATAGAAAAAAAACCCAAAATACCTTTTGTTCAAACAGTCTCTTTCAGAGTTAAAAAAAGGTGGGTGCGTCTCTATCAGGCCCTGCACCTCACACACAAGGCCCGGGCCCTGTCCTATAGCAACGTGTCGCGCACATGTCTCTGGAGCAGCGCACAACTCCACACGTGAGAAAAAAACACGCAGCATTACAATCTCGGAAAGCTTGGGGGTGGAAAAGCTCATCGGTATGAAATCTTCTGTGTCTTCTCTCCTACTGCTGATACTCTTTTTTTTGTCAGCCCTGAGATGTGTCCACTGCCCACACACTGCCGTGTTAAGTGTTGAACACGCAAACAGTGCCGTTACGCTGGAAACTCAGTGGCCGGACGCCGGAGCCCACAGCGCCCTCTTGTCGCGAAGCCCGCCGATGACGGGCCGACCGCACTGCTGCAGAGTCACCACTAGAGGGGGCAGTGTTTTAACGAGGCGGTGCAATGCTCACTAAAACTCACTACGGGGCGACGTTTTCCTTCATTTTCCCCACCTTTCTGTCTGTGGGAAATCGGATGCGTTTCCAAAGTGCTTCAGAATCGACCTGCGACCAGAAGAGGACTCACTGCCCTGCCTGCTCTCACCCGGGGCCGGGTGTCTCGTTTGTGCTCTGGCTCTTGGTCGGCTCTCCTGCACTACCTGACTCCCATGACCTGCTATGGAGTGGGGCTGCAGGACTGCTCTTCCCGCTGTACTTCAGCTGTTACTGTTTTCCGTGAGCACTTCTGTACTCTTTTTGTCAGCCCTGAGACGTGTCCACTGCCCACACGCAGCGTGTTAAGTGTTGGACACGCAAACAGTGCCGTTACGCTGGAAACTCAGTGGCCGGACGCCGGAGCCCACAGCGCCCTCTTGTCGCCTTGTGAGCGAACTGCACGTCCAGGGGGGGGAGCGCCGCTCCCTGTGCGGAGCCGCCCTCTAGGGGCACGAACACTGAACTGCGGGCCGGCGGCGCCGTGAGGAACAGGCTCCCGCTTCAGTCCTGCAGCGGAGCTCCCGGCACAGGCCCGCGTCGCCTCTTTTCCTGAATTTCGCCAACTCCTGACCCCAGAGGGCAGGAGAGCGGGCTGGGAGCCGGAGCAGACCAGCTCACGCCACCGGATAGTCTGGAGCACCCGTTGATAACCACGACTAAGGGGACCGGTGTGGGGGAGTGGGCTTAGTTCAGTAAAACTGGGGGTTGAAGTATTGAAGCATCCAGATCCAGCAGCCCTAGTGCTG
Source organism: Lepisosteus platostomus (assembly GCF_059453375.1). NCBI lineage: Eukaryota > Metazoa > Chordata > Actinopteri > Semionotiformes > Lepisosteidae > Lepisosteus > Lepisosteus platostomus. The sequence goes on along the minus strand of NC_142626.1, from coordinate 1,275,622 downwards.
TCTGCAGACCCCCTGCTCCAGTGCAGACAGACACAGGCCCCTTTCCCGACTGGAACTGAGTGATCCGCAGACAGACGTGGCCGGAGGCAACAGAGCTCAGGGCAGGGAAGCCCTTGTCACTCCTGCTGTATCCCCTGGGCACCAGGCCCACACTGGGAAAGCCCACCTGCTCTCAATTTACTTACTGGCTCAGGACAGGACTAGAGAACAGGACCGCAGTCCCGTGTCGACTCGGGGCGGAGATGTCTGGAGCCCGGGCTCGAGACCTGCCGCTTCACGGGAGACCTCGGATTCGGGGAGAACGACCGGAGCAGCAGTTCAGTCCCCTCCCTCCTCTCTACACCCCCCCCCCCGCACCCCGACTCTCCCTGCGCAGAGCTACAGCAACAGGCTCGTCCCGAGAGGCCGCAAGAACGTTGCGTTCACCAGTGCCGACGCCGCAGGGGAGGCTGGACATGGCAGCCTGCGGTCGTCGACTGACCCAGGTCCGCGAGGAGCAGGAGCAGAGCCAAATCGCACCAGAGGCAGAAGCCCCCCCCCCCCCACCACCACCACAGAAGACACCAGGGGCCAAAATACCTGTTCCAGCAACTTTTATTTCCAACAGCCCGTCACCCAACCCGCACAACCGAGAGACGCAAAGTCTCTGCAGTCCGGCCGGGCTGGAAGTCTTTCATTAAAACAGCAATCCAGTGACAAAACAGACGTCGCTAAAAAAAAATCACCTCTCCACGCACTAAAAACAGGAGCATTACAGTGACACGCTGGAATGTCTCAGTTGTGGTAATGGAATGTCTAGGGGACAGTCGGGGACGTTGGGGACACTGGCCTCTGGCCTGAAGACTGCAGGCTAGCGTGTGAGTGTGCACCCGTGTCCTAGTTTATCTTAGAGCCACACACACACACGCACCAAGCAGGTACAGGTCCTGCTTCTCCGTTTCCGTTCAGTCCGTTTAACAACTAAAAAGACATTTAAAAAGAGATTTAAGCTGTCGGGCAGGGACGGCCCCTCATCACCGACACCGACTGAACCGCTGAAGGGCTAACCAACACGTCACGGGCCTTGCAGGATCCAGGACCAACGGATCCTGCCATTATTAGAACTCGGTCCTCTTCAAAAAGGATAATAAAATTCAGTTTCCATTCAGAAACCTTCTCTCCCGGAAAATGAACTGGCTCACAGGCCCATCAGACAACAAATGGGAAAGGCCAGGTGTGTTGGAGCAGAGTGTATAGTACTGGTTCTGGGTCAGGTCAGTGTGTTGGAGCAGAGTGTACAGTACTGGTTCTGGGTCGGGTCAGTGTGGAGGAGCAGAGTGTACAGTACTGGTTCTGGGTCGGGTCAGTGTGTTGGAGCAGAGTGTACAGTACTGGTTCTGGGTCAGGTCTGTGTGGAGGAGCAGAGTGTACAGTACTGGTTCTGGGTCGGGTCAGTGTGTTGGAGCAGAGTGTACAGTACTGGTTCTGGGTCGGGTCAGTGTGGAGGAGCAGAGTGTACAGTACTGGTTCTGGGTCGGGTCAGTGTGGAGGAGCAGAGTGTACAGTACTGGTTCTGGGTCGGGTCAGTGTGGAGGAGCAGAGTGTACAGTACTGGTTCTGGGTCGGGTCAGTGTGGAGGAGCAGAGTGTACAGTACTGGTTCTGGGTCGGGTCAGTGTGGAGGAGCGGAGTGTACAGTACTGGTTCTGGGTCGGGTCAGTGTGGAGGAGCAGAGTGTACAGTACTGGTTCTGGGTCGGGTCAGTGTGGAGGAGCAGAGTGTACAGTACTGGTTCTGGGTCAGGTCTGTGTGTTGGAGCAGAGTGTACAGCAGTTCTGGGTCAGTGCGGATCAGTAGTTCTGGTTCTGGGTGGGGGGGTAGAGGGACGCAGCGAGCAGGAAGGTGGCGGGGGCGGGGCGGGGGCGCGGCCGCCGTGCTCAGGGCGTGTAGGGGAAGCGCAGCAGCAGCCCCTCGCTGGGCTCCAGCCTCAGGTCCGCCAGCTCCAGCTGCTGGTCCCGGGCCCGGCCCGGCCCGGTGCTCAGCACCACGGAGGCGGCGCGCGGCAGCCCCACCTCGCCGGCCAGGCCGCAGGGGGCGGACTGGTTGGCGAAGTTCAGCAGCGCCAGGTAGCGCTCGCTCTGGTCCCACTCGCGCAGGAAGGCCAGCGAGGCCGGGCAGGCCAGCCGGAGCGGCCGGAAGTCCCCGTGCTCCAGGGAGCGCTCCCGGCCCCGCAGCTCGCTCAGCTCCCGGAACAGATCCCGGAGGGCGAGCTGGCCCTTCTGGACCTGGGGAGGAGGGGGGAGGGGGTCAGCGACGGAGGAGGAGGAGGGCTCTCGAACCCCAGCCCACCCCCCCTTGCTGAGGCCGGACGGGAGACTCACCGTGTCCGCGGTGTCCTGGGACTCGTTCCACAGCATCCTGGGAAACGGCTTGCCCTGGGAGGACGCAGGGGGAGGGGAGAGGGGAGGTTTAGAGGGAGATGTTTTCAGGCCCTGTCCCGCTGGGGTGAACCCCAGGACACGAGCTGAGAGCACCGGAGCGCGAGTGTGTGTATGGGCCGCCCAGAACAGGCTCTGGGGGTCAGAGGTCAGATGTCACCTAACACCCACCTCTAGCTGGCTAATAATAATACAGGTGGGTAGCTGCGTCAGCATGCGTAGGCTGCAAAGGAACAAGTAATAGGTTTATTCCATGCTGAAAAAAAGAAGAAAGAGAACACAACGTTTCGGCCGTGGAGCCTTCTTCAGGTGTCAACCTGAAGAAGGCTCCACGGCCGAAACGTTGTGTTCTCTTTCTTCTTTTTTTCAGCATGGAATAAACCTATTACTTGTTCCTAATAATAATACAGTACATTATATAACAATAATACAGTATATATAGCCCTGTCACTATACTGGGGCACCAGGACCCACACAGACCGCAGGGTGAGCGCCCCCTGCTGGCCCCACTCACACCTCTTCCAGCAGCAGCCTCAGGTCTCCCAGGAGTCTCCCCTCCAGGTACTGACCAGGCTCACACTGCTGGGCTCCAGTGGGGCTGCAGGGTGTCGCGGAAAAGAGAAGCACCTAATCCAGGTGAATCCCACCTGGTAACGGTCCCCCCCCCCCTCACCTGCTCGTCCTGGAGCCCGATCTCGTCGCCGTAGTTGAAGACGGGCGTCCCGGGCAGCGTGAAGAGCAGCAGGTGGTACAAGCAGACCAGCCGCTGGGGCACCAGCGACGCCAGGTGGCCCGCGGACCTCCCGCCCACGTTCCAGCTCATCCGGCTCTGGTTCAGCCCGGTCAGCAGCGCCTCCACCGCCACGGACAGGTCCGAGGCGTCCTGGTTCAGACGCAGGAGCCCCGACAGGAGCAGGTCCACCTGGGTGCGGTTCTGGAGCTCCATGATCTTGTCAGACTGGTTTAACGCCGTCACCCCGATCAGAACCCTGTGGACAGAGACCCAAAGAGCTGAGATTTTGGCACTGAGGCCTCGGGCCCCTGTCGCGAAACCCGCCGATGACGGGCCGGCCGCACTGCTGCAGAGTCACCACTAGAGGGGGCGGCGTTTTAACGAGGCGGTGCAATGCCCTCTAAAACTCACTAGGGGGCGACGTTTTCGGTAATTTCCCCCACCTTTCTGTCTGTGGGAAATCGGATGTGTTTCCAAAGTGCTTCAGAATCCACCTGCGACCAGAAGAGGACTCACTGCCCTGCCTGCTCTCACCCGGGGCCGGATGTCTCGTTTGTGCTCTGGCTCTTGGTCGGCTCTCCTGCACTACCTGACTCCCATGACCTGCTATGGAGTGGGGCTGCAGGACTGCTCTTCCCGCTGTACTTCAGCCGTTCCCGTTTTCCGTGAGCATTTTTTTTTTACTCTTTTTGTCAGCCCTGAGACGTGTCCACTGCCCACACGCAGCGTGTTAAGTGTTGGACACGCAGACAGTGCCGTTACGCTGGAAACTCAGTGGCCGGACGCCGGAGCCCACAGCGCCCTCTTGTCGCCGTGTGAGCGAACTGCACGTCCAGGGGGGAAGCGCCGCTCCCTGTGCGGAGCCGCCCTCTAGGGGCACGAACACTGAACTGCGGGCCGGCGGCGCCGTGAGGAACAGGCTCCCGCTTCAGTCCTGCAGCGGAGCTCCCGGCACAGGCCCGCGTCGCCTCTTTTCCTGAATTTCGCCAACCCCTGAACCCAGAGGGCAGGAGAGCGGGCTGGGAGCCGGAGCAGACCAGCTCACGCCACCGGATAGTCTGCAGCAATGCACCAGTGCAGCCGAGATCAAGCCCTCTGACAGGCACCTGACTCTTGATGCTGCGGCGTAGTGGGGGCTGCTGGACCTGAGGGGGGTCCCCCCCCTGCACCCGAGACACCCCGGGGCCCCCCGGGAGGGTCGGCGCTGGCCGGGTCGGCGGCCCGCTCACCTGTCGGCCGGCTCCGAGCCCTCCCACTTGGTCTTGTTCCACAGCTCCTCCCACAGCGCGGGCGCCTTGTCCACCAGGTGACCCAGGCCGGACAGCTGGATCCCCTTCACCCCCAGCCCCAGCCAGAAGTCAAACGCCCCCTGCAGGAGAGGAAGAGAAGCACAGGAGGCCCGGTGACTCAGAGGGCGGGAGGGGGGTGCAGGGGTGGGAGCCAGCGCCCAAGACAAGGCCGGAGGGGGGTTACCTTGATCTTGGCCTGCTGGGAGGGGTCCTGCAGGAATTTGTCGCTGTACCAGGGCATCTGGCCTCTGTAGTTAGGGGTGAGGTCGACCACCACAGATATGCCTGAGGGAGGGAGAGAGGGGGTGAGCCCAGGCCGAGGACGACCATGGTCTCCCTCTCCCATAGAGGACGGGCGGGCCAGCTCACCCTTTCCCTGCGCCTTGCTCACGAAGCTCTTGAAGTTGTCCAGGGTGCCCAGCGAGCCGTCGACGGCATCGAGGCTCAGGTCGGTCTCAGAGTCTGTGGGGGCCTTGTGGAGGGACCCCAGCACCAGGCCCTTGATCTTCAGCTGGCTCAGGCTGTTGATGTGGTCTTCCATCGCTGAGAGAGAGAGAGAGAGAGAGAGAGAGAGAGAGAGAGAGAGAGAGAGAGAGAGAGAGAGAGAGAGAGAGAGAGAGAGAGAGAGAGAGAGAGAGAGAGAGAGATATTTTATAATATGTCTTTGTTGTAAATGTCTGTAACATGTCTGTAGATTTTATTTTACTTCTATTTTGTTTTGTTCCATGTTAATTTTATTATTTTTATCTGCTTTGGCGACACTGATTGTACCCATCGGTCATGCTGATAAAGCACCTTGAATTGAATTGAACTGAGAGAGAGGGAGAGGGAGAGGTCAGACCCCCCCTCCGGCCTAACCTGTCCCACCGGCCCAGGAACAGCCCCGGGCGCAGTTGCTTCCCGGCAGCCCGAGCTGTGCGGCCCGCCGCTGCGCGCACGAGGAACACATCCAGCCAGGACACCGCTGCCATTGCCCTGGGAGACGGCGGCGCGACCTTTCCCCCACTTCCCTCTGGCTGCCTGTGCTGACTGCAGCAGTCCTCTCAGCTGACTGCCTGATGGGGCTAGGGCGGTGGGGGGGGGGGGAACCGGCTCGCTCTGGCTCAGGGAGCAGCTGGTGTCCCAGTCACATGACTCCCGCGCTCAGCGAGGGAGAGAGGGGGAGGGAGGATGTGTACGCTGGCCCCAGAGCCAGGCTGCTCCTGTACACACACACACACAGCAGAGCGCAGAGCTCAGGGAGGGGAACAGCAGAAAGGCCCGGGCTGCTTTCGAGAGGAAGTGAGGCGGCACATGAGCTCAGAGGGGTCAGTAAAGAAGCCTAAGTCACCCGGGTGACCAGGCCCCCTTAAAAGCCGATAGTAAAAAAGCCCAAGTCCCCCGGGTGACCAGGCCCCCGAAAAGCAGATCGTAAAAAAGACTAAGTCCCCCGGGTGACCAGGCCCCCGAAAAGCCGATTGTAAAAAAGGCTAAGTACCAGGGGTGACCAGGCCCCCGAAAAGCCGGCCGTAAAAAAGACTAAGTCCCCTCGGTGCCACCGAACCAGAGGCCTGATCCGCTCCGGGGTTCACGCCGGTGTCCCCCCACACCCCCACTCACCTTGCAGCGCGGGCTTCTGCTTGTCGGCCACGAAGGCCTGGGGGTCCCCGATCTCGTAGAGGGGGCCCTCGTTCCACCAGCGCATGGGGGGCAGCGGCCTGCAGCGCGGCGCCTGCACGATGATGACCACGGCGCCCACCAGCATGCCCACCCAGCCCAGCCAGAAGAGCACCAGCAGGGCCCAGCGGGTGCGCACCCAGCCCGGCGTGCCGGCCACCTTCAGCAGCTCCTCCTTGGACAGGCCGGTGAACTTGGCCTCCGCCTCCTCGGGCATCTTCACCTTCACGCAGCCGTTCTGCTCGCCGGCGGCCTCCTCCTCGCCCGCCGCCTTCATGGGCTGCTTCTCGGGGTCCAGCTCGTTCAGCTCCACGTCCTTCAGCTCGGCCCCGGCGTCCTGGCTCATGGTGGCGCGCTCTGCGGGTGGGGGGTGGAGAGGGAGAAGGGTCAGTCGGGGCGCCGGGGGTGGGGGGCATAACGAGGACAGCGTCACACGCCAGCACTGAGGACGTCACTCCGTTCCCAGCAGCACACGTGACCCCCCCTCCCCCCTAACCAACGCCGACGTCTTTATCCACGAGGTCTCGCCTGATCGCCAGACGCACGCTACCCCCCCAGGCACGGAGGCTTGACATGCGGAGCGCACTGCCCGGCTCCCCTCTCCTTCCTCGGCTCTGACGAAGCGGAGAAGGTCATGCAACTGGAACACGCGACTCCCCCCCTGCTGTCGATGCACAGCAGTGGTGTAGATGTGTGTCGATGCACAGCAGTGGTGTAGATGTGTGTCGATGTACTGCAGTGGTGTAGATGTGTGTCGATGCACAGCAGTGGTGTAGATGTGTGTCGATGTACTGCAGAGGAGATGTGTGTCGATACACAGCAGTGGTGTAGATGTGTCGATGCACAGCAGCGGTCTAGATGTGTATCGATGTACTGCAGAGGAGATGTGTATCGATGCAGCGCAGCGGTGTAGATGTGTGCAGTAGACTAGTTTACTGCCCTATGTACACGTATATCGGGATTCTCTGCGGACAGACACCACCACCCAACGTAGACGATAGGGGCAATGAATATGTTGTAGCAAGACCAAAAGAGAAGAGCGGTCGACTACGCCATACTGCAGCTGTGAAGATGTAGCGCTTAAGATCCAGTATCCGCGCCGGCCATGTCAGGCGGATGAACCTCTCTGTAGAGAGTCCTCTGAAGAGAGGATGATGCAATTGTACTCCTCGTGTCAGCTCAGATCACGGAACAGACGCACAAGCAGAACACACCCCCACAGCATCTTATTTTTTAAATTTGGAACAGGTTAGCCAGCGTCGACGTGTCAGGTGTATCTTCAAAATAATTAAATCAAATATTTTAAAATAATCATCGATTCAAAAAAAGGCTCAACAACCAGGTCGGCGCTGTGACAGCCCGTACCGCGCGGATGGTATTCCGGTTCGGTCAAAGAGAGCCAACCAGGGAACGTCGACAGCCCACGGTCCCCTCACCTTACCTGTGTGTTTGAAAAAAATGAAAGCCTGGGTGTTTTAGCGTGAAAATATCCTTCCAGTAGCTCGAGTCTCAGACTTGAATTACTCGCTCCCGGCTCTGCCGCGTATATACTGCCGGTCTGCCGGCCCCGCCCCCCACCTCTTACGTCACCGCTGTTAAGGTGGCACTGCCGCCGGGAACGTATGTTCGTGACCAGGGATTATATCCCTTCTTAAATACAGGCATTGTCCTTGACCTGAATGATTACGAAATACCGTGGCGCTTAATAAACTGGCGCACTGTACCATGAAAGAACACACCTGTTTAAACCTGATAAAAGTATAAAACGCAGCACGCAGCAAAACGCAGAACTCCCTCGTTGAACGTTTAAAAGATTAAAAACAATTAAATAATATGCACGTTAGAACGGAGCCGTCCTCGCCGAGAACCGTTCTTGCATTCGTAAAAACGGGTCTTGTCACGTTCAACGAGGGAGTCCACCTTAAAAGACCTTGAAAATGAAGATAGAAGAGACGCCTTCGCCCGCTTTCGGGTGACGAAACCCCGAGCACAGCTGAAAACAAGACACACATTCCGGATCTCTGTGTTCCCTGGACAAACCGAGAATAAACACGCCGTCTTCTCTGAACTGCTGTCGAACTGCTCCCCCTCTCGGGTTTCTCCGGTTTTAACGTGCAATAATTTTTCTGTCTGCAATGAAGGATCATTCCCGGCTATTGAACATCTAATTGTCACTACTGATGCCTGATGATAAAGGCCGTTATATTAAAAACTGAAGGAAGAGGCTGGATTGGGGCAATACAACAGTCCTGTTATACTGGGAGCTCCAGTCCAGTAGGGCAGTCTGTGACACTGGGGGCTCCAGTCCAGTAGGACAGTCCTGTGACACTGGGGGCTCCAGTCCAGTAGGACAGTCCTGTGACACTGGGGGCTCCAGTCCAGTAGGACAGTCTGTTACACTGGGGCTCCAGTCCCAGTAGGACAGTCCTCTGACACTTGGGGCTCCAGTCCCAGTAGGACAGTCTGTTACACTGGGGGCTCCAGTCCAGTAGGACAGTCTGTTACACTGGGGGCTCCAGTCCCAGTAGGACAGTCTGTTACACTGGGGGCTCCAGTCCAGTAGGACAGTCTGTTACACTGGGGGCTCCAGTCCCAGTAGGACAGTCTGTTACACTGGGGGCTCCAGTCCCAGTAGGACAGTCCTGTGACACTGGGGGCTCCAGTCTATAAGCAATGGAATACACTTGGCCTTCTGCAGCAGAGGCACCAGTAGAAATATGTCAACAGTAAAAACTGGAGTGCAGAAAGCCTGCCCAGAGGGGCCCAGGATCCATCTGGGCAAAATTACTTGGCGTTTGTCCAGATGGCTGAGGGAGACCGGTCGTCTTGCCAAACCCCCGATGAAAAGCAGCTGGGATGCAGGACTGTATCGACTACTCATACACAAAAACAAACCCCTCCCATCCCAGCAGCCTAAGGGGGGGGGGGGGGGGGGGGAGAGAAGAGATCAGGATCTCAGGTTTCACGAAAACACAGCGTTCTTAAAGCCAGAGGATCCTGGGCACAGCCGCCCTGGTTACCTCCCTCTGCTCCTGCAGACCCGGCTGCCTCCCTGCTGGCCGCAGACCGTGGTACCAGCCCAGGAGACCATCCGGCACCACTAGTCCATTCGCCTCCGGATCCCTCCGGACAGGCACACATGTCCCGCAGCACGGCGGAAGAAAGGCTCGGTCTGCTTGCAAACCTATACTTCCCAGCTTGTTCCACGCTCCAACCATCCTTTGTGTAAAGAAGAACCCCCCCCCCCCCCCCCACTATCTTGACTATAAACGCACTTGTGCAGTTTCCCCTGGTCCAGGATCGTGATTCCGTGTCTCACTGGGTCGGCGTTGTCGGAACACACAGGACAGCCCGGGAGCAGATGGGTGGCCAAGGGTTCGGCTGGCAAAGCCAGTACTTCGCACTACGCTTGGGGAGGGTCTGGGATTGGGCTCGGAAAGGGGTTTTGCCAATGGGAGATGAGGGCAGGACAGCGGGACAGGAAGACACAACGGGGGCTCCGCTCTCGAAAGGGGTTATCACTCAGACCCTTCTGCTCCAGGATCAGAGCAGACGCCCTGTGCCTGCACGCCCTCTTGACGGTCAACAGATTAAGACAACGTTGTTTTACATTAAAAATAAAAAATTACCCGCCCCACAAAGATCTGCTCTCTTCAACTTTCCAGGAAAAATGAAACCGCACCGTCAGCGATTTGGTGAAACAGGAGTCCTGACTTGTTTTTTGGGATACTCGCCCCTCCCCCTGCGCCTCCTTCCTGAGCACATGGAACCTTGTTTACAGTCTCGCCGATCTCCCCAGGCCTCTCATCTGGTTTCTATTCCAGGAAACGGGGGTACAGGTCACTCCCGGACACAATAACAAAACAGGGCCGGAGAGTACAGACCCCCACCGGGAGAGCAGCTGGGGTTTTGCTCCTGTGATCCAGGTCCAGGTTTTTTTTCCCTTTTCTGATCTGCAACTTCTCAGCTCGACTTTAAAGACTCCCATCGCGGTGTGCAGGCTGCAGGGTGCCCCTGTTGTTTATTTTCTCTAAAAAGGAACTCGTTTGAAACCCCACCACCCCTCTCTACAAACAGGAAACACCTTCCATCAGCTCAAAAGAGCTCCTGTTTGTTTTTAATGTGTACGTTCACCCCCACCCGTCTCTCATCCCTGATCCTGGGACAGGAGTCAGAGCAGGCTGTCAGCAGGCTGAGCTTCGTCTGAAGTTCTGTTCAGTTCTCTCCACTAGCAAAGTGCAGACTGGTAAACAGAATCCGTCTGCCACCCCCTAGTCCAGACGAGACACAGCAGATTTACCCCACTGGAATATCCAAGCGCACACTTGGATAAAGAGGCACCAACTAGATAATTATGAATGATCATGAAATATCAAAACTATAAAAAAAAAAGGAGAACTGAACTTATAAAATCTAACCCCTGTCAGGTAAATCTCATGCTGTGCCTGGTAAAAGGCCCAAAATATCTTTGTAATGCTCAGCCAGGGGACAGGAAGAGACACCCCCCTCCTCCTCCATTATGTCTGAGTGGATCAACTCCTTTGAAATGGAGTTGGCTCAGCACCCCCCCCCCAGCAACCTGAACAATGGGCGACTCCGTCTCCCGGGCAACACAGCCCAGGCTCACTGAAGGCAGACCTGGCTGCCAGCTCAGACAGGCTGTGCATCCATCGCCAGCAGGGAGAAACGGCGACGAAGGCTTTCTGCTGTACTGTGAGAAATACTCGGGGATTAGACAAACCGTCAAAATAACGCATCTAACCCCAGAATTCCCACATCTACCACAATGAGAACAATTCCCAGTCCTACAGGGAGATGAGGGACGGAAATGAGCTATGGAACAGTGAGCCTGACTCTCTTATAATGTTTTGTTTGTTGTAAGTAAATGCCCTATGCCGTTGTGTTGAAAGATGATGTATTGGTGGTAAATGCTTCGGCAAAAACTAATTCATCAGTCACAACAATAAACCTGCCGGAGGAGGAAAGGGAAAGGCAGGCCAGGCCACTCGTGCCTCGAAGGAACTCCTGGAAACCGGCCTGTAATACCATGTCACCAGAGAGAATAAGCATTGCGGTGTTGTGCTCAAAGCTCAGATTTCAGCTGCTTTCAGAATGCGCAACACCTGACCCAGTCCCTGCATGGTTACTACCCTCTGAATGAACCTCCACTGCTCATGATGGGGGATTAACAAGTGTAGCCTCTGTGTTTAAAGCAGGGGTGGTGCTGTCCTGGAAGGCCTGACTGGGAATCTGCAGGATTTCATTCCAGCTCGGGTCCGAACAACCTTAACCAGTCCGCGACTGGATTCCCGATGCTCAGGCGATGTGCCGGTGCTTTAAAAGACACCTAGAAAACAGTACAGACACACCAGCACCGGGAGACCTGGTGAAAAGGTTAAACCCCACTTTAGTTACAAGATTACACCCCCAGAATAAAACGCACCCTGCATCTTTAGAGTACAACAATCCCACCGCCTCATTCATACCAGAACTGCCACTATGCAGCCATTAAACAGACTCTACATTAGTATACTGTACAGCACACATCAGTATTCTATAGTTATATTATACCGGTACACTGCTGGAAATCCATAAGACTCGGGACTTTATTCTAGTCAGGAGTCTGCCAGCCCCGTCACCACTATCAGCAAGGTGAGAAGTCGTACATCAGCAGATCTCCTGACCTGAAGTCTCCTGCAGTTACCCTTTGCCTCTTGCTTCTCTGAAGTCTCAGGAGTGGCTGGTCACGCATCAACACAAAGCCTCTTAAGTAATCTCTCTGCTCCTTATCTCCCGCTCCAGGATAAAGGCTCCAGCTGTAAGGACGGGCAGAGCTGACACTGCAAGACTTTTTAGCCCTTTGGCCACATACTTTAGTTACCATCAGGAACCTGGAAATAACTGAGTACACGACTGGCATGTAGGACAGAAAGCTTCCTTCTCTCTTCTCCATGGGCCAGATGGCGGGTCAAATCGCAGCACAATGCAGACGGACGTGAGATCAGGCTCTCAAATGCCACACACTGGCACCGGGGCTCCTGCTGCTTCGCTGTTCACTGCAGGACACCCTGCAGTCGAGACGGCCAAGACGAAATACCAGAAAGGACAGGCAATGTTAACTGCCAAGACGCACCAGCCTGGAAGGAGAACCCAGAACAAGGAGGCAGGGAATAACACAGCGAGACCCCCTTTCCAAACTGTCAAGATGATATTAATTATTTTATCAAGAGCCAACAAACATCAGGTTCTGCACCACTTCCTCACTCCTCTAGAACCATGTCACACGTACTCCACCGCCCTCTAGAGGCGCCAACAGTTAATCCACTCCACTAGCGAAGGGAACTCGACAGGTTTAAGTGAACCCAGGCAAGCGCTAGGAAACTCCGGACACCTGAGGGCAAATATACCCCATAATGTCGGGTAGTCAGACACAGGAGGAAAGAGTTTATCCTTGGGAACAGATGCAAACTGAACTTTGCTGCAAAACACCACGCGTGAACAACATGTAATAACGCCCATTAACTCTCCACTTTACACTGCTTTGGGTCTAAGATAAAACGAGGTTAAACTGTGGATGGGGTTCAGACCTTAAGATTTTTACCTCATGTAATACTCTGGGCTTCTGCGTATTTTTAATGAGCAGATAAGTGAAGATAACTGAATGCCCACAGGGCCCTGATAACTAAGCCTTAACCCAAAGCATAAAAAGGAGAAACCAGGAAGGCTCTCTGTTTGAAGACCAGAGGCCCACAAGCCACCCAGAATTTATGTCAGTTGCGAGACTGCAGAATTAGGTGGAGTAATCACCTTTTCCAAACGCACCCAAGGTGACACAGGAACTATAGGGATGTCAATATAGGAACTACAGGGATTTGTGGAATTTTTCTGGCACTTGGTCAACACCTAAGATCCCTCTGTAAGCAGGAAAACAAGCCTAAAAGTGCCCAGCTGTGGCAACTAGGCCTCTGCGGTGGCCCAGGCTATTCAATCCTCTTGCTGAGCTGGGTATATGCTGTATAATACTCCATTACTGTATTTCCTCTACAAATGTGTAAGGGTTCTTGGGACACCACAAAAAGAGCTTAATGAAGCCAGTGTGTGGAATGGACTAGGACTCAGCTGAGAGAAGACAAGTCTGGCTCCTTCCCAGACCTCTGCTGTGGGAGCCAGTCAGGAGTATTTGCTGATGGGGGTCAGATGTCTTTTTTCTTTTACCAGACAGGTGGAGGAAAAGGGCACTTCGCACCAAACTGCAATGTGCTAAAACGCCCAAAGAGAGGCAGCTGGGGTCAGGGGTCACAGGAATGACAGAAGGCTGTAGTGTTCCATGTACAGGGGGGGTGGGGAGCACACAGAGTGCCAAGACCGCCAGGAACAACACTGAGAGCAGGACGCTCAGCTGCTCTGCCAGAAAGATAGGAGGCCAGTGAAGGCAAGTGATCCCAGAGGCAGAATTATCTTCCTGCTGTGGGTAGTTCACCCTGACCTCCAAAACAGAGGATCACACTGTTGTTATTGATCACTAGAAAATAATCTCTGCAAGTCTGATGAAACCTGGAAAAAAAAAGACTGCATTAGGTTACTAAATAAAGAAGGGGAGTGGGGGGGTATCTTGTGGAATGTGTAAGTTTAGATTTTCCTTTTAGGCGAATCAGGACAGAGAATCCAACTGGAGAAAACAGTGGTCTTCAGGACCGGGAACAAGGAACACGATCCGGTTCTCCTGGAAGAAACCGGGAGCGTTGGGAGTTCTTGCACGTGAGACGATTGTCAAGGAAGCAGTGCTGGGCCTTTCGGGCATCCCATCTGGGAAGGTGGACCGTGGGCAGACATTTGAGGTTCTAGCGGTGTTCCCGGTGAGCGCGGAGGGCGTGCTGCTTGCTCAGTTTGTGGACGGAATATTGAGACTGGACCGTTTTCTTTTTGCTATCAGACACAGAGAGAAAGGCGCTGAAAGCGCTTCCGTCGTTCACCCCCGAGAAAAGCCTGCCCTCCTCTTCCTGCACCGGAGCACCCCGACTTAACCCTAACCCTCTCCGCAAAACGGCCTTCCAAGGATGTCCTTGGGTGCCAGTGGCCACCAGCAGTGTCGGGGCGCTCTAGGGGGTAAACGGCTCCTGCGCTTCCTACAGACGGAGCCCCTTGAGCCCGCCAGCAGCCGCCCCCGACACAGCTCAGACACAGAGAGAAAGGCGCTGAAAGCGCTTCCGTCGTTCACCCCGAGAAAAGCCTGCCCTCCTCTTCCTGCACCGGAGCACCCCGACTCCGAGGCTCCCCAAGGACCCCACTCGTGTCTCTGTCTGTCTTTGACTGCGGGTTTTCTCCCTGGGTGGGGAGGTGCACCGTTCCCGGAGGTACTGCAATACCAGGTCGATGCGTGGAGTGGACGGAGCAAGCCCCTATTCCATCTCCCTGTTCCAAAAATCAATTTAATATATGGTCCCCAGATAGGGGACGTATCAGATATTAAACTGATAAGAACAGATACTACACTTGATCTTAGCCAAAAGGCCGAGAAGCGATGCCGGGCCCCGGCCTTGTCTGAGGGTCCCCCCTCCCCGACGGGGGACGCGGGCTCGGAGGGGAGGGGGCCCTCCGCTTCCCAGCACAGAGCCGGCAGGCCCACACGCGCACCGAGCCCTGGGGCAGCCCGCTCCACACCGGGACAGAGGGCGGCTTCGGCCGCCAGGAGCCCCTTTGCGGCGAAGCCAGCACCGGCTACAGCAGCTATCCCACAAGGCGAGGGCAGGCAGGCAGGCAGGCAGGCAGCTGCTCTGCTAGGCCTCCCCCCTCCCCCGACTGCCGTGACGTCACCCTCTCCTGTGAGCCGGGGAGGAGCTCCCTCGGACTCGGCAGAGGAAGAGCCGCAGCCAGCTCCCAGCTCGGCGCGCAGCACGCTCGGCGCCCCGCTAACCCAGACCCCGGCCCCCGACGGCCCGCGCGAGCTACCGCTTTGTCAGCGCCACTCGCAGCTTCTCCCCAGAACGGCCCCGTGTTTCACACAAGCAGCCTCTGCTGCAGGGGAGTGAGAGTGCGGCTCCCGCCGCCCCCGGTGGACAGTCTGCAAACTGAATTAGCGCCAGGTAAACGGGCTGAGCCCCGCTCCCAGACTGCAAAGGCATTGTGCTCTTTCCTGCCAGCCTTATCACCTCATTTCAATACACTGTGATCTCCCAGACTGCAGACTGACCCCCGACACCTCTCGTTGGCCTGCCCTGAATTACCCAAACGACCCCTCTGCCAGAGCAACCTGTTGCTTTAAGGGTTAATGATCAATACAAGCCTTCTTGAGCCTTGAAGTGACACCGCCCCACAAAATTAAGGTCAGAGCAGAATACAGCAATTGACAATTTACAGGATTTACGCAACGGATAACACAAGGAGATATGGCAGGGCTAGGAGCCCTGTCATTTACATCCTCTGACGGCAAAGCACCAGGAAAGACGTGGCTGCACCTCATCAGTTTCAAGAGGCCTGGCTGTTTAGCAGCGGTCTTTGGGTAACTGCTGGTGGCCGTCTAGCAGTCTTACGGGCCGAGGGAAAAGGCCGTTTTGAAATCTGTCGGTCTCGGTGCGTAAACTAGGCCCCGCAGACCGAGACGACACCGCACGTACGAACCCCAACCAACACGCACAGACGGCAAATAACCTCTCTACTAGTTGGGACTGCGCACAAGGATTTCAGTCAGTGTCTGTGCAGCTCACCTGGGGCCGAGCCCCACCCCCACCCGGCAAGACACCCTGCTCTCTCCTGCTGGCCGTTATCGCCCCATTCAAACAACGTCAATGCGCTGGGCTGAGCCCTGCTCCCAGACTCCAAAGGCATTGTGCTCTTTCCTGCCGGCTTTATCACCTCATTTCAATACAGTGTGATCAATTCAATTCAAGGTGCTTTATTAGCATGACCGATGGGTACAATCAGCGTTGCCTTAGCAAATAAAAGTAATGATATTTACATTAAACAAAACAAAAAATTAAAGTTAAATAAAATCTACAGATTCCCAGACTGCAGACTGACCCTCAACACCTCTCATTCTCCTGCCCTGAATTACCCAAACGACCCCCCTGCCAGAGCAACCTGCTGCTTGAAGGGCTTACGACGCGAGAATCCCCCCCCCCCCCGACACAGCTCAGACACAGAGAGAAAGGCGCTGAAAGCGCTTCCGTCGTTCACCCCGAGAAAAGCCTGCCCTCCTCTTCCTGCACCGGAGCACCCCGACTCCGAGGCTCCCCAAGGACGCCACTCGTGTCTCTGTCTGTCTTTGACTGCGGGTTTTCTCCCTGGGTGGGGAGGTGCACCGTTCCCGGAGGTACTGCAATACCAGGTCGATGCGTGGAGTGGACGGAGCAAGCCCCTATTCCATCTCCCTGTTCCAAAAATCAATTTAATATATGGTCCCCAGATAGGGGACGTATCAGATATTAAACTGATAAGAACAGATACTACACTTGATCTTAGCCAAAAGGCCGAGAAGCGATGCCGGGCCCCGGCCTTGTCTGAGGGTCCCCCCTCCCCGACGGGGGACGCGGGCTCGGAGGGGAGGGGGCCCTCCGCTTCCCAGCACAGAGCCGGCAGGCCCACACGCGCACCGAGCCCTGGGGCAGCCCGCTCCACACCGGGACAGAGGGCGGCTTCGGCCGCCAGGAGCCCCTTTGCGGCGAAGCCAGCACCGGCTACAGCAGCTATCCCACAAGGCGAGGGCAGGCAGGCAGGCAGGCAGGCAGGCAGCTGCTCTGCTAGGCCTCCCCCCTCCCCCGACTGCCGTGACGTCACCCTCTCCTGTGAGCCGGGGAGGAGCTCCCTCGGACTCGGCAGAGGAAGAGCTGCAGCCAGCTCCCAGCTCGGCGCGCAGCACGCTCGGCGCCCCGCTAACCCAGACCCCGGCCCCCGACGGCCCGCGCGAGCTACCGCTTTGTCAGCGCCACTCGCAGCTTCTCCCCAGAACGGCCCCGTGTTTCACACAAGCAGCCTCTGCTGCAGGGGAGTGAGAGTGCGGCTCCCGCCGCCCCCGGTGGACAGTCTGCAAACTGAATTAGCGCCAGGTAAACGGGCTGAGCCCCGCTCCCAGACTGCAAAGGCATTGTGCTCTTTCCTGCCAGCCTTATCACCTCATTTCAATACACTGTGATCTCCCAGACTGCAGACTGACCCCCGACACCTCTCGTTGGCCTGCCCTGAATTACCCAAACGACCCCTCTGCCAGAGCAACCTGTTGCTTTAAGGGTTAATGATCAATACAAGCCTTCTTGAGCCTTGAAGTGACACCGCCCCACAAAATTAAGGTCAGAGCAGAATACAGCAATTGACAATTTACAGGATTTACGCAACGGATAACACAAGGAGATATGGCAGGGCTAGGAGCCCTGTCATTTACATCCTCTGACGGCAAAGCACCAGGAAAGACGTGGCTGCACCTCATCAGTTTCAAGAGGCCTGGCTGTTTAGCAGCGGTCTTTGGGTAACTGCTGGTGGCCGTCTAGCAGTCTTACGGGCCGAGGGAAAAGGCCGTTTTGAAATCTGTCGGTCTCGGTGCGTAAACTAGGCCCCGCAGACCGAGACGACACCGCACGTACGAACCCCAACCAACACGCACAGACGGCAAATAACCTCTCTACTAGTTGGGACTGCGCACAAGGATTTCAGTCAGTGTCTGTGCAGCTCACCTGGGGCCGAGCCCCACCCCCACCCGGCAAGACACCCTGCTCTCTCCTGCTGGCCGTTATCGCCCCATTCAAACAACGTCAATGCGCTGGGCTGAGCCCTGCTCCCAGACTCCAAAGGCATTGTGCTCTTTCCTGCCGGCTTTATCACCTCATTTCAATACAGTGTGATCAATTCAATTCAAGGTGCTTTATTAGCATGACCGATGGGTACAATCAGCGTTGCCTTAGCAAATAAAAGTAATGATATTTACATTAAACAAAACAAAAAATTAAAGTTAAATAAAATCTACAGATTCCCAGACTGCAGACTGACCCTCAACACCTCTCATTCTCCTGCCCTGAATTACCCAAACGACCCCCCTGCCAGAGCAACCTGCTGCTTGAAGGGCTTACGACGCGAGAATCCCCCCCCCCCCCGACACAGCTCAGACACAGAGAGAAAGGCGCTGAAAGCGCTTCCGTCGTTCACCCCGAGAAAAGCCTGCCCTCCTCTTCCTGCACCGGAGCACCCCGACTCCGAGGCTCCCCAAGGACGCCACTCGTGTCTCTGTCTGTCTTTGACTGCGGGTTTTCTCCCTGGGTGGGGAGGTGCACCGTTCCCGGAGGTACTGCAATACCAGGTCGATGCGTGGAGTGGACGGAGCAAGCCCCTATTCCATCTCCCTGTTCCAAAAATCAATTTAATATATGGTCCCCAGATAGGGGACGTATCAGATATTAAACTGATAAGAACAGATACTACACTTGATCTTAGCCAAAAGGCCGAGAAGCGATGCCGGGCCCCGGCCTTGTCTGAGGGTCCCCCCTCCCCGACGGGGGACGCGGGCTCGGAGGGGAGGGGGCCCTCCGCTTCCCAGCACAGAGCCGGCAGGCCCACACGCGCACCGAGCCCTGGGGCAGCCCGCTCCACACCGGGACAGAGGGCGGCTTCGGCCGCCAGGAGCCCCTTTGCGGCGAAGCCAGCACCGGCTACAGCAGCTATCCCACAAGGCGAGGGCAGGCAGGCAGGCAGGCAGGCAGGCAGCTGCTCTGCTAGGCCTCCCCCCTCCCCCGACTGCCGTGACGTCACCCTCTCCTGTGAGCCGGGGAGGAGCTCCCTCGGACTCGGCAGAGGAAGAGCTGCAGCCAGCTCCCAGCTCGGCGCGCAGCACGCTCGGCGCCCCGCTAACCCAGACCCCGGCCCCCGACGGCCCGCGCGAGCTACCGCTTTGTCAGCGCCACTCGCAGCTTCTCCCCAGAACGGCCCCGTGTTTCACACAAGCAGCCTCTGCTGCAGGGGAGTGAGAGTGCGGCTCCCGCCGCCCCCGGTGGACAGTCTGCAAACTGAATTAGCGCCAGGTAAACGGGCTGAGCCCCGCTCCCAGACTGCAAAGGCATTGTGCTCTTTCCTGCCAGCCTTATCACCTCATTTCAATACACTGTGATCTCCCAGACTGCAGACTGACCCCCGACACCTCTCGTTGGCCTGCCCTGAATTACCCAAACGACCCCTCTGCCAGAGCAACCTGTTGCTTTAAGGGTTAATGATCAATACAAGCCTTCTTGAGCCTTGAAGTGACACCGCCCCACAAAATTAAGGTCAGAGCAGAATACAGCAATTGACAATTTACAGGATTTACGCAACGGATAACACAAGGAGATATGGCAGGGCTAGGAGCCCTGTCATTTACATCCTCTGACGGCAAAGCACCAGGAAAGACGTGGCTGCACCTCATCAGTTTCAAGAGGCCTGGCTGTTTAGCAGCGGTCTTTGGGTAACTGCTGGTGGCCGTCTAGCAGTCTTACGGGCCGAGGGAAAAGGCCGTTTTGAAATCTGTCGGTCTCGGTGCGTAAACTAGGCCCCGCAGACCGAGACGACACCGCACGTACGAACCCCAACCAACACGCACAGACGGCAAATAACCTCTCTACTAGTTGGGACTGCGCACAAGGATTTCAGTCAGTGTCTGTGCAGCTCACCTGGGGCCGAGCCCCACCCCCACCCGGCAAGACACCCTGCTCTCTCCTGCTGGCCGTTATCGCCCCATTCAAACAACGTCAATGCGCTGGGCTGAGCCCTGCTCCCAGACTCCAAAGGCATTGTGCTCTTTCCTGCCGGCTTTATCACCTCATTTCAATACAGTGTGATCAATTCAATTCAAGGTGCTTTATTAGCATGACCGATGGGTACAATCAGCGTTGCCTTAGCAAATAAAAGTAATGATATTTACATTAAACAAAACAAAAAATTAAAGTTAAATAAAATCTACAGATTCCCAGACTGCAGACTGACCCTCAACACCTCTCATTCTCCTGCCCTGAATTACCCAAACGACCCCCCTGCCAGAGCAACCTGCTGCTTGAAGGGCTTACGACGCGAGAATCCCCCCCCCCCCCCCCCGACACAGCTCAGACACAGAGAGAAAGGCGCTGAAAGCGCTTCCGTCGTTCACCCCGAGAAAAGCCTGCCCTCCTCTTCCTGCACCGGAGCACCCCGACTCCGAGGCTCCCCAAGGACGCCACTCGTGTCTCTGTCTGTCTTTGACTGCGGGTTTTCTCCCTGGGTGGGGAGGTGCACCGTTCCCGAAGGTACTGCAATACCAGGTCGATGCGTGGAGTGGACGGAGCAAGCCCCTATTCCATCTCCCTGTTCCAAAAATCAATTTAATATATGGTCCCCAGATAGGGGACGTATCAGATATTAAACTGATAAGAACAGATACTACACTTGATCTTAGCCAAAAGGCCGAGAAGCGATGCCGGGCCCCGGCCTTGTCTGAGGGTCCCCCCTCCCCGACGGGGGACGCGGGCTCGGAGGGGAGGGGGCCCTCCGCTTCCCAGCACAGAGCCGGCAGGCCCACACGCGCACCGAGCCCTGGGGCAGCCCGCTCCACACCGGGACAGAGGGCGGCTTCGGCCGCCAGGAGCCCCTTTGCGGCGAAGCCAGCACCGGCTACAGCAGCTATCCCACAAGGCGAGGGCAGGCAGGCAGGCAGGCAGGCAGCTGCTCTGCTAGGCCTCCCCCCTCCCCCGACTGCCGTGACGTCACCCTCTCCTGTGAGCCGGGGAGGAGCTCCCTCGGACTCGGCAGAGGAAGAGCTGCAGCCAGCTCCCAGCTCGGCGCGCAGCACGCTCGGCGCCCCGCTAACCCAGACCCCGGCCCCCGACGGCCCGCGCGAGCTACCGCTTTGTCAGCGCCACTCGCAGCTTCTCCCCAGAACGGCCCCGTGTTTCACACAAGCAGCCTCTGCTGCAGGGGAGTGAGAGTGCGGCTCCCGCCGCCCCCGGTGGACAGTCTGCAAACTGAATTAGCGCCAGGTAAACAGGCTGAGCCCCGCTCCCAGACTGCAAAGGCATTGTGCTCTTTCCTGCCAGCCTTATCACCTCATTTCAATACACTGTGATCTCCCAGACTGCAGACTGACCCCCGACACCTCTCGTTGGCCTGCCCTGAATTACCCAAACGACCCCTCTGCCAGAGCAACCTGTTGCTTTAAGGGTTAATGATCAATACAAGCCTTCTTGAGCCTTGAAGTGACACCGCCCCACAAAATTAAGGTCAGAGCAGAATACAGCAATTGACAATTTACAGGATTTACGCAACGGATAACACAAGGAGATATGGCAGGGCTAGGAGCCCTGTCATTTACATCCTCTGACGGCAAAGCACCAGGAAAGACGTGGCTGCACCTCATCAGTTTCAAGAGGCCTGGCTGTTTAGCAGCGGTCTTTGGGTAACTGCTGGTGGCCGTCTAGCAGTCTTACGGGCCGAGGGAAAAGGCCGTTTTGAAATCTGTCGGTCTCGGTGCGTAAACTAGGCCCCGCAGACCGAGACGACACCGCACGTACGAACCCCAACCAACACGCACAGACGGCAAATAACCTCTCTACTAGTTGGGACTGCGCACAAGGATTTCAGTCAGTGTCTGTGCAGCTCACCTGGGGCCGAGCCCCACCCCCACCCGGCAAGACACCCTGCTCTCTCCTGCTGGCCGTTATCGCCCCATTCAAACAACGTCAATGCGCTGGGCTGAGCCCTGCTCCCAGACTCCAAAGGCATTGTGCTCTTTCCTGCCGGCTTTATCACCTCATTTCAATACAGTGTGATCAATTCAATTCAAGGTGCTTTATTAGCATGACCGATGGGTACAATCAGCGTTGCCTTAGCAAATAAAAGTAATGATATTTACATTAAACAAAACAAAAAATTAAAGTTAAATAAAATCTACAGATTCCCAGACTGCAGACTGACCCTCAACACCTCTCATTCTCCTGCCCTGAATTACCCAAACGACCCCCCTGCCAGAGCAACCTGCTGCTTGAAGGGCTTACGACGCGAGAATCCCCCCCCCCCCCCGACACAGCTCAGACACAGAGAGAAAGGCGCTGAAAGCGCTTCCGTCGTTCACCCCGAGAAAAGCCTGCCCTCCTCTTCCTGCACCGGAGCACCCCGACTCCGAGGCTCCCCAAGGACGCCACTCGTGTCTCTGTCTGTCTTTGACTGCGGGTTTTCTCCCTGGGTGGGGAGGTGCACCGTTCCCGGAGGTACTGCAATACCAGGTCGATGCGTGGAGTGGACGGAGCAAGCCCCTATTCCATCTCCCTGTTCCAAAAATCAATTTAATATATGGTCCCCAGATAGGGGACGTATCAGATATTAAACTGATAAGAACAGATACTACACTTGATCTTAGCCAAAAGGCCGAGAAGCGATGCCGGGCCCCGGCCTTGTCTGAGGGTCCCCCCTCCCCGACGGGGGACGCGGGCTCGGAGGGGAGGGGGCCCTCCGCTTCCCAGCACAGAGCCGGCAGGCCCACACGCGCACCGAGCCCTGGGGCAGCCCGCTCCACACCGGGACAGAGGGCGGCTTCGGCCGCCAGGAGCCCCTTTGCGGCGAAGCCAGCACCGGCTACAGCAGCTATCCCACAAGGCGAGGGCAGGCAGGCAGGCAGGCAGGCAGCTGCTCTGCTAGGCCTCCCCCCTCCCCCGACTGCCGTGACGTCACCCTCTCCTGTGAGCCGGGGAGGAGCTCCCTCGGACTCGGCAGAGGAAGAGCTGCAGCCAGCTCCCAGCTCGGCGCGCAGCACGCTCGGCGCCCCGCTAACCCAGACCCCGGCCCCCGACGGCCCGCGCGAGCTACCGCTTTGTCAGCGCCACTCGCAGCTTCTCCCCAGAACGGCCCCGTGTTTCACACAAGCAGCCTCTGCTGCAGGGGAGTGAGAGTGCGGCTCCCGCCGCCCCCGGTGGACAGTCTGCAAACTGAATTAGCGCCAGGTAAACGGGCTGAGCCCCGCTCCCAGACTGCAAAGGCATTGTGCTCTTTCCTGCCAGCCTTATCACCTCATTTCAATACACTGTGATCTCCCAGACTGCAGACTGACCCCCGACACCTCTCGTTGGCCTGCCCTGAATTACCCAAACGACCCCTCTGCCAGAGCAACCTGTTGCTTTAAGGGTTAATGATCAATACAAGCCTTCTTGAGCCTTGAAGTGACACCGCCCCACAAAATTAAGGTCAGAGCAGAATACAGCAATTGACAATTTACAGGATTTACGCAACGGATAACACAAGGAGATATGGCAGGGCTAGGAGCCCTGTCATTTACATCCTCTGACGGCAAAGCACCAGGAAAGACGTGGCTGCACCTCATCAGTTTCAAGAGGCCTGGCTGTTTAGCAGCGGTCTTTGGGTAACTGCTGGTGGCCGTCTAGCAGTCTTACGGGCCGAGGGAAAAGGCCGTTTTGAAATCTGTCGGTCTCGGTGCGTAAACTAGGCCCCGCAGACCGAGACGACACCGCACGTACGAACCCCAACCAACACGCACAGACGGCAAATAACCTCTCTACTAGTTGGGACTGCGCACAAGGATTTCAGTCAGTGTCTGTGCAGCTCACCTGGGGCCGAGCCCCACCCCCACCCGGCAAGACACCCTGCTCTCTCCTGCTGGCCGTTATCGCCCCATTCAAACAACGTCAATGCGCTGGGCTGAGCCCTGCTCCCAGACTCCAAAGGCATTGTGCTCTTTCCTGCCGGCTTTATCACCTCATTTCAATACAGTGTGATCAATTCAATTCAAGGTGCTTTATTAGCATGACCGATGGGTACAATCAGCGTTGCCTTAGCAAATAAAAGTAATGATATTTACATTAAACAAAACAAAAAATTAAAGTTAAATAAAATCTACAGATTCCCAGACTGCAGACTGACCCTCAACACCTCTCATTCTCCTGCCCTGAATTACCCAAACGACCCCCCTGCCAGAGCAACCTGCTGCTTGAAGGGCTTACGACGCGAGAATCCCCCCCCCCCCCGACACAGCTCAGACACAGAGAGAAAGGCGCTGAAAGCGCTTCCGTCGTTCACCCCGAGAAAAGCCTGCCCTCCTCTTCCTGCACCGGAGCACCCCGACTCCGAGGCTCCCCAAGGACGCCACTCGTGTCTCTGTCTGTCTTTGACTGCGGGTTTTCTCCCTGGGTGGGGAGGTGCACCGTTCCCGGAGGTACTGCAATACCAGGTCGATGCGTGGAGTGGACGGAGCAAGCCCCTATTCCATCTCCCTGTTCCAAAAATCAATTTAATATATGGTCCCCAGATAGGGGACGTATCAGATATTAAACTGATAAGAACAGATACTACACTTGATCTTAGCCAAAAGGCCGAGAAGCGATGCCGGGCCCCGGCCTTGTCTGAGGGTCCCCCCTCCCCGACGGGGGACGCGGGCTCGGAGGGGAGGGGGCCCTCCGCTTCCCAGCACAGAGCCGGCAGGCCCACACGCGCACCGAGCCCTGGGGCAGCCCGCTCCACACCGGGACAGAGGGCGGCTTCGGCCGCCAGGAGCCCCTTTGCGGCGAAGCCAGCACCGGCTACAGCAGCTATCCCACAAGGCGAGGGCAGGCAGGCAGGCAGGCAGGCAGCTGCTCTGCTAGGCCTCCCCCCTCCCCCGACTGCCGTGACGTCACCCTCTCCTGTGAGCCGGGGAGGAGCTCCCTCGGACTCGGCAGAGGAAGAGCTGCAGCCAGCTCCCAGCTCGGCGCGCAGCTCACTCAGCGTCCCGCTAACCCAGACCCCGGCCCCCGACGGCCCGCGCTGGCTACCGCTTTGTCAGCGCCACTCGCAGCTTCTCCCCAGAACGGCCCCGTGTTTCACACAAGCAGCCTCTGCTGCAGTGGAGTGAGAGTGTGGCTCCCGCCGCCCCCGGTGGACAGTCTGCAAACTGCACGGCCCGGCTCCCCGGGGTCAGAGACCCTTCCCCGGGGCACTGCTGGGGCCCTCGTCACCGCAGCAAAAACCAAACCGTCCAGCCTCAACACTCCACCCGCAAGCTGAGCGAGCAGCACCGGGAAAGACACCCCGCTAACTGAATTAGCGCCAGGTAAACGGGCTGAGCCCCGCTCCCAGACTGCAAAGGCATTGTGCTCTTTCCTGCCAGCCTTATCACCTCATTTCAATACACTGTGATCTCCCAGACTGCAGACTGACCCCCGACACCTCTCGTTGGCCTGCCCTGAATTACCCAAACGACCCCTCTGCCAGAGCAACCTGTTGCTTTAAGGGTTAATGATCAATACAAGCCTTCTTGAGCCTTGAAGTGACACCGCCCCACAAAATTAAGGTCAGAGCAGAATACAGCAATTGACAATTTACAGGATTTACGCAACGGATAACACAAGGAGATATGGCAGGGCTAGGAGCCCTGTCATTTACATCCTCTGACGGCAAAGCACCAGGAAAGACGTGGCTGCACCTCATCAGTTTCAAGAGGCCTGGCTGTTTAGCAGCGGTCTTTGGGTAACTGCTGGTGGCCGTCTAGCAGTCTTACGGGCCGAGGGAAAAGGCCGTTTTGAAATCTGTCGGTCTCGGTGCGTAAACTAGGCCCCGCAGACCGAGACGACACCGCACGTACGAACCCCAACCAACACGCACAGACGGCAAATAACCTCTCTACTAGTTGGGACTGCGCACAAGGATTTCAGTCAGTGTCTGTGCAGCTCACCTGGGGCCGAGCCCCACCCCCACCCGGCAAGACACCCTGCTCTCTCCTGCTGGCCGTTATCGCCCCATTCAAACAACGTCAATGCGCTGGGCTGAGCCCTGCTCCCAGACTCCAAAGGCATTGTGCTCTTTCCTGCCGGCTTTATCACCTCATTTCAATACAGTGTGATCAATTCAATTCAAGGTGCTTTATTAGCATGACCGATGGGTACAATCAGCGTTGCCTTAGCAAATAAAAGTAATGATATTTACATTAAACAAAACAAAAAATTAAAGTTAAATAAAATCTACAGATTCCCAGACTGCAGACTGACCCTCAACACCTCTCATTCTCCTGCCCTGAATTACCCAAACGACCCCCCTGCCAGAGCAACCTGCTGCTTGAAGGGCTAACGACACGAGAATCCCCCCCCCCCGATACAGCTCAGACACAGAGAGAAAGGCGCTGAAAGCGCTTCCGTCGTTCACCCCGAGAAAAGCCTGCCCTCCTCTTCCTGCACCGGAGCACCCCGACTCCGAGGCTCCCCAAGGACTCCACTCGTGTCTCTGTCTGTCTTTGACTGCGGGTTTTCTCCCTGGGTGGGGAGGTGCACCGTTCCCGGAGGTACTGCAATACCAGGTCGATGCGTGGAGTGGACGGAGCAAGCCCCTATTCCATCTCCCTGTTCCAAAAATCAATTTAATATATGGTCCCCAGATAGGGGACGTATCAGATATTAAACTGATAAGAACAGATACTACACTTGATCTTAGCCAAAAGGCCGAGAAGCGATGCCGGGCCCCGGCCTTGTCTGAGGGTCCCCCCTCCCCGACGGGGGACGCGGGCTCGGAGGGGAGGGGGCCCTCCGCTTCCCAGCACAGAGCCGGCAGGCCCACACGCGCACCGAGCCCTGGGGCAGCCCGCTCCACACCGGGACAGAGGGCGGCTTCGGCCGCCAGGAGCCCCTTTGCGGCGAAGCCAGCACCGGCTACAGCAGCTATCCCACAAGGCGAGGGCAGGCAGGCAGGCAGGCAGGCAGCTGCTCTGCTAGGCCTCCCCCCTCCCCCGACTGCCGTGACGTCACCCTCTCCTGTGAGCCGGGGAGGAGCTCCCTCGGACTCGGCAGAGGAAGAGCTGCAGCCAGCTCCCAGCTCGGCGCGCAGCACGCTCGGCGCCCCGCTAACCCAGACCCCGGCCCCCGACGGCCCGCGCGAGCTACCGCTTTGTCAGCGCCACTCGCAGCTTCTCCCCAGAACGGCCCCGTGTTTCACACAAGCAGCCTCTGCTGCAGGGGAGTGAGAGTGCGGCTCCCGCCGCCCCCGGTGGACAGTCTGCAAACTGAATTAGCGCCAGGTAAACGGGCTGAGCCCCGCTCCCAGACTGCAAAGGCATTGTGCTATTTCCTGCCAGCCTTATCACCTCATTTCAATACACTGTGATCTCCCAGACTGCAGACTGACCCCCGACACCTCTCGTTGGCCTGCCCTGAATTACCCAAACGACCCCTCTGCCAGAGCAACCTGTTGCTTTAAGGGTTAATGATCAATACAAGCCTTCTTGAGCCTTGAAGTGACACCGCCCCACAAAATTAAGGTCAGAGCAGAATACAGCAATTGACAATTTACAGGATTTACGCAACGGATAACACAAGGAGATATGGCAGGGCTAGGAGCCCTGTCATTTACATCCTCTGACGGCAAAGCACCAGGAAAGACGTGGCTGCACCTCATCAGTTTCAAGAGGCCTGGCTGTTTAGCAGCGGTCTTTGGGTAACTGCTGGTGGCCGTCTAGCAGTCTTACGGGCCGAGGGAAAAGGCCGTTTTGAAATCTGTCGGTCTCGGTGCGTAAACTAGGCCCCGCAGACCGAGACGACACCGCACGTACGAACCCCAACCAACACGCACAGACGGCAAATAACCTCTCTACTAGTTGGGACTATGCACAAGGATTTCAGTCAGTGTCTGTGCAGCTCACCTGGGGCCGAGCCCCACCCCCACCCGGCAAGACACCCTGCTCTCTCCTGCTGGCCGTTATCGCCCCATTCAAACAACGTCAATGCACTGGGCTGAGCCCTGCTCCCAGACTCCAAAGGCATTGTGCTCTTTCCTGCCGGCTTTATCACCTCATTTCAATACAGTGTGATCAATTCAATTCAAGGTGCTTTATTAGCATGACCGATGGGTACAATCAGCGTTGCCTTAGCAAATAAAAGTAATGATATTTACATTAAACAAAACAAAAAATTAAAGTTAAATAAAATCTACAGATTCCCAGACTGCAGACTGACCCTCAACACCTCTCATTCTCCTGCCCTGAATTACCCAAACGACCCCCCTGCCAGAGCAACCTGCTGCTTGAAGGGCTTACGACGCGAGAATCCCCCCCCCCCCGACACAGCTCAGACACAGAGAGAAAGGCGCTGAAAGCGCTTCCGTCGTTCACCCCGAGAAAAGCCTGCCCTCCTCTTC
Source organism: Lepisosteus platostomus (assembly GCF_059453375.1). Classification (NCBI taxonomy): domain Eukaryota; kingdom Metazoa; phylum Chordata; class Actinopteri; order Semionotiformes; family Lepisosteidae; genus Lepisosteus; species Lepisosteus platostomus. The sequence goes on along the minus strand of NC_142626.1, from coordinate 1,247,445 downwards.
CTGCACCGGAGCACCCCGACTCCGAGGCTCCCCAAGGACGCCACTCGTGTCTCTGTCTGTCTTTGACTGCGGGTTTTCTCCCTGGGTGGGGAGGTGCACCGTTCCCGGAGGTACTGCAATACCAGGTCGATGCGTGGAGTGGACGGAGCAAGCCCCTATTCCATCTCCCTGTTCCAAAAATCAATTTAATATATGGTCCCCAGATAGGGGACGTATCAGATATTAAACTGATAAGAACAGATACTACACTTGATCTTAGCCAAAAGGCCGAGAAGCGATGCCGGGCCCCGGCCTTGTCTGAGGGTCCCCCCTCCCCGACGGGGGACGCGGGCTCGGAGGGGAGGGGGCCCTCCGCTTCCCAGCACAGAGCCGGCAGGCCCACACGCGCACCGAGCCCTGGGGCAGACCGCTCCACACCGGGACAGAGGGCGGCTTCGGCCGCCAGGAGCCCCTTTGCGGCGAAGCCAGCACCGGCTACAGCAGTTATCCCACAAGGCGAGGGCAGGCAGGCAGCTGCTCTGCTAGGCCTCCCCCCTCCCCCGACTGCCGTGACGTCACCCTCTCCTGTGAGCCGGGGAGGAGCTCCCTCGGACTCGGCAGAGGAAGAACCGCAGCCAGCTCCCAGCTCGGCGCGCAGCACGCTCGGCGCCCCGCTAACCCAGACCCCGGCCCCCGACGGCCCGCGCGAGCTACCGCTTTGTCAGCGCCACTCGCAGCTTCTCCCCAGAACGGCCCCGTGTTTCACACAAGCAGCCTCTGCTGCAGTGGAGTGAGAGTGCGGCTCCCGCCGCCCCCGGTGGACAGTCTGCACACTGCACGGCCCGGCTCCCCGGGGTCAGAGAACCTTCCCCGGGGCACTGCTGGGGCCCTCGTCACCGCAGCAAAAACCAAACCGTCCAGCCTCAACACTCCGCCCGCAAGCTGAGCGAGCAGCACCGGGAAAGACACCCCGCTAACTGAATTAGCGCCAGGTAAACGGGCTGAGCCCCGCTCCCAGACGGCAAAGGCATTGTGCTCTTTCCTGCCAGCCTTATCACCTCATTTCAATACACTGTGATCTCCCAGACTGCAGACTGACCCCCGACACCTCTAGTTGGCCTGCCCTGAATTACCCAAACGACCCCTCTGCCAGAGCAACCTGTTGCTTTAAGGGTTAATGATCAATACAAGCCTTCTTGAGCCTTGAAGTGACACCGCCCCACAAAATTAAGGTCAGAGCAGAATACAGCAATTGACAATTTACAGGATTTACGCAGCGGATAACACAAAGAGATATGGCAGGGCTAGGAGCCCTGTCATTTACATCCTCTGACGGCAAAGCACCAGGAAAGATGTGGCTGCACCTCATCAGTTTCAAGAGGCCTGGCTGTTTAGCAGCGGTCTTTGGGTAACTGCTGGTGGCCGTCTAGCAGTCTTACGGGCCGAGGGAAAAGGCCGTTTTGAAATCTGTCGGTCTCGGTGCGTAAACTAGGCCCCGCAGACCGAGACGACACCGCACGTACGAACCCCAACCAACACGCACAGACGGCAAATAACCTCTCTACTAGTTGGGACTGCGCACAAGGATTTCAGTCAGTGTCTGCGCAGCTCACCTGGGGCCGAGCCCCACCCCCACCCGCCAAGACACCCTGCTCTCTCCTGCTGGCCGTTATCGCCCCATTCAAACACAACGTCAGCGCGCTGGGCTGAGCCCTGCTCCCAGACTGAGCCTCAACGACTCTCTTTCTCCTGAGCTCAACTATTCAAATGACCCCCCTGCCAGAGCAACCTGCTGCTTGAAGGGCTCCCAGACTCCAAAGGCATTGTGCTCTTTCCTGCCAGCCGTATCACCTCATTTCAATACAGTGTGATCAATTCAATTCAAGGTGCTTTATTAGCATGAGCAATGGGTACAATCAGTGTTGCCTAAGCAAATAAAAGTAATATTTACATATATCATAAAATAAAATCTACAGATTCCCAGACTGCGGACTGACCCTCAACACCTTCTCATTCTCCTGCCCTGAATTACCCAAACGACCCCTCTGCTAGAGCAACACTTTGCTTTAAAGGTTAATGATCAATACAAGCCTTCTTGGGCCTTAAAGTGAGTGTGTATTAGATTAGTGTGTATGCTCCTTTTGTTGCACCCATGAGAGGAGGAAGCAGGAGCTGGGCAATTGAGCACTGTTTTGTCTCAGTTTGGTTTAGTGGATTGTGCTGTTGGGGCCATGGCTGGGAAGGAATTCTGCAGGATGAACCGAGTCCGTTGCATAGAGATGTTTCACGAAATCATTGGTGATGAGTAACCTGTTGCTTCAAGGTTTAATGATCAATAGAAGCCGCCCTGAGTCCTGAAATAACGCCGCCCCACAGAAAGAGCACCATCAGACCGACTCCAGTGGAACTGGGTACTGGCCCCCTGCCCATGGCGCTGGAGGAGCTGCAATTAAACCAGGCCCGGCAGGGCCCCCCCCTCGTCTACCGCACCGCGCACGGCCAGAGACAACGCCTCAAACACACGAACCCCAACCAAAACACGGATAAACGGCAAATAAACTCTCCCCCTCTCTACCAGTTCGGACTGCGCACAAGAATAATACCAAACAGAAACCGAGCTAAAAGAGGTCGAAAACAGAAAATGGTGCAAACTAACGCAACGCCCAACTAATCCGGGTTTTAGTCCCGAGTTAAAACCCGTAAAATTCGGATTCCTTCTCTTTTCAGCAGAAAATAAACTTTCCTGTACCTTTGCAGCCTCGCCTGCTGACGCAGCTCCCTGCCTGCACCTCTCGGACTGGACGCGCCGGGTCCAGGGGAGGCGGAGAGGCCGGGCCGGGGTCAAGGTCGGGCCCGGGGGCCGTGGGCTCAGGAGCAGCCGAGCCGGGGCCCGCTCCCTCGGCGGCCCGGCCGCAGCAGAACCCGGCCGGCCCGCTGAGCCTCCAGCCCTCCGCCCGGGGAGCTCGGCTTCACCGCGGGTCCAGACTCAAACCAGGCCCGCTGGCGCGGCGGGAGGCCTGGTCACCGAACGCCGCTTGGCGTCTCTCAATTAAATCGTTTTTTAAAAAACTATCATCCCGCCCGTGGGAGCTGGTTTGTTTATTTGAAGAAACGCGTTTCTTTACCTGTTTTCGTCCGTCCGTCGAGTCGGCCTCGTCTTCCTCTCCGTCAATATTTTACAATAATTTTAATTACAATTCGCGCTTCCAATTAACTCGACGCCACCGACGATCTCGCTCCACTGCTCTCGCGCCCGCCTAGCCCTTCCCACCCCCAGCGCTTCCACGCGAGGCCCGCCCCCCACCGCCAGCCAATAGAGAGCGTCCCTCGGCTCGGCCAGCCAATGGACAGTGAGCGGGAGGAGGGCCTAGCACCCCGGCGTCTGATTGGCGGAGAACAAAAGCTTGAGCAGGTGGACCCCGAAATCAACATTTAAAAATATCATTTTTTTTTATTTCCGTCAAACGGTTTTGCTGTTACGCCTTCGGATAGCACGGGTGCACGTCGATCTTAAATTGCCAACCTTAGAACGAAAACATTATTGGGAATTTAATTGGATCTTTTAATGTCTGATTTATTTATTTTTTTAAGTATTTTTAGCCTAAGAAAGCACGATGTACAGTCACAGAGGTCCGCAACACATCTGCAACATTGTAGTCCCTATCCCAGGGATAGTAACCGCTCCTCATGCTCAAGTTCACGTTTATTTGTCATTCGAGCCGTATACAAGCACACGGCGGAACGGAAGATCGGTCCTCCCCGTCCGCGGTGCAGATACAGACAGGACACGGACACAGACATCGTAGACGGGCTACACACAGTGCAAAGTGCAGACAGTGCAAATTACAAGGCAAATGCATAATACAATCTACACAACACACCGTGGGGCGGGGGGGATTTAAACCCTGTTTCTGGAACTGGGGTGCGGGCAGGCAGATTCCAGGGTGTGGAGGAGCCCGCCAGCCTGCAGGAAGAAGCTGTTCCAGAGTCGGGGGGGGGGAGCTGGCCCGCCCACTGCCATCTCTTTTCCCAGACGGTAGGAGGGCAAACTCACTCACTCAGATAAATAGAGGAAGGGTATTCTTTTATCTTTTTCTCTGGTATCGAACAGAATAAGCACTGGGTGTGCAGACTGGCCTTGCCAAACAAGGCGAATGAAAACAAATGAAAATTTGGAGAGCACGCCAACAGTCCCCATCGACAACACATATACAACACAATCAAGCCGGGTTAGGGCCACAGGTATAAGGGAGACTTGCCTGTCACAGAGTGCACACTGAGGAAAGCCAGGGGATTTCTCCTGAACGCCAGGTCTTAATGATTTAATTCCAGGCTGCTGCTGGATAAGATCAGATCACTTTATCGGCCATACACAATTTCTGGTATCAGGAATGTGTCTCTTCGCAGACCCCAGCTTGCTCTCCATGAGACACACAGACAGGGAGAGAGAAGCTGGGGGTCAGAGCGCAGGGTCAGCCATTTATACAGCGCCCCTGGAGCAGCTGGGGTTAAGGGCCTTGCTCGGGGGCCCAACAGAGTAGGGTTCCTCTACCGGCTGCCGGATTCAAACCGGCAACCTCCCAGCCACTGGCACAGGTCCTGAGCCACAGAGCCACCACTCCGCCCCAGGTGCTGCTGATGATGTTGGGGGGACCAGTTGGGGTGTCGGGGGACCACCCTGCAGTCTGTGTGGGTCTAATGCCTCACTATAGTGATGGGGACACTATACTGTAAAAGGGGGCTCTCTTGTGGGTGAGAGGTGAAACCGAGACTGTCCGTGACTGTTGTCCTGACGTTCCGTGCTCATTAAAGGTTCCAGGGCGTTTCTCGAGAAGAGGGTAAGAGGTGTTACTCCGGTGTCCTGGCCCGATCTCCCATCGCCGTCCTGTCCCGTCATCTCTTTATTTCCGGCGTGGAACAAACCTTCAGTTCTTCCTAAACCCAGCTTCGCCTTCTGTCAATCGACGCTCGCTACTTTAGAAACCAAAAGAACAACAACAGCAGCAGCAGCAAATATATCGAGCAGCACAGCGGAAACCACATGCTCTGGGGGAAAAAAAACATCGTCCATTGAGTCAGGGTGACAATGGGCGTGACCCCCCCCGCCGAGCCAATCAGCGTCGCCCGTGCTCCCGTGCAGACCGACACCGGCTCACGCCTCGGCTCCGTTTCCGCTCGATTGTCACCAGCACTGGGAGGACAGCGTTCATAAGAGGTTGGTGTGTATATATTTATATGCATATATATATATTTTATTACTTAAAAATTAACTCTTCACATTAAAAAGACTCCCCCCTCCATCGTCTTTTCTAAAGCTGATCGCAGCAGTTTCGTTTCCTGCTGAAATGAAAAGTGAAACTAACAGGAAATAGGAATGTTGTTGTTGTTGTTGTTTTGTTTTAAAATTCCAGATCTATTTCGATTGAGCTCCGCGGAGCTCGAGTGATCCCATCGGGATGCGGGCGGGAGTTTTCCCCCGCCGGCTGCCCGCGGGACAGATGCGTGCCGAAGGTTAACTTTCCTTTTCCCCCAAACGAAACCTTCCCTCCCCGGCTCGGCCTGCGCTTCCACGTTTCGGGTAAAAGGTTGGCCGTAATCTCACACCCCTCTCGCGCTGGGTAAATGCTGATAGTCTGGAAAGATGCGAAATAACCCCCCCCCCCCAACACACCCACACACACACACACACCCACAAGCAGTTTGTGTTGCTGGGTGGGTCTGTTCATAGTCTCAGGGCGCGTCAGGCACAGTACTGCTTTTGTCCGGGTGTGACAATAACACCTGGAAAGACGTTAAAATGGCATTAGTTCGCCTCGGTCTTTAAGAAATAAAGTGCTCAGTCTTTCGTTTTATTGTCTTTCGACTGGATGATAAAAACTGCCGAACGAGGTAGAAACTGCCGGTAGTTTTCGTCCCTGAACCCGTGTTAACACGACGTTAGCACAGTTTGTAAATCAGATAACCTGATCTCGCTCGGCTCTATTGCACTGTACTGTGCTTTTATCATGATCTCACTGGGCTCTACTGCGCTGTACTGTGCTTTTACCCTGATCTCACTGGGCTCTATTGCGCTGGACTGTGCTTTTACCCTGATCTCACTGGGCTCTACTGCGCTGTGCTTTTACCCTGATCTCACTGGGCTCTACTGTGCTTTTACCCTGATCTCACTGGGCTCTACTGTGCTTTTACCCTGATCTCACTGGGCTCTACTGCGCCGTGCTGTGCTTTTACCCTGATCTCAGTGGGCTCTACTGCGCTGTGCTTTTACCCTGATCTCACTGGGCTCTACTGTGCTTTTACCCCGATCTCACTGGGCTCTACTGTGCTTTTACCCCGATCTCACTGGGCTCTACTGCGCTGTACTGTGCTTTTACCCTGATCTCACTGGGCTCTACTGTGTTGTACTGTGCTTTAACCCCGATCTCACTGGGCTCTACTGCGCTGTACTGTGCTTTTACCCTGATCTCACTGGGCTCTACTGCGATGGTCTGTGCTCTTACCCTGATCTCACTGGGCTCTACTGCGCTGTACTGTCCTTTTACCCTGATCTCACTGGGCTCTACTGCGCTGTGCTTTTACCCTGATCTCACTGGGCTCTACTGTACTGTGCTTTTACCCTGATCTCACTGGGCTCTACTGCGCTGTACTGTGCTTTTACCCTGATCTCACTGGGCTCTACTGCGCTGTGCTGTGCTTTTACCCTGATCTTACTGGGCTTTACTGCACTGTACTGTGCTTTAACCCCGATCTCACTGGGCTCTACTGCGCTGTACTGTGCTTTTACCCTGATCTCACTGGGCTCTACTGCGATGGTCTGTGCTCTTACCCTGATCTCACTGGGCTCTACTGCGCTGTACTGTGCTTTTACCCTGATCTCACTGGGCTCTACTGCGCTGTGCTTTTACCCTGATCTCACTGGGCTCTACTGCGCTGTGCTTTTACCCTGATCTCATTGGGCTCTACTGTACTGTGCTTTTACCCTGATCTCACTGGGCTCTACTGCGCTGTACTGTGCTTTTACCCTGATCTCACTGGGCTCTACTGCGCTGTGCTTTTACCCTGATCTCACTGGGCTCTACTGCGCTGTGCTTTTACCATGATCTCACTGGGCTCTACTGTACTGTGCTTTTACCCTGATCTCACTGGGCTCTACTGCGCTGTACTGTGCTTTTACCCTGATCTCACTGGGCTCTACTGTACTGTGCTTTTACCCTGATCTCACTGGGCTCTACTGCGCTGGACTGTGCTTTTACCCTGATCTCACTGGGCTCTACTGCGCTGTGCTTTTACCCTGATCTCACTGGGCTCTACTGCGCTGTGCTTTTACCCTGATCTCACTGGGCTCTACTGCGCTGTGCTTTTACCCTGATCTCACTGGGCTCTACTGCGCTGTGCTTTTACCCTGATCTCACTGGGCTCTACTGCGCTGTACTGTGCTTTTACCCTGATCTCACTGGGCTCTACTGCGCTGTGCTTTTACCCTGTGTTCAGGCGTGTGGTCACTCTGGTGCGCTGCGCTGCTGTGGGTGCTGGTCAGCTCAGGGTGGCTGTGCCTTGGGAATCCAGGGTCTGGCCAGCTGACAGGCTGCAGGCCACTTGCGCCAGCACCCTGCCAGGAAGTGGCTGGCTCAGCCGCTCGCGGGACGTCCCAGCTGGGCCGCACACGGAATGCTCCTCTCCTGCCCCTCCCTCTTCTCTTTCTATTCCTATTCTATTCCCACAGGGACACTACCTGAGCTGCTGACTCACTGCGTCCGCCCTCTCTCAGGAACGCGAAAGTGAAACTTCCCGCGAGGCCATAAATACCCCAGCAGAGGCGCGGACAGCAAGCAGACGACTCCAGCCTCCAGCCCTCAAGGCCCATTCGCCCGCCCGCAGCCGGACAGCATGTCTGCCTTCTGGGTGAGTACGGGCCCTGAGCGAGGGAAGGGGTCTTCTGGGCGGTTCTGCAGACGGCTTGGAGAAGCGACACACCGGCAAGCAGCCGAACCGAGCGGTGTGGCGTTCAAATTTACGAGGGGCTCGTTAGGATTCCGGAGGGCAGGTTTTGGTCAACCCAAAATCCCTTAGTTCTCTAAGATCTCTTAGTTATTAGTTATTGAACTTGAACTACTGGTCTTGATCGGGTCACGCTGGAGCTGTTGACCGGGTCACGCTGGAGCTGTTGACCGGGTCACGCGGGTGCTGTTGACCGGGTCACGCTGGAGCTGTTGACCGGGTCACGCTGGAGCAGTTGACCGGGTCACGCGGGAGCTGTTGATCGGGTCCCTGTGAGTTCTCAGGAGGTGTCGACTGGGTCCCTCAGGAGGTGTTGACTGCTGCGTGGGGGAGTTGAAGCAGACACCTGTGATGGCAGCCTGGGATTGGAAAGAGTGACTTCTCTCTCTGTGTTTTCTCTCCAGGACGAAGTCAAACCCGGGGACCTGATCGAGATCTTCAGGCTGGGATACCAGCACTGGGCCCTCTACGTGGGGAACGGCTACATCGTCCACCTGGCTCCACCCAGTAAGCCCGAGTCCTGGGACCGAGTGGTGGGGAGGGGAGTCAGTTTGGTGCCTGCGGTCAGGGGCAAGCCTGCTCCGTCTCAGGCTGGGACAGGAGATCACACACTGTATTATTATTATTGAGAGACGGGCTCACTGTCTGTTCCTCAGGCTGGGACAGGAGGTCACACACTGTATTATTATTATTGAGAGACAGGCTCACTGTTCCTCAGGCTGGGACAGGAGATCACACACTGTATTATTATTATTGAGAGACAGGCTCACTGTCTGTTCCTCAGGCTGGGACAGGAGGTCACACACTGTATTATTATTATTGAGAGACAGGCTCACTGTCTGTTCCTCAGGCTGGGACAGGAGGTCACACACTGTATTATTATTATTGAGAGACAGGCTCACTGTCTGTTCCTCAGGCTGGGACAGGAGGTCACACACTGTATTATTATTATTATTGAGAGACAGGCTCACTGTCTGTTTCTCAGGCTGGGACAGGAGATCACACACTGTATTATTATTATTGAGAGACAGGCTCACTGTCTGTTCCTCAGGCTGAGACAGGAGATCACACACTGTATTATTATTATTGAGAGACAGGCTCACTGTCTGTTCCTCAGGCTGGGACAGGAGATCACACACTGTATTATTATTATTGAGAGACAGGCTCACTGTTCCTCAGGCTGGGACAGGAGATCACACACTGTATTATTATTATTGAGAGACAGGCTCACTGTCTGTTCCTCAGGCTGGGACAGGAGATCACACACTGGGCTGCAGTTCAGTTGAGGTCCCTCCTCCCTCTCCCAGTAGGATTGGGAGCTGTTCTGATCCTGGCAGGTGTGGGAACTCTGGGATGAGATCTGTTATTTTAAGGAGGAATGTTTGCCCTGCCTGAGAAGTGAGCACTAACCCCCTCACCCCCCCCAGGTGAAGTGGCGGGGGCCGGCCCATCCAGCATGATGTCCCTGACGTGCGACAAGGCCGTGGTGAAAAGGGAGCGTCTGCGCCGCGTGGCGGGGGACGACAGGTTCCGCGTGAACAACGCGCTGGACAGGAAGCGCCGGCCACGCCCGGCCTACGAGATCGTGAAGGACGCGGAGAGCCTGGTGGGCGAGTGGCTGGAGTACAGCGTGGTGACCAGCAACTGCGAGCACTTCGTCAACGAGCTGCGCTACGGCACGGCGGAGTCCCTGCAGGTCTGCCCTCATTCCTCCTACTCCACTGACACTGACAGAGCAGTCTGAGGCACTGCAGGCTGGACTGGACTGGGATTATAATCAGACTCCACTGACACTGACAGAGCAGTCTGAGGCACTGCAGGCTGGACTGGACTGGGATTATAATCAGACTCCACTGACACTGACAGAGCAGTCTGAGGCACTGCAGGCTGGACTGGACTGGGATTATAATCAGACTCCACTGACACTGACAGAGCAGTCTGAGACACTGTGGGCTGGACTGGACTGGGATTATAATCAGACTCCACTGACACTGACAGAGCAGTCTGAGACACTGCAGGCTGGACTGGACTGGAATTATAATCAGACTCCACTGACACTGACAGAGCAGTCTGAGTCTGAGACACTGTGGGCTGGACTGGACTGGGATTATAATCAGACTCCACTGACACTGACAGAGCAGTCTGAGGCACTGTGGGCTGGACTGGACTGGGATTATAATCAGATTCCACTGACACTGACAGAGCAGTCTGAGACACTGCAGGCTGGACTGGACTGGCTGGACTGGGAGCTGGATTAGTTCTTCACTGGCATTATCATCAGACTCCTGTTGATTATTATTGTCTGTCTGTCTCCAGGTTCAAGACACAGTGACGGCCGTTGTCACGGCCACAGTGGTCCTGGGTGCGGTGGGTGCTATGGTTTCCCTGTTTTCGAACAGGAAGGAGAGAAATAACAAGAAGTGGTGAAGAGCTGCCGATCTCCAGAAGGAACCCCATCGTCGTGCTGCACCCCAACAATGACAGCTTGAAGCCAATTGATCGCAGGGTCTCATCCAGCTGGGATCTTGAAAGCCCAGCTGGGGGATGTGTTCCACACTCCCACCTCTCTTCCTGTAAAACCAGTGCCTCATGTCCTGATGGGACAACCTCGCCCGTGTGTTTCCTGAAAGAAACCGGGGTATCGTCATCGGCAATGTGGCTGGGCAGCTCGTTCCACACTCCCACCACCCTCAGCGTAAAGAAGCACTTCCACTTGTGCCCTCTCCTCCGGCAGCTCGTTTTTTACCGTAGTGAATTACACCACCTCTAGATCAACTCCAGACTGATCACCCAGCTCCCGGATCAATAAGTTGCCTAATATCGACGCTCAACTTCGCCAGATGTTTTTTGTACCTAAGCCAGTGACTGGAAGTGGTTCATTTTAGACCTCTGAGGTTCAGATGTGTGGTCCTTTATTAACTTTTACTCACTATTTTGTAATTAAATTGTATTTAAAGTTTAACGTATACCGTACGCAGCCAGTCCTCTGACATACCTGTACATTTTGTGAACAAGATGTCGGCCTTTCATAATAAAATGAACAGTGAAAATTAAAATTAAATACAAAGAAAACGTCTTTGGGGTCTGTTTCTGGTCGTCTGAGACAGCAGCGTGTTGAAACAACACATGTGGCTCTACAGAAAGATAGGGCTAACCCTTCTGATTCTTCCTACAAATGAAACAGTAGGGGTGTAACCCCGGTTTCCTGGCCAAATTTCCCATTGGCCCTTACCCCTCATGGCCTCCTAATAACCCCCCTCTCTGAACTGGCTCCATCACTCTGCTCTCCTCCCCACTGAGAGCTGGGGTGTGGGGAGCGGACTGGCGCCTCATCCAGGTGGGGGTACACACTGGGGGGGGTGGAAGGGAGTCCCCATTGCCTGTAAAGCGCTTTGAGTGGAGTGTCTGGAAAAGCGCTATATAAGTGTGAGCAATAATTATAATTATTATTAATTAAATATGATCTTTTTTTTTTGCTGTTTTCATTGTTTTACCTTAACTTTTATGTGAAGCACTCGGAGAAGCTTCTTTTAAAAGTGCTATATTTATCATTATTATTATTATTATTATAATTATTGTTATTACTACAGTCGACACTTTTTGAAGTCTATCAAGCTGCGCTGCAGCTGGTTCTTACAGTATTTCTTACCGGCCGCTACACGAGTTTCTCGCCGGAGTATCTGGAAATACAGCGGTCTCGTCCCGCCCTCTAGTGGCCATAAGGAGCACCTGCGCCCTGGTACTTCCCTACGTCATCATGCACTTCAATTCAATTTCCAATTCAAGGTGCTGTATTAGCATGACCGATGGGTACCATCAGTGTTGCCACAGCAAATTAAAATAATGAAATGCACATGAAACAAAACAGAAAATAAAAGTAAAATAAAAATCTACAACCATATTACAGACATTTACAACAAAGACATACAATAAAATGTATTTGAAACAGCATCATGCTGTGCTTTGAGTTCTCGTACAGGACATATTATACAGATGACCAAGTCCCCGCAGTGGACGCTCGCGGGGAGAGTATCGCTCTGCACCTTTATATCGCTTCCGGGACGAGCTTCGGACAGTCACGATTGAGGACAATTTCTCACTGTAATCAATCTGCGGAGCTGAAGTTTCCATGCGTAGTACAGAGCGTGTTAAAGGGACCCCTTCTCCGCACGTCTGCGTGAATTCCAGTTCAATTCAAGGTGCTTTACTGGCCTGAGCAATGAGTAAAATTAGTGCTTGCAAAGCAGAGCAAATACAATTAACATAAAAAAAGCTACCGACGTTTACAATACAGACACATGATAAGATATTTATCTTATCTTCTCTCTTACATATAGACATTTGGGGCATTGTTGGGAGACAGGCTCATTGTTCCTCAGGCTGGGACAGGAGATCACATACTAGGCTGCCAGTTCAACTGAGTTCCCTCCTCCCTCTCCCAGTAGGACTGGGAGTTGTTGTGTTTCTGGCAGGTGTGGGAACTCTGGGATTAGATCTGTAAATCTCGCTAGGCAGCCAGACGTCATCGAACCCCTTACACGTTTTCAACTGTGAGCCCCTCATCGCCTGCAGAAAACTACATTTCCCGTCGTGCCCCCCCCCCGGGTAGGACCCCGGTGAGAGGCAGGCGCCTGCGCGCCGGGCTTCCGGGCGTCTCGGAGCTTCGAACGCCACGTCTTCTGACGTCACTGCCGCACCTGCGCAGCCATCTTGGATTTCGGTGGAAAAAAAAAAAAAAAAGGGAGTCAGACGAGGCGACCGGAGAAGAAGGAATTTTTTTTTTTCAAGGAAAAAATAAAAAAAGAGAAGGAGGGGATTTAAAAAAAGAGGGTGTCAGCGGGGAGTCATCTACAAAGAACCCGACATCAGCGGTAATACTGAAAGCTCCGACGCGGGGAGAGCGGTGTGTCGACACGGTCCGACGTCTTTTATTGAAACAGACGAGACCGGACGGAGCCGAAGCGCAGACAGCCCGCAGGAGAGACCGGAGACCGACCGTGCCCGAAGCGCCATGAATCCCGAATAGTGAGTAACCCGTCCCTCCCCGGACACCGGTCTCTCCGCTGCGGTACCGGGCCGCCGCTCCCCTCCCCCGTCCGCCGGGACCAGACCGGCTCGGTGGGCGGAGAGCCCCCGTGGGTCGCGTTTCCGGGCCCGGCCTGGGCAGGACCCTCGCTGCGCCGGCCCGGCTGGGCACGGTCCGGTCTCGCCTTCGCCGGCGAGGCGTTGTTTTGGTCTTGGGAAGATCTGAAGCTCTCTCTCTCTCTCGTGTGTGTGTGTGTGTGTGTCGCTGTTCGTTTTTAATCCCCCATCCCTTCGGTGAAGGCTGGGCTCGAGTGATTGACCCAAACCGAAACCGGTCCGGTCTGTCCTGTCTGTGCGGTCTGCCGCTCACCTCCCTCCTGGGAGTTTTTTTTAAGACGAGCGACTTGCATCGAAGTGTGAAAGAGATCTTTTCCTCCATAGATATATATATATCCACACACACACACATAAACAACAACAAAAAAAAACCTGCTCATTCCCCCGGATGTCTCTGCCTGTCCTGTCAGAAGGCGAGTGAAAGCACACGGCTCGTCTTCAAGGGGAGATTCCCAGATTCCCAGCCCCGGACCCTACTTCTCAACGGATTTCTGTGGCAGGAAGTGAGAGTGGGGGGGGCGGGGGGGATGCATTTTACTGATGCGCATGTGTCTCACTCCCCATTCCTGTCCACTCCTGGAATCTGGACCGGAGACTGTAAGATCTGGACTCCCTCCTGGTCCTACAGAGCCAGATGGGTCCCCTGGTTGCCATGCCAACCTCCCAACCTTAACCCCCCCCCCCAGGGGCCTCCTCACTTCCCCGGCCCAGCGAGCGCGGCGGGCGGGCCCGGGTGGGCCGGGTGGCGCCGGCCGCCTGCGTCCACACCGCCCGTCCCGCCCCGTCTCAGCCTCCTGTGTGTCCCCTGTCTTGCAGTGACTACCTGTTCAAGCTGCTCCTGATCGGCGACTCTGGAGTGGGCAAGTCCTGCCTCCTGCTGCGGTTCGCGGTAAGCTCTCCCGTTCCGAGCCCCCGGAATCGGTCCTGGCCCTCTTTCCCAACGGGTGCCTTCCTGCGGCCTCCGATCCCTGCTTGGAATAATAATAATAATTGCTAACACTTATATAGCGCTTTTCTGGACACTCCACTCAGAGCTCTTTCCAGGTCATGGGGATCCCCTCCACCCCCAGCAGTGTGTACCCCCACCTGGATGACGCTCCAGTCCGCTCCCCACACCCCAGCTCTCAGTGGGGAGGAGAGCAGAGTGACGGAGCCAGTTCAGAGAGGGGGGTTATTGGGAGGCCAATGGGAAATCTGTCCAGGACGCCAGGGTTACACCCCTACTCTTCTCGAGAAGCGCCCTGGGATTTTTAACGACCACAGAGAGTCAGGACCTCGGTTTTACGTCTCATCCGGCGCCTGTTTACAGTCTAGTGTCCCCCGTCACTATACTGGGGCATCAGGACCCACACAGACCGCCCTGCTGGCCCCACTCACACCTCTTCCAGCAGCAGCCTTAGTTTTTCCCAAGAGTCTCCCCTCCAGGTACTTATCAGGCTCACACCTGCAAGAGCTCCAGTGGGGCTGCCAGCTGGGAGTTGCAGAGTGAAATGGCTGCTGGTTCTAAGGACAGTAAGGGGGGTGGAGATTTCTCCCACGGAGCTGCTTGTTAATCAACCTGTGCCACCAGCAGCTGTATCACCTGTGCTGCAGCTGTATCTCACCCCCAGCACCTGGAGGGGAGACTCCTGGGAAAGCTCAGGCTGCTGCTGGAAGAGGTGTCAGTGGGGCCAGCAGGGGGCTTTATTGTAAGAGGGGAAAAAAAGCACATGACGAGAGGAGACAGTAATAATATTGTGATCCGGGTGTGTGGTACAAGCAAAGGGGGCAGACGCAGAACCAGTTCAACAAAAGCCCTTCTGAAGAAGAAGGTTTTGAGTCTGAGGATTTGAAGGCGCTCAGGGAAGGGGACTCTGATATCCTTGAGGATCTTGAGGATAGAATTCCGGAGAGTAGGGACACAGCAGGAGAATCCTGCTGATGTGAGTTTCGAGCCAGACCTGTCGCCCATGGCGTGTAGATGTGGGTCAGTGTGGATTTAGATGTGCAGTGTAACCAGGCTGGGGGGACAGGCAGGGATTTAGACTAATGAAGGTTGTGAGGTGGGGGGGTAGGAGGCCTTCAGACCCGAGGTGGGACCACCTCAAGGCTCAGAGCCGCCCCCAGTCGCCCGTGCCTGTTTCGGACACTGGGGGGTCGACCCAGGCGGCGCCGTTTCGACTGACCCCCCGGCCTGTCCCATTTCAAACAGGACGACACGTACACGGAGAGCTACATCAGCACCATCGGGGTCGACTTCAAGATCAGGACCATCGAGCTGGACGGGAAGACCATCAAGCTGCAGATCGTGAGTGAGGGGCCGCCGGCACCCCCGCGCCGGAGGGGAGCAGGCTCACGCGCGGATCGGAGGGAGGGAGCGAGCGCCACAGCGGGGTTTTGCGAGAGGCTGGGATCTGACATATAAGAGGGGCGCTTGAAAAGGCCGAAGCGCCATCCAGCCCGTTCGGTTCTGTGCCTCTAGAATCCCGTACGGCGTGCCCTCTGACCTCTGTGAGCCCCAGCCCTGCCTCCCCGAGGGGGGGGGGGGGCAGTTGAGAGCAGCCAGTCGAACCCTGGACCGCCTGTGTACAGAGAGGTCCCCTCCCTCCAAAGCTGAAATCCAGCGCTGGCGGTGTGCGGTACTCGAGATTCGCCAGCGGTCTCTTTTGCAGGGTGACCAGCAGCAATGCAAAAACCTATCGCTGAGAAACGTAGGCATGTTGCGTTTAAAATGGCGGAGTCTGATGACAGGCGTGCAGGGAGTAGACACTCCGACAGGGAGCAGGATCCCTGCGGTCGCCCACACCTGCGCAGCGTCCTTGCTCGGTAGATTCGCACACTACCCTGTGACTCACGTGTTTGTGACTGCTGGCTGAGACTGCGGGGATGATTGATGACCGACTGGTCTTCCTCTCCGTCTCTCCTGGTTCTCCCTCTCCTCTCCAGTGGGACACGGCCGGCCAGGAGAGGTTCCGCACAATCACCTCCAGTTACTACCGGGGGGCTCACGGGATCATCGTGGTGTACGACGTCACGGACCAGGTGAGCACCCCTCTCCGCGCCTTCGCTCGCCGAGAGATTCCTCCCAGTCTTCGCTGGCTTGCCCGAGGTGTCGGACGGGGGGGGCGGGGGGGCAAAATGATTTTCCCGGATTGCTCCACCACCAGTCAGCAGGGGCGGGTCTGCTTCCCAGATGGTGCTGTGATGTCTCTTGCTGAAATGGGCTCTCCTCCTCCCCCCCCCCAGGAGTCCTACAGCAACGTGAAGCAGTGGCTGCAGGAGATCGACCGCTACGCCAGCGAGAACGTCAACAAGCTGCTCGTGGGCAACAAGTGCGACCTGACCACCAAGAAGGTGGTGGACTACACCACAGCCAAGGTGAGCGCCGCGGGCACCCCTGACTTCCTGCTTTCACAGAGCCCTTCTGTGGACCGGGACCGGAGCCCCCAGTGTACCAGGACTGTCCTACTGGACCGGGACTGGAGCCCCCAGTGTACCAGGACTGTCCTACTGGACCGGGGCCGGAGCCCCCAGTGTACCAGGACTGTCCTACTGGACTGGGACTGGAGCCCCCAGTGTACCAGGACTGTCCTACTGGACCGGGACCGGAGCCCCCAGTGTACCAGGACTGTCCTACTGGACCGGGACCGGAGCCCCCAGTGTACCAGGACTGTCCTACTGGACCGGGACTGGAGCCCCCAGTGTACCAGGACTGTCCTACTGGACTGGGACTGGAGCCCCCAGTGTACCAGGACTGTCCTACTGGACCGGGACTGGAGCCCCCAGTGTACCAGGACTGTCCTACTGGACCGGAGCCCCCAGTGTACCAGGACTGTCCTACTGGACTGGAGCCCCCAGTGTAACAGGACTGTCCTACTGGACTGGAGCCCCCAGTGTAACAGGACTGTCCTACTGGACTGGAGCTCCCAGTGTAACAGACTGTCCTACTGGACTGGAGCTCCCAGTGTAACAGACTGTCCTACTGGACCGGAGCTCCCAGTGTAACAGGACTGTCCTACTGGACCGGAGCCCCCAGTGTAACAGGACTGTCCTACTGGACTGGAGCCCCCAGTGTAACAGGACTGTCCTACTGGACTGGAGCCCCCAGTGTAACAGACTGTCCTACTGGACTGGAGCCCCCAGTGTAACAGGACTGTCCTACTGGACTGGAGCCCCCAGTGTAACAGGACTGTCCTACTGGACTGGAGCCCCCAGTGTAACAGGACTGTCCTACTGGACTGGAGCCCCCAGTGTAACAGGACTGTCCTACTGGACTGGAGCCCCCAGTGTAACAGGACTGTCCTACTGGACTGGAGCCCCCAGTGTAACAGGACTGTCCTACTGGACTGGAGCCCCCAGTGTAACAGGACTGTCCTACTGGACTGGAGCCCCCAGTGTAACAGGACTGTCCTACTGGACTGGAGCCCCCAGTGTAACAGGACTGTCCTACTGGACTGGAGCCCCCAGTGTAACAGACTGTCCTACTGGACTGGGACCACAGCCCCCAGTGTAAGAGGACTGTCCTACTGGACTGGAGCCCCCAGTGTAACAGACTGTCCTACTGGACCGGGACCGGAGCCCCCAGTGTAACAGGACTGTCCTACTGGACTGGAGCCCCCAGTGTACCAGGACTGTCCTACTGGACCGGGACCGGAGCCCCCAGTCTATAAGACGTCATGAGCTCTTTGAACCTGCAGCGCCATGCCCCTGCCTCTCTCTGCTCGCAGGAGTTTGCGGACTCGTTGGCCATCCCCTTCCTGGAGACCAGCGCCAAGAACGCCACCAACGTGGAGCAGGCTTTCATGACCATGGCGGCCGAGATCAAGAAGCGCATGGGCCCCGGGGCCACCGCGGGGGGGGACAAGCCCCACCTCAAGATCGAGAGCACCCCGGTCAGGCAGTCTGGGGGGGGCTGCTGCTAGAACCAGCCCCTCCCCGCCTCATGGTCCCCCCTTGTACCCCTCTCCCTCTCGGATTGAAACGCCCCCACTACCCACCCTCCCCATCTGCGCAGCCGGGATCCCCGCTTCACCCTTACCCTTTGAATAAGGGTACCCCAAAAGTGGGTTTTGGGGGGGGGAGGGGTGGAGGGTTGGGCGGTATGCTTTAGTGAGGTCCAGGCTATGACCCTCCCCTCTGACCTCTGACCTCTGACCCCTGTCCCTCCCCCCAGCCCACGAACACAGCATGGGTGTGGGCTTGACGCGTTGTGGGTGAGCTTGCCCAGACGGAACGGGGGGGGGGACATTGTCTGGCTTGTCCCCCACGGCCTGCACCCCCTCTCCCACACGCGCGCGCGCACACACACACAGACACGCGCAGGGGCCGGGGCAGGCCGGCTGTGGGAGAATCTGGTGGGGGGAACGGGGGGTGGGATATAGAGGTCTCCCGTGAGATGGATGGGGGTTCAGGGGGGGACCTAGAAAATACACTGAACCTCATAAAACCTCCCCCCGCCCCACACACACACACAGACAGACACACACACACACACTCCAGGGAGAGAGAGAAAAGAGAGGGGGATGTTCAGATTTAGGCTCAATTTGGGAATTTTTTTTTACCAGCTGGAGGGAGAGGAAGGGGATTAGTGGGTACAGGGGGCAATCTGGGGGCCTCACATCCCCGATTCCCCCGCGGAGGAAGTGAGGAGGAGGAGGAGGAGGAAGAGGGAGAAGAGAGAAGAGGAGGCCCCCCCAGGGAGTTGGAGAAAGTGGGGTGGGGTTTGGGCTGGTTTGGGGATTTTGGGGGGACTGTGGGGGTGGGGGTGGGGTGGGGAGAGGGAGGCTGCGTTAAAGGAGGTGAGACCTTGCGGACACTGAAGTGACCACAGCAGCACGAGCCGCAGGGACAGGTCAGCGACGAGCTCGGCTGTGTCCAGTGCCCTCGTCTTCACCGCCCCCCCCCCCCCCCCTGCTTCCTTTGTCGTCGTTACTGTCGTCGTCGTCGTTGTCATAGTTTTATTTTTTGGTGTTTTTATTAACTGTGATTTTTTTTTTAACCTCTGGATTTTACTTTTCTAACCTCTGGCTTTGTACAGTTCCTGGGTGGCGATGAGAGGGCTGGGGGGGGGATGGGGGAGTAGTTTAAGATAATGTGGTCCTTTTCTCCGGTCGGACTGTCTCTGTGAAAGGCCTCTTCTCAGCCTGGCTGAGCTGCGTATATATATATATAAATATTTATGTGCGTGAGTGTGTGTACATATTTTATTGTGTTGCCCTGCCCTACGTCCGACCACGCCTGTGCGTGTCAAGATGCGTGACCAGACGCTGGTTGGCGCTGACTTGGCGCAAGTAAGAGCTATGCCTCCTGGGAAGGGTCGCCCCCCCCAACCCCCCCGTTCAGGTGCCGCAGAACAGGGCCGACCCCGTCCCCACCGACCCCCAGCGCCTGCTTTCAGCTCACATGGGTGTGAGACGGTCTTGTCGCGGCTGGAGTTGGCGGGTGGGGGGGGTCTGTGTCACGGCTCGGGCGCAGAGCCGGTCCGGACACGCAGGGCAGCCGTGGCGCCGGAGAGCCTGTTGGGTCTTCCGGGTTCAGCTCTTCCGATCTGCTCTTCCGGTGTGGGTGTGTGTGTGTGTGTGCGTCTGAGCGCGCGTCCCGTTGCGCGTGGGGGGGCGGCGGTTTTGCTCGCGGCTGCCGGGGGGGGCGGGGGGGTGCAGAGGGAGCCGTGGAGGGACTGGTCCCGGGAAGGAGGAGACCGGATATGAACTCCCGAGTTCTCTCCTCTGCCGACGGGGCCCTCCGTGTCCCCACTCTTTCCCAGGGCCGATTTCTGGGGGTGGGGTTGTTGTTTTTTTAGATCCAGGCGGGACGGAGGAGGGGTGGGCACCGCCAGTCGGATCTGGCCCGGTTCACCAGGGTTAGGGGTCCGACTGAGTGATTGTGGGCCGGGCTTGACGGAGGGCGGGGAGCCGGCAGCTCTGCAGGGACCGGGGCCACACGAGCCCCCTTTCGGGGCTCGGCGTCCCTCACTTTATTAAGACTCTTTATGGGGGTTACCTCTTGGGGGGGGGGGGCTGTGGGTCGTTCGTGCTGGTAGTAGCCCCTCTGTCCTCGCTCGCCGATCTGCGCCCCCCGGGGGGCTGGTGAGTCTCAGGGGGCTCCTGGATCCGTGAGAGCATAGCGCCCAGGTTCTGTGTGCCGTCATCGCGGACCGGCCGGCCCGCAGCTGTTCGTTTGGTTTGTTTTTTTGCTCGGGAGCTGTTGCGGTTCTGGTGGGTCGGACGCTCAGGTCGGGGGGGCGGGCTGTTTGGAGAAGGACGCTTTAGTGTCCCCCCCCCCCCCCCCCCTGCGGCGCTCCTGTTGGCCGGCGTGTCTCCTCTGCGGATGCCACCGCCCGGACGTGACGTTTGAGCCGAGTCGCCCGCTGTGGGAGGGAAGATCTGACGGGGCAGGGCTGCTCAGCGCGAACCCCAGAGCATTCTGGGTTTTCCTGTGGGGTGGGGGTGGGGGCAACTCCAGCAGCGTAGACGGACCGTAATGTAAATGGCTAAATTATTTACTTTTTTTTTGGGTGTGCTTGGTGGATGAGCTGATTTCCAGCGGCGAAACGGTCGCACGTCTCCGTTCGCACGTCAGCTCGATTGCTGCTTCCCTCCAAGCCCTTGAGTAGCCTTCACAGGAGGGAAATGCAGATTTAAAATCTGCTCAGAAGAAGAGAATGGAGGTTTCTTCCACCTCGATTGAGCCACGAAGCTACGGACCGCGGCTCCGGCCCAGCTCGCCCCCCCCGGGCCCCCCCGGGCCCTGGCTGCCATTCCAGATGAGCTCAGAAACTTGGAGCCGGCGACCGGCGGGTTTGTGGCCGCGTCGGCCCGGTTTCCGACTCCGGTCAAGGATTCGGGCCGCAGTCCAGGCCCCGAGGGGATAACGTGGCCCAGACACACAGCCACCCCCCACCCCCGAAACCGCGGGCACAGCTGGCGAGCGTGGCGAGGCAGAGCGATACGGGGGGGGGGGGGCAGCCAGCGGGGGCCAAGTCCGCACCACCACCCCCAAATCCTTGTGCGTGTTATTTTTAGTTTTCCAGACATTCCAGAAGCTGTTCCGATCCCAGATTCCCCGTGCCACCGGAGCACCCCGAGCGTAGCTGAACTACCACCCTCGACACGGAGAAATAAGACGCACCTCGGGCCGTTCCCCCCCCCCCCCATGCAGGGCACGAGGGGGGCTTGGGTGGGGGTCCCGGGACACTCGCCAGAAGGAGGGAGGGCCCGGACACACCGAGATCACGCCTGAATTCCCCCTCCCTCATCCTCGTGTCGTCTCCGTCTTGATTGTTGGAGTCGGTAGAACGGACCGCCCCGTCTCGCGCCGGCCGGACCTCGTCTCCGGCCCGCCGGGGAGGGCGAGGGCAGGTGGGGGTCAGCCGGGGGCAGGGGCCGCTGTCCGCTGTGTCCAGGACGCGGGGGGGGGGGGAGAATCCTGTTGTTTTGTACACTTCACTTGCTGTCTCTTTGCCAAAATAAAGACGTACTTGTATTCTACGCGAACGGCCAGCCGCGCTGGTGGGTCTTGTTTTCTCTCTCTCTCTCCTCCTCACTCCCTCTTCCCTCCTCTCCCCGATCCTGGGCCTGCTGCCCCCCAGCGCCCGGGAGCCTGTGTTCCAGCCTCGCCTTCGGTCGCCTAGTCCAGCCCTTCCTTGACTTCATAACGGGACGGGTGTGAGCCGTCTGTTCCCAGCCCTTACACTGGGGGGGCTGTAGCAGCTGGGTGTGGGATGTGCAGTAAGATCCCAGCCCTGGCACCAGAGGCCAAGTGCAGACGCTCCAGCGACGCAGCTGCTGAGGGGCCGTCAGGCTGCAGGTATCGCCTGAGGGAGGGGGGCAGCAGGACCAGTATTGGAAGCCACGGCTCCAGGTTGTTGGTTTGTTTTGCTTTTGTAGTTCGAGTAGGCAGCTGTGTCGAGGAGAAGTAAAAGATTTATGCCGGGCTGAAAAGAGAAGAAAGGGAAACGCAACGTTTCGGGAGCCGAAGAAGGCTCCACAGCCGAGATGTTGTGTTCCTGTTCTTCTCTTTTCGGCCTGGGATAAACCTGCACCTGTTCCCTGTTTTCCTTTCGTCCACGGCCGTGCCATCGGCCGTGCGTACGATAGAGACATCTTTAGAAGACGAAGGCGGATAAAGGAGGCCGTTGAAGGGTGGATGGGTGTCTAGGCAGCCCTGTCTGTGTAGGTCCTGCCCGAGTGGAGGATGGCTCGGATGGGGATGTCTCTTTCCATCTTTCCCCTGTGTTTCCTGCCACCCGACCTCTGGGCGGTCCCCAGCGCTGGTGCGATTCGGGCGTCGGTCTCGCTGCCTGGAGGGCCGGAGCAGTCCGTTAAACCGTTAACCTCATCGCCTTCTTAATTAGACCCTTCTAACGATTTGTCTCCAGCTCTTCTGCGGTGGATGACACAAGTCATGTGCTTCCCTCAGGATAAAGTGACCTATAAATCACCCTGGAGCGGGGTCGGAGGTGTTAACAACTGCACAGCTCATTCATTCATTCATTCAACTGGGAATGTCAGGCTAGTAGACGCCTGGCCTCCAGGAGCGGAGTGTGAGACCCCCGCTGTAGTTCGGCTGCATGGCAGTCTGATCCACTCCGGGTTTTCGGCAGCTGCTCACGGTCTTGGGCAGAATGCCACTGTCGGGTGCCTGGGTGAGCTTCGCCTGGGTGGGGATCGGCTTGCATGCCAGCCTTGGTCGGCGTCGCCGTCCCTGTACGGTCTCTCCTCGCGGCCGGGCGGGGAAGGGGCAGCTTCTCCGGCTTCCTGTGCCGCCTGGAGCTGCGAAGCGGGAGAAGGAGCGTCGCGCCGCACCAGCCGAACCTTTTTTTTAAAAAGAAAAAGAAAACCGCCCTTCCCTCGGCGTTGGTGTCGCACTTATTATCGTCCTCCGGGTACTTCCTGTTGTGAGCAGTGGCCCGACAGGCAGTTTGGAAGGCTGTACTGCGGGTTCTGTAAATTGCTAGGAAGGGGAGCTGTCTGTAACTGGACCACGTGCACAATTGGTGAATGTATCATAAATGGAATGAACTGATCGCAGAGAACTTTATTTAAAAAATGACAAGGGTTTTTATTTCCTGTCGAACTGCAAAAAGGCCCCTTTGGCGCCCTCCTCAGACCACCCTTCATCACCGTCCCTGATCAATGCCGCACATCCCCTGGGTTTTCCACTGGGAAACCACTGGCATCCCTGTTGCTCTGTAATAACACCCGACGAAAAAAACTCAAGAGTCTTGAGCTGGTCTTCTTGTGTGTCTTAATTCTGTCTTTTCCATGGACTCGCGAGAGTCGTATGATGTTCTGCTGTAGGGGAAAATAAATGACTGAATTGTACAGTGTGAAAGAAAACCACGGTAACACCCAGCCCGTGTTGTGTTTGCGGTTTATTTGTGTTTCTTCTGATTATGTAAATATGAAGCACTAAAGACACTTGATCCGTTCTTTTTGTCGTTCTTTGTTTCCTGGTTGGCTGACGTCCTTCCTCTGCTGCAGAACAGGGTACGCAGTGATCATCAGTCATGTGAGGGGTCAAAGGTCATAGAGCTCAGCTCGCGTCCTGATTGGTTGAGCTACTCAAGTCTTGTTTAATAATCGTTGTAATTCCTTGCGCTTATATAGTGCTTTTCTGGACACCACCACCAACAGCAGCAGCCAGAGAGAACCAGCACACTCGCCACACCCCAGCTCTCAGCGGGGAGGAGAGCAGAGTGATGGAGCCAGGTCAGAGAGGGGGGTTATTAGGAGACCGTGACTGGTCAATGGGAAAGACAGGACACTGGGGTAACACCTCATATTCCTTTCGAGAAACACCCTGGGGTTTTTTATGATCACAGAGAGTCAGGACCTCGGTTTTACGTCTCATCCGAAGGACGGCGCCTGTTTACAGTCTAGTGTCCCCGTCACTATACTGGGGCATCAGGACCCACACAGACTGCAGGGTGAGCGCCCCCTGCTGGCCCCACTAACACCTCTTCCAGCAGCAGCCTCAGCTCTCCCAGGAGTCTCCCCTCCAGGTGCTGGCCTGGCTCACCCTGCTGGGCTCCAGTGGGCTGCTGGTGGTGAGCCACAGGGCGATGTAGCTGCTGGTTTAACAAGCACCCATGGAGGAGAAGAGAGACTTGGTGAGTTTCACACTGTTCATTCGGCAGTCAGGAGCTCACCGGTCCCCAGGGATCTCATCCGAAAGACGCCGGGGTATTGACTTCAGCAGCATGGCCGGGCAGCTTGTTCCCCTCTCCCACCACCCTTTGTGTGAAGAAGTGCCTCCGGGCCTGTCTGGAGGATGTCATCCAGCTGTGTCTTGAAAGTAGCCAGAGCATTGGCTCCAGCAACATGGCCGGGCAGCTTGTTCCACACTCCTACCACTCTTTGTGTAAAGACATGACTGCTGACCCGACTGAACAATCTCCTCCAGGTGTTTCTTGAAAGAAGTCAGAGTGTGGGCTTCACGAGCTGGGCAAGTTTGAAGTCTGTCCGTCGTCTGTGCTGTGAATAAGACACTGGTTTTACTGCCCTGTGGAGGAGGCGGAGGTCAGGAGGAAGCACCTACAGCAACACGCAGGGGATGTGTCGCCCTCTCAGCCGAGCGAAAGCTCAGATGTCTGAGCTGGTGTTTGCTGCTGCCCCTCCCGAGACACCCCAGCTCCTCACTGGGCAGGGAAGCAGATCAGCCGCTTGTGTATCTCCAGCAGTAAGACAAACCACAAATTCGTTTTTTAATTTCCTCCTTATTTACACAACTCACCCCTGCCTGCCTGCCCTCCTGTCCTCGCTTTCTCTCGGCCTCTGTTACTCCTGACTGATACTCTTACTCTGTCTCTCCCTCACTGTGACTCACTGTGCCTCTGACCCCCTCACTCTCTCCTCACTGCCTCACTGTGCCTCTGACTCCATCACTCTGTCCCTCACTGTGCCTCTGACCCCCTCACTCTCTCCTCACTCTGCCTCTGACCCCCTCACTTTCTCCTCACTGCCTCACTGTGCCTCTGACTCCCTCACTCTGTCCCTCACTGTGCCTCTGACCCCCTCACTCTCTCCTCACTGCCTCACTGTGCCTCTGACCCCCTCACTCTGTCCCTCACTGTGCCTCTGACTTCCTCACTCTCTCCTCACTGCCTCACTGTGCCTCTGACCCCCTCACTCTCTCCTCACTGCCTCACTGTGCCTCTGACCCCCTCACTCTCTCCTCACGGCCTCACTGTGCCTCTGACCCCCTCACTCTGTCCCTCACCGTGCCTCTGACCCCCTCACTTTCTCCTCACTGTGCCTCTGACGCCCTCACTCTGCCTCTGACCCCCTCACTCTCTCCTCACTGCCTCACTGTGCCTGACCCCCTCACTCTCTCCTCACTGCCTCACTGTGCCTCTGACCCCCTCACTCTCTCCTCACTGCCTCACTGTGCCTCTGACCCCCTCACTCTCTCCTCACTGCCTCACTGTGCCTCTGACGCCCTCACTCTGCCTCTGACCCCCTCACTCTCTCCTCACTGCCTCACTGTGCCTCTGACCCCCTCACTCTCTCCTCACTGCCTCACTCTGCCTCTGACCCCCTCACTCTCTCCTCACTGTGCCTCTGACCCCCTCACTCTCTCCTCACTGCCTCACTGTGCCTCTGACGCCCTCACTCTGCCTCTGACCCCCTCACTCTCTCCTCACTGCCTCACTGTGCCTCTGACCCCCTCACTCTCTCCTCACTACCTCACTGTGCCTGACCCCCTCACTCTCTCCTCACTGACTCACTGTGCCTCTGACTCCCTCACTCTGTCCCTCACCGTGCCTCTGACCCCCTCACTCTCTCCTCACTGCCTCACTGCGACCTCCTCTGCCTCTCCGTGTCGCTCGACGTCACGCCGCCCCCACGGTGCCGCGGCCCCCCCCGGAGCCCCGCCGGCCTCTCGCTGCCGCCCCTCCCCCCCCTCAGTCGAGCGGCCCCTGGAAGATCAGCCGGATGTAGCCCTGCTCCCCGGTCAGCCAGGTGCCGCAGAAGGGGCAGGCGGCGTGGAAGGCGTGGGTGCCGTGGGGCAGGGGGATCTGCGCCCAGCCGCGGGCAGTCTTTTCCGAGCACACGTGGCCGCAGGGGCAGAAGGCGTGGGTGGGCGGCTGGCCGGCGTCCAGGTAGAGCCCCCCCTCGCAGCCCAGCCAGAGCGGGACGTAGGGCCCCACGCGCCGGCACATGGGGCACTCCCGCGCGTGGGCCGCGCCCCGCTCCCGGCGGAAGCCCCAGTTGTGGTAGCCGTGCACGTGGCCGCAGTTGACGTAGACCCAGGGCTGCTTCTTGTCCACGACCTCGCGCTGCGCCAGGCTGGGGAACGCCAGCGTGTTGAAGCCCACGGGGCACTGGGGCCGCGCCGCGTTCAGCTCCTGGCGCAGGGACTCCAGCTGCTTCAGGGTGGGAGTGTGCCGCAGGCCCGCCGGCGTCCGCCACAGCAGGGTGGCGCCGCACAGGTCGATCAGGGAGCCGTCCTGCAGGGTGTTGGACTCGTTCTCCACCTCGAGAGGGGAGAGAGGGGGGAGAGAGAGGGGGAGAGAGGAGAGGGGGAGAGGGGAGAGAGGAGAGAGGGGGAGAGGAGAGAGAGGGGAGAGAGAGGGGGAGAGAGGAGGGAGAGAGGGGGAAGAGAAGGGGGAGAGGGGGAAGAGGAGGGAGAGGAGAGAGAGGGGAGAGGGGAGAGGGGAGAGAGAGGAGGGGGAGAGGGGGGAGAGGGGGGAGAGAGGAGAGAGAGGAGGGGGAGAGGAGAGAGGGGAAAGGAGAGAGAGGAGAGAGAGGGAGAGAGAGGGAGAGAGAGGGGAGAGAGAGGGAGAGAGCGAGAGGGGAGAGGGGGGAGAGAGGAGAGAGGAGAGGAGAGAGAGGGGAGGGAGAGGGGAGAGAGGAGAGAGAGGAAGAGAGAGAGGAGAGAGAGGAGAGGAGAGAGAGGGGAGAGAGAGAGGAGGGAGAGGGGAGCGAGGGTAGAAGAGAGAGAGAGGGGAGAGAGGAGAGGAGAGGACAGGGGGGAGAGAGGAGAGAGACAGGGGAGACAGGAAAAAGAGAGACGAGAGAGAAAGAGAAGACCGGAGAGACAGAGGAAGCGTGAGGAGAAGGCATATCCTACACTTCTACACTATATAAGTGTAAGCAATAATAATAATGATTATTATTATTATTATTATTATGACATGTCCAGCTAGTGAATCCCAGCTCTGCCCCCCCCGAGTGGGGCTCAGCAGGGTGACGGGCTGCTGCAGTAACCCAATCCCGCAGGTGGACCCTCATGAGGAGCGGCCGGCCGGCCGTGGAGCAGGTCTCGCAGGGCAGCAGTGACCTTTAAATCTCCGCAGTCCCCAGCGGCACGCACGTCCGCCGCGACACCACCAGGGGGCGCTCTCCCCCCGAGCTCCACTCGCCTAGAGCTCGCTGTTCGGTCGGCCGTAAACTGTAAACTACGTGTTTGTTTCTTGAAGGAGGCGAAATTATTAATAAACTGTTTACTGCAGGACGTAATATGTTTGATGTGTAGACAAGAACACTAATGGGCTTTTTAATGACAATGGGGTTATTTGGCAGGGTTGTTACTGTGTTATTGTACTGTAGTGTTAAGTCAGCCATTATATCTGTATATTATCCCGTTCTCTCAGGCTCAACACAGCGCTGGTATTAACCCTCTGTCTCTTTCTCTCAGCTCTGGGCTGTAGTGTATAATCACTGTCTGTATTAACCCCTCTCTCTCTCAGTGCAGTGTTAGTGTACTGGAGTGTCCAGTCAGTGTGTCTGTACTGACCCCCCTCTCTCTCTCAGTGCAGTGTTCATGTACTGGAGTGTCCAGTCAGTGTGTCTGTATGAACCCCCCTCTCTCTCAGTGCAGTGTTAATGTACTGGAGTGTCCAGTCAGTGTGTCTGTATGAACCCCTCTCTCTCTCTCAGTGCAGTGTTAATGTACTGGAGTGTCCAGTCAGTGTGTCTGTACTGACCCCCCTGTCTCTCACCAGTCTGCCTCTCTGCTGTGCGGAGCGTGTCTCTCTCAGGGCGTAGACGTTGCCACAGACTGAGATCTCTCTCCAGACGCCGGGCGCCGGCTCGGCGCTGAACTCGGCGGCCGGATGCATCACCAGGACGCCGTTGGTGGTCAGCCCGTCCATCAGCCCGTCTGACGTCCGCCACTTCGCTGCCCGTTCCTGACAGGCAGAGAGACACGGGTCAGCACCTCGGCCATCTCCCTCCGCGCCCTGCTGTGCCCCCGAGACTGCGCCCAGCGCTGGGGGGGGTCAGGGTGGATAAAAACAGGCTCCGGCTGCCAGAGCTCTATGATCGCGGGTTCGAGTGCTGACTTGGACCGGAATCCCCCCGCCGAGGGTGGGGTGGGATCAGGAGTGTCAGTGCCAGGGCTCTCTCTGTGTCTTTGTGACACGGCGCCCCCCAGTGGCCCCCTGCTGTACTGTCGGTGAGGTGTGCGCCTCTCCTCCAATCAGCACTGAGGTCACAGGGTCGTGGGGTCGTGGGGATGGGAGAGTCGCCCGTTTTCCGGAGCCCGTCCAGGCAGGCCACAGGCGCGAGGCAGGGAACATCCCGGATGGCACGCCGGTCCCGATTACGATTCGACTGCTTTTTTAAGAAGGTACTGTATTGCTACAATCTATGAACTGGCTACATCACTCTGCTCTCCTCCCCACTGAGAGCTGATGTGTGGGGAGCGTTCTGGCGCACTATGGCTGCCGTCGCATCATCCAGGTGGGGCTGCACACTGCTGGTGGTGGAGGGGATCCCCATTACCTGTAAAGTGCTTTGAGTGGAGTGTCCAGAAAAGCGCTATATAAGTGTAAGCAATTATTATTATTATTATTATTGCGCTGTAATGACAGCAGCGTGACTTTAGCAGCTTGACAACAGGGGATCGTGCTCACGATCCAGCAACTACGAGGGCTCAGTGTTATTAATTAACCAAGTGTTAATGGGACATGGTTGTGTATTTCACTCCCTCATTACTTTGTCTCGCTTGGCACTGGCTCCTGAGTTGACTGTCCTGGGAGTCCTGGACACACTGTTCTCTGTAGGCAAGTATATTAATTACACACTCTCAATAAAGGAAGAATTAATCACAGAGATACTAAACCCATCTCCGTAGGTGACAGTATTAATTATCCAGACTCTGCCTACATTATCCCCTAATACATTATATTCTCTTTAGATGCTATGGATTACCCAGTCCTACAGGGGGCGGTATTGATTAATTTGTGTCTGGACAGGCCCACTGTAATAAATTCGGTGACTGCGGGGGGGGGCCCCGCAGGATGCCTCCTTTACACAGAGGGTGTTGGGAGTGTGGAACAAGCCACCCAGCCATGTCGATGAAGGCTGTGTTCTGGATGAGAACCTGGGATCGATTAACGGCTCACGATCCGAAGGGCTCGTGCTCCTGTGTGCTCCATGTGCTAGGAGTAGTGACGTCTCTTGTACAGGTGTTGCACTCCAGTTCCCCAGTATCTCCTGTCGGCTGGGGCTGGCTGGATTAAATACTAATAATCACCATCATCATTATCATCTTTACACTTCGATAGCTCTGTCCTGGACCCTCCACTCAGAGCTCTTTCCAGGTCACGGGGATCCCCTCCACCCCCAGCAGTGTGTACCCCCACCTGGATGAGGCGCCAGTCCGCTCCCCACACCCCAGCTCTCAGTGGGGAGGAGAGCAGAGTGATGGAGCCAGTTCAGAGAGGGGGGTTATTAGGAGGCCATGATGGGTAAAGGCCAGGGGGGAATTGGGCCAGGACACTGGGGTAACACCCCTACTCTTTTCAAGAAACACCCTGGGGTTTTGAATGACCACAGAGAGTCAGGAGGTCAGTCTGAGGCCTCATCAGAAGGATGGCGCCTGTTTACAGTAAAGGACAGCGTCGAGTCCGCCGCTCCACAGCGTCTGCAGCGCGCGGAGGTCGTGACCCCGTCTGCTCACCCCCAGGAAGATATTCTTGGAGGAGTCGAAGCCGGCGGCGTAGATGCGCGTGGTGTAGGGCGGGCTGCGCTCGCAGATGATCCGGCAGGCGAACCGCGAGATGGTGCTCTGCGCCGACTGCCCCTCGCCTGCCCCCTGCCCGCTGGGCGCGGTGTCCGTCACCACGAAGTCGATCATGCTCTCCGTGGAGCGCCCGATCTGCGGCACAGAGCAGCCCGTCACACGGACGCCCCCAGAACAAGACCCCCCCCCCCCCCCCGGGGACAGGGGCACCTCCGGCTTCTCGGGACAACCTGTCACGTCCACCACAGGGCCAGGAGAGTTCTCCAGCCCACCTGCAGCAGGGTATCCCCGGATTCGGCCCGGAGCTGCTCGACTGTGTTCACCCGTCACGGTTTTGGGGTTCTGTGACACTAGCAAGGATTTTCAGGTGGGTCAAAATCTGATCTCTCTCTTAACAGGTGGAGATCCCGAATCTCTAACCGAGCTTGCCCTCGACTCCGTCCAGCGCTTCATCGCTCGATCGAGACCGCCAGGTCGCTGGACACGGGGATCTCAAGCAGCAGGATCTGAAAGGTCAGTGGAGCTAGAGAGCCAATTCCCTCAGACAGCCCGTTAGGCAGGTGTGTGTGGGGGGGGGGGGGCGTGTTTCAGGACACAGGAGCACGCTGGGACACCGGCGCGGCTCACCTGGAACATGTCTGTGTTGAGGTCATGCGTGTATTCCACAATCACTGAATGACTCCGTGACAGCGTGTACGAGATACTGTGCTGGCTCTTGTTACTGAGAGCCTGCGGGCAAGACAACAGCCATCAGGTCTTTGTGCGCACAGACACACACACACACACACACTCACACACACACAGACATATGCACAGACATATGCACAAACGTGCCAAAGCTCACAGACTTCAAGAAACACAAACACACACAAGTGCACAGACACACACACACACACACACACACACACACACACACACACACACACACACACACAGACATGCACAAACGTGCCCAAGCTCACAGACTTGCAGAAACACAAACACACACAAGTGCACAGACACACACACACACACAAACACGTCCAGGGGATCCATACACAGTCCCACAGCTGTGACAGAGCCCACAGGTCACCCCGAAACCATGAGTCGGTAAAGGACTTGGAACACAGGAGAGATCTGATCAGCTGGTATGTAAAGTAGTTCAGTTCAGTCAAAAACAGCCAGCTGTGCTCACCGAGAGCCACGAGGTGCTGGCGTTTTAAAATGCAAGTGATCTCTGAACGGCTGCATTCGATCAGTCATCTGCTTCAGGGGTTCACGAACCGCCCCGTGAATCCTGCCAGGAGACCGATGTACTCTCCGGGGGATCAGTGACCACAAACTGACTCAACAGGCTGAAACGCCCCTCCCAGGAGAAACTGGTGTCACCCCCAGGACCTGGACCAGCCCTGAGGACGGGGCGCAGCTGACAGATTATTCACGGCGTTGGATTCTGCTGCCGATACAGTATTCCTACAACCGCCGGTGCCGTGCCGTTCAGAGGTCAGAGTTCAAGGCGGGGTCCTGACCTTTGACACCAGCGGGGTGGAGATGTTGTGTATGACGTCAGGCTTGACCCCGTTAGCCTTCGGCCTCTTGTACAGCGCCAGGCGGCTCCTCCTCCTCCCTTTGTCCCCATTCGCCAGGCAGCCATTGTACCTGCGAGTCAACCAGTCAACCCAGTGATCAATCAAGAGATCAAGAGATCGAGTCATCAGCCAAGTGTTTAATCGATCGGGCAGTCCCCCAATGGATCGGCTGATGAATCAATCAACCAAGCAAGGGATCAAGTAACCAACCAATCAGGCGGTCACATAATCAGTGAAGTGATTAATCAATCAAGCAATCAACCAACCAATGGATCAAGAGATCAATCAATAAGTCTACGAAGCGATCGATCACTCACCCCAGCACGATGAGCTCCCCGTACTTCGCCGCCTCGCGGTCGCCCTCGTGGGGGTGGGGGCCGGAGCCCGGGGGAGGAGAGGGGCGCAGGTCCAGCGAGGGCGGCGGGCACAGCGCCTCCGAGCTGCCCTCCAGGACCATCCCGACAGGCACCAGCGCGGGACCACAGCTGCCGAGGGCTGCAGCACACAGACAGGAGGCCCCTTCGTGAACCTGGTGCCGTCAGCTCGACACCGGACCGGCCGTGCTCCCGGTCCCACTGGACCGGACCTGAAACGTCAGACCAGCTGTCCTCCTGGTCCAACAAGACCGGACCTGAACCGCCGGACCAGCTGTCCTCCCGGTCCAACAAGACCGGACCTGAACCGCCGGACCAGCTGTCCTCCTGGTCCAACAAGACCGGACCTGAACCGCCGGACCAGCTGTCCTCCCAGTCCGACAGGACCGGACCTGAACCACCAGACCAGCTGTCCTCCTGGTCTGACAGGACCGGACCTGAACCGCCGGACCGGCTGTCCTCCTGGTCCAACAAGACCGGACCTGAACCGCCAGACCAGCTGTCCTCCTGGTCCAACAAGACCGGACCTGAACCGCCGGACCAGCTGTCCTCCCAGTCCGACAGGACCGGACCTGAACCACCAGACCAGCTGTCCTCCTGGTCCGACAGGACCGGACCTGAACCGCCGGACCGGCTGTCCTCCTGGTCCAACAAGACCGGACCTGAACCGCCGGACCAGCTGTCCTGCTGGTCCAACAAGACCGGACCTGAACCGCCGGACCAGCTGTCCTCCTGGTCTAACAGGACCGGACCTGAACCGCCGGACCGGCTGTCCTCCTGGTCTAACAGGACCGGACCTGAACCGCCGGACCAGCTGTCCTCCCGGTCTGACAGGACCGGACCGGCTGTCCTCCTGGTCCAACAAGACCTCCGGCCCAGCCGTTTACCAGTCCTGCCCAGAGTGTGTTGTGTGCTGTCCTCTCCCTCTCAGGCCTGTTTGAGTGGGCAGCTGAGAGCTCCCTCCACACGCCCACACGCCAGGGTGCTTTCTGAGCAGCGGGCCGCTGGTTTTAGAATCGGCAGTAGGTACCGGACTCGGGGCCCCAGGGAGAGCGAGGCCCCACAGGCCGGAACCGGTGTCACCTGGCCCGCAGAACTCCCGGGAGAACCGGAGCAGAAAGTAGAGAGAGCAAGGGAGGGAGGAGAGAGAGGAGAGAGAGGGAGAAGAGAGGGGAGAGGAGAGGCAGAGGGAGGGAAGAGAGAGAGGAGGGAGAGGAGAGGGGAGAGGAGAGAGCGAGGGAGGGAGGAGAGAGAGAGGAGAGAGAGGAGAGAGAGGGAGAAGAGAGGGGAGAGGAGAGGCAGAGGGAGGGAGGAGAGAGAGAGGAGGGAGAGGAGAGGCAGAGGGAGGGAGGAGAGAGAGGAGAGAGGAGAGAGAGGGAGAAGAGAGGGGAGAGGAGAGGCAGAGGGAAGGAGGAGAGAGAGCAGAGGCAGAGGGAGAGAGGCTGTGTTGCAGTGCTGTGCGCAGACCTGGCTGGGAGTTGGCAGCATGATTGATGAGCTCCAGCGTGCCAGCAGCTTCCTAATCAACCTGCTGTCCTGCTGCTGCTCCAGCCTCGGGGGAGAGGAGGGGGCTGCGATCACAGATCCTGCACAGCACGCGCAGCGGCCACGGTGCCGGTGGCCATCAGCCCACGCCGCGCTCACGTCTCCGGCAGGAACTTCACCCCGACTCCACTGCTGCTTCTGTCGAGCGAGGAACCACCCAGCAGCGATCGGCACCCCTCCCTCCTTCTGTCCCCCCCCCTCCCCCCCCTCCACAGCTCCCCATATTTCACTCTGCCCTCACCCTCCCACTGCAGAGGCAGGGACACAAACAGAGAGGGAAAGGGAGCAAGGAGAGGGAGAGGGAGAGACCACTGATGCCTTTTCTTTTCCCCCATGTGCACCGGGCGAAGAATTCATAAAGTACTAAAGCACACATCGATCTGAGGATCTCCGCTGGTTCCACCAGCCCTGACCAGGGAGACAAGCCGGACCTGGGGGGGGAGAATCCTGTTATTAAAACCACGCACCCTGGCCCCTGCTGCATCCACAGCACAGCAGACCTGGTGCAGCCCTGTGCCACTGGGATATGAGCAATCCCAACACCCCCTCCCAAGAAGCAGGACGCAGTGGAGCTGACGGATCAGGCCCTGCTATAAACTGACATGTGGGTGTTTGTGCCTCTTCCGTTTTGTGCTAGGTGTTGTGCCGCGGGGGCCTAGGTTTTGCTGGGTGAGCGACAGCTCTGTGTTCAGCCGTGGCAGGGATCGTCACACGAGCGAGCCACCTCTGTCTGCTCCAGGGAGATCCCGAGCGACTAGGAGAGCCAATCGATGCTTGCTTTTTTGCCATGTGCACTGTCACAGAGAGTCACCGGCTCACATCAACACTGTCTCCTCGCTGATGGTCACAAACACATCAGCATATCATTACTGAGGGTCACAGACTCATCACCGGAGTCAGCGAATGAACTCATCGATATCTCGTCCAGGGAAGGTCACTAACTCATCACCTGCGCGTGTGGGATAACGCCGTATTCTCAGAAAGCTGAGACGTAGGCTCGGATCAGCTCAAATTCAGCACCGCCCTCTTGTTATTCACCGGCTTGGACCGCATAAATCAGTTTGCTGTTTATTTCTGAAGCCTGCATCACACGAAAGCGCCTGCTCCGGGGGCGTGCTGCGCTCTTGGCCAGCTCTGTGGCGATCCTGACGGCTCAGGCGCAGAATCCCGGCCCGCTGGGTGCTCACACCGTTCATGACCCGCGGACCCGCCGGTTTGATGTCTGCAGAGCCAACGGCTGTAGAAGGAATTTCTCATACGCACGCGGACAGCAGCTCAAGAGCCGACTCGAGAGCTGTGCGGTTCGGCCGTGTGGTCGTGGCTCGGTCCATCTTGGGGACAGGATGACCACACTGTGACCGATGGGCTCCAAGCGCACCGGAACACACTCAGCGTTTTTGTTTTTGGAGACGGAGCCCGTCGGCTGTAGCCCCGCGACAGGAAAGACCTCTTTTTAAATTGCCCTGGGGCCGAATCCCTGAAAACTGTCCAGACGTCCCAGACACTGGTCCATCAGGCGTCCTCGTCTGTCCTTTCTATACAGGCTAACAGACAGAGCTGGTCTCGGCTGTAGTCGAAGCAGCAAAGGGACTCGCTCCTCAGAGCTAGAGTCCGAGGAGAGCACCTCTCCCAGCCTGGCTGTCTGGGGGGCTTCATGAAAAACTGCCATAGCCCACCCACACAACCACCAGGGGCACAGCGTCACGGCGAGGGGCAAGCCGGAGGGCACACGCGGACACGCGTCTTCAAGAGGCGTACTCTACACAAAGGGCAGTGGGAGTGGGGAACAAGCTGCCCGGCCACGCCGCTGAAGCGGATACCCTGGCTTCCTCCAAAAAACGAATTGGATCAATTAGCGATGAAGGACCAAACGAGCTGAATAGGAAGAGTGGGCTCCTGTCTGTGACTTTTCTCGGGGTTTCTCCCGAGTCGTCCGAAGTCACCCCTGCGTGTTTGGTGCCGTCACGCGCTCGTGGGCAGGAGGCCCGGATCTGCATCTCCGCAGGGGTCTGAAATGACAGCCTTTGACCTCGGCCTGCTGGTCACCCTGTGATGACCGCGGCTCGGTCCTGAACGCGGAGATCCGGGGGGGGAACAGGCACTCCCACAGGCGTGCGTGTTTCCCGCCCGTGCCTGCCGGCGCCTGCGATGCGCCGTGAATTTCTGATTTGTGAACAAGGCTGTGGAACAAATCTAATCTGCGCAGCGCTGACAGGGTATTTTTAGCGTGGGCTTACAATCGCCGACGACAGCTATCGATCTCTGAGCCCCGTCCTGAAGCACAGCTGTCAACGTTTCCAAATGCAATTACGCCTGAACACGGCGGCGGGGGTGACTTCCAGCTCCGGCCCAGGAGGCCCGGCGTGCCTCCGGGTTTTCTCCCGCCCCCGAGCTCTTCGCGAGCTTTCCAAAGGCCCGGAGAACGAGAGCTGGAGGGACACACACTTACAGCTCTGTGCTCGCCTGCCCACAGCCCCTAGTGCGACAGTTTCACGAGCGTCTCTCAGCAGCCCCAAGGTCACTGTTAGTGCGCTGTTCAAGACGCGGCCTAATTGGTGCAATTAAGCGATTGGTAATTGAGATCCGGGCTGGAATAATCAGAACAGCAGCCTGGTGAATCGAAAGACCGAGAAAACAGAAGGGGTCCCCTTTCGTGAGTGGGGCTGATGGGGTAGGGGTTCCCCAGGTGGCGTGCCTCGGAACCCCACTACAGTGCTGCTTGTGCTTCCTTCCAGAGGCACGTGGGTAATGGCCTGCCCTCAGCAGCCTGGGGTCATGGGTCATGGAGACAGACTGTTCCATCTCCTGTTGCGTGTGTGTGTGTGTGTGGGGGGGTGACCTTTGCCCAGCAGCCTGGGGTCATGTGTCAGGGGAAATGGATTGTTCCATCTCCTGTTGCGTGTGTGGGGGGGTGACCTGTGCCCAGCGACACAGTGACAAGGGCAGCGATAGCACCCAGCAGAGCCTGACCTGGCCGGGGTCAGGAGGCCGGTGGACCAGCAGGGAGCGATCTTCCTTCCCGGGGCTGGATTTTCCACAGCACTGCCCCAGGTACAGGGACCAGGGTCGCTGATCTGTAGGAGGCGCCGTCCTGCACGCGAACTGCGAATCTGAGGACCTGCCTGCTTGGCTGGTGAGATGAACAGAGGTGTGAAAGGGACAAGCTGGGCCTACAGCTCCCCCTTCAGGTGCCGGCACAGAACTGCACGCAGGCAGGGAAAACTCCTTCACAGGGAGAGTTGTGGGTGAGGGGAGCCAGACCACCTCGCTGCTCTTTCAGGAAAAGACGGGCTGGCCACAGGGGCGCTGAAATTCAATAACAACACGCTCTTCTGTTTCTTGTGCCCTCCCGCGTGGGGGGCTCCACAGCGTTCAGGCAAACGAGCGAGCAGGGACGCCACGGCACCCCCGAGCGCCCGGGAAACTGCGGATTTCCCCACAGCTGCCGCGGAGGAAAAGCACGCGTGTCGCACCTGCCTGTAGCCGCCGACAACAACAACAACAGCAGCAGCAGCAGCAGCAGCAACATCAACAACACCACCAGCAGCAGCATCACCGGCCAGCCGGCACCGACAGCCCAGACCGCCCCCTCGTCCGTCCTCCTCCACCGGGCTGATCAGCAGCAGATTTTACGCGCGGTCTTAACGAGCCCGCAGCCCCCCCTGCTAGCTGATCAACACAGCCGTTTCACCGTAACCCCCCCTCCACACACACACACACACACTCTCTCCCCTCCGGAGTCGGCGCAGCTGCTCGGTGTTTACCGCTCCGGTCCGCAGTGAGCGGGCCGCCCAACCGAGCCCGGCCCACGCCGATGCTACAACCCCACCCCAGCCCCTCGGAACCGGGCCGCGGGGCGGGAGACTCTCTCCAACGGGAGCCGGGCCTTGCCGGAGAGCGGAGACTGTGAGGTCAGCGGTCCGCAGCGATCACGGCGCCGGGCGGGAGGGGGGGGGGGGGTACCCCGCGCGGGGGGGGGGCAGGGGCCGGGTGACTGAGCGGCGCGTGCCCCCCACCCCGGATTTTACCGGTCACGCCGCGCGCCAGACTAGACATCCCGACCGCCTCCCCGAGACTCGCAGGCAGAGCCCAGGCGCGGCGGAGCCACATGGGCGAGTCGTAAATGAACCCCACCGCCGTTTCCCTGCAAGAGGGGTCCTGCGGGGCTCTGTTCCCCCCCTCTCTCTCTCCCTCTCTCCTCCGGCTGGCGTCTGCAGTAACTCCCTCCCTCCCTCCGCCAACCCGAGACTCCGAGCAAACGCGGCTACCGTACCGTCAGAGACTCCTTATTCGGGCTCCTCCGACTGCGGCGCGGTCAGTCCGTGCGGCCTCTGCATCGCCGCCTCGCTGTCATCACTAGCGGCGCGGCGGCTGGGACCTTCCCGGGAGACAAGCCGGTGATCCAGGCTCCGGTGGCCACGCCCACCCGCCCGGCGAAAGCCGCCCCCGCCCCGCCCCCGGGGGGGCGTGTCCGCCGCGCTCGCCGCTCCGTGGTTGGCCACGGATGGCGTCCGGGCAGGCGGAGAGCCCGCCCCCTTTCCACGCCCCCCAGGCCGGCCCTCCTCACAGTCTGGCTCGGCGTGTGCGTGTGTGTGTGTGTGAGATTGTGTGAGCGCGTCTCCCTGCTCAGACGTGCTGTAACGCTGTGAATTCGCGTTTCTATTTCGTTTTTTTTTTATCACCATGGCTAATATCGGAAGAAGAGTCCTGGGCTGCAGGGACTGGTCTGTTTCCACCTGTGCACTGCGTGTTGTTATTATTTAGCTAGGAGGAAAGTTCTAGAAAAAAAGCCTGCAACCTGTCCACATTGCTCCCATCTGCCCCTCCTCGCTATCCCGAGACTCCGGCGACGGACAGGCGTCAATCCCAGAGATCCGTCCGTCCCCTCTCATCTGGACCCCCCCCCAGATCCAGCCCTGTCCCCAGGCGTCTGGGAGAGCAAATGCGGTGAGTTACAAGGCCCGACATGTGACCACAGTGGGTCTGCAACTGTTCATCCAGCTGTGTCTTGAAAGAAACTGTGTGTCTGGGCAGCTTGTTCCACACTCCCACCACCCTTAGTGTACAGTCGTGCCTCCCGTCCTGACTCAGAACCCAGGGCATCTGCTTCAACAGCTTGGCTGGGCAGCTGGCTTCACTCTCCCACCCCCCTCTCTATGTAAACAACCGCCTCCTTTTCTGGTTTTTGGGGAACGCACCTGCACTTCCACAGGTGTCACAGGGGTACAATGCGAGCCAGGGAAAAGAGAACCCCGTGCCTGGGGAGCCTCGAGGGGCTGACAGGTGTTTTTATTTTGTGTCAGAAAAATAAGCACGTTCAGCCTGGACAATTCGTGCAGGATCCCGCTGTTTCCCCCGGACAGCTTGCGCACAGGCGCTGTGTAGAATCTTGTAAAGGGGGGAAAAAGACGAAATATAGCATTGTACCACAGTCAGGCTGCGTGTATGACTGATGTTTACAAAAAAATAATTCTAAGATTATAGGAGGTCTGGGTTAGAGGCGGATCTGTCAGTCTTTTTTTTAAAAAAAGACACGACTTTCTAGTCTCCTGTGGAATTCCACATTTCACAGACCTCACTGGTGCTGCGATGTGGCGATTCTCTCCTCTGGCTGCGATAAACACGTCTAGTTCCCCCTCCCACACCGGAACATACCGAAGCAACTTCGGGCAGCCCTGAATGCGGTTCACGCCGGAGAACCCGGCGTGCGGCACCTTCTTATCGCCGGGGAGGGGAGGGGGCCTTGCCTGGGAACGGGCGTGTTGTGATGACGTCATAATCCCGGGCCAGGACGCTTCCCCGATCCACTCTTTCATTTCTGGGTCTTTTTTTCTTTTTCTTTTCTTTTTTTTTGACCTAGCGGTGTGTCCCCCCTCCACATTAACGCGAGAGCCGCTTCGCCCCCCCCCCCCTCTCCCCTCCCACCCCGTTTCTTGTCCCCGTAGGCGCGCCATGACAGAAGATGTCAGCTTGAATCTTCTCTACCCGGACGGTGTGAGTAGGGATGGTGGTTTCGTGGCCCCGGGCGGCCTGTGCTGGGGGTCGGTGCTGTCCTGCTCGCTGCTCGCCTGCTCCTATGTCGGGAGCCTGTACGTGTGGAGAAACGACTTGCCCAGGTAAACACTGACAGGCGGTCAGGTAGCGCTCGGAGCCGGAGAACGGCAGGCACAGAAAGTTCACGTCAACTAGTTTGCTTTTCCGCAGTGCCGTGATCTCATCGTGGGCTGCCCGGTGAAGGTCAGGGTGTTTTTAAATGTCCCCGCGAAGCCGTGTCCTGTTGATCGCCCTGTCGCGACGGAGTTGGCGCATTTTGTGCTCGGCTACCGTGAAAGCGAATTCCTGCTCTGGTTCCGGGGAGCCTAGAGTTGGGTTGTGAACTTGACTGCTCGTCGCTCGTCTTTCACGTCTTGAGCGGCACGTCCCGGGGGGATCTGCGGTGGCTCCGTCACAGGATGTGGTTGCTGTGTCTTGGTGGGTGACCCCGGTACCCCCTTGTGTTCGGCAGGGACCACCCGGCGGTGATCAAGAGGCGCTTCACCAGCGTGCTGGTGGTGTCCGTGCTCTCGCCCCTGTTCGTGTGGGCATGGCGGGAGCTCATGGGCGTGCGGGTGAGCATGGCAGACCTTCCCATCTCTGTGCTTTGTGGGGGGGTGGAGAAGGGAACAGGACTCCTTTTTATCTGCTTGAGTTTCGTGGTGTGAGCCAGATCCCAGGGCTGACACCAGTACGCAGGGGACTCCATTCCTGCCTTAAGTCCCAGAGG
This sequence comes from Lepisosteus platostomus, assembly GCF_059453375.1. Lineage (NCBI taxonomy): Eukaryota > Metazoa > Chordata > Actinopteri > Semionotiformes > Lepisosteidae > Lepisosteus > Lepisosteus platostomus. The sequence continues at coordinate 1,207,126 of NC_142626.1, read as the reverse complement.
GGACCCCGGTATTACAGGGGACCCCAGGTATGTTTTCCCTACTGCAGGGGACTCCATTCCTGCCTTCAGCCCCACAGGGGACCCCGGTACTACAGGGGACCCCATTTCTGGGACGTCCCCGGCTTGTCCTTCTGGGCTCGACCTGACGGGGTCACACTCTGGCGGCTGCCCTGCTTGTCAGACTAGAACCCCGCTGAACCTCTGGGGGGATGGGGTACCTGGGGGCCCCCGAGACCAGACACCCAGGCTCGGAAGGCGCGGGGCCCCGTCCTGCCCCGTGGCTTTCGGGGTGCTGGGTTCGAGCTGCAGGACGGCTGGCTGACTCCCTGTCTGTGTCCCGCAGCCCAGCCCTCCCCTGCTGGCTCTGATGGGCATCCGCCTGGAGGGGCTCATTCCGGCTGCCACCCTGCCTCTGCTCCTCACCATGGTAAGACCTCCCGGATCGCGCCGCACGGGGCTGTCGCCTAATTCAAGAACCGGGTGCTGTTTATGACCGAGCACACAACCCCTCTCTCCTCCTCCTCCTCTGTCCTCTGTCCTTTCCTCTCTCTCTCTCTTTCTCTCCCACCCCCAGGTGCTGTTTCTGGGGCCCCTGATCCAGATGGCCATGGACTGTCCCTGGGACTTCATCGACGGGTTGAAGGTGGGGATCGGTGAGTCTGCATCCTTGACGAGCCCTCCTGGTCCTGCCGGGTCATTCGGGCCTCGTGTCTGTTCTCTCCTGTCCAGGCTGGTAGTAGCTGGCTCAGGGGAGGGACTGTTTCCTGTGTTTCTCACTGGTGTTTCCCAGAGTGAGCTGCACATAAGAAGGGCTCAGCATGTGTATGAATAGTACCGTCTCTGTGGGCTGGTGGGTCGGTCTGTGTCTCTGCAGACCTCCGGTTCTGGGCTCTTTGCTTCAGTGACTCTGTGTCTCTGCCTCTGCAGACCTGTGGTTCTGGGCTCTGTGGGTCAGTGACTGTCTGTGTCTGTGTCTCTGCAGACCTGTGGTTCTGGGCTCTGTGGGTCAGTGACTGTCTGTGTCTCTGCAGACCTGTGGTTCTGGGCTCTGTGGATCAGTGACTGTCTGTGTCTGTGTCTCTGCAGACCTGTGGCTCTGCGCTCTGTGGGTCAGTGACTCTGTGTCTCTGCAGACCTGCGGTTCTGGGCTCTGTGGGTCAGTGACTGTCTGTGTCTGTGTCTCTGCAGACCCGCGGTTCTGGGCTCTGTGGGTCAGTGACTCTGTGTCTCTGCCTCTGCAGACCTGTGGTTCTGGGCTCTGTGGGTCAGTGACTGTCTGTGTCTGTGTCTCCGCAGACCCGCGGTTCTGGGCTCTGTGCTTCAGTGACATGCGCTGGCTGCGGAACCAGGTGGTGGCCCCCCTGACGGAGGAGCTGGTGTTCCGGGCCTGTATGCTGCCCATGCTGGTGCCCTGCGCCGGGCCGACCCGCGCCATCTTCACCTGCCCGCTGTTCTTCGGCGTGGGTGAGCAGGGAGACGCCGTGATCGTCTCCCCCTCCTCTCCTCCTCCCCTCCTCTCCCTGTCTCATCTCTCAGGGTCCACCCCCCCTTCTAATTAAGTTAGGACAGAAGCCGGTCGCCACCTCCTTTACACAAAGAGCTGTGGGTGCCTGGGGCAGCAGAGACTCCAAACTGAGCGCGTTTGACAGAAAACGCCCGGCCGGTCCTTCCCGACCTCCCTGCCAAACCCGGGAGTCTTTGTTCCTCCCCGGGCCGGCGCTGTTTTCCTATAGGACAGATAACACCCCAGTCGTCTTAAGAGACATCGCCGTTTTTTTGAAACGTGATTCTTCTTCTCCCCCGCTTGCCAGCTCACTTCCACCACGTGATCGAGCTGCTGAGGTTCAGGCAGGGCACGGTCCTGGGCATCTTCCTGTCCGCAGGTGAGGGCGCCGCCTCGTACCCCCGTCTCTCGGCCCCCTCGTAGCCCCGTCTCTCGGTGGGGGGGGGGGCTTCCGGTGCCTGATCGCAGCGGCCGAGGGCGGGTCGGGCTCGCTGACCCCTCGGGCCCGATCAGGCTGGGTGGACGCTGTCCGGGGGAGAGCAGGCCGGTCAGGCGTCCCCGCGGCCCTTAGACACCAGGAGCAGGTCAGCGCAGGAACAAACCCGAGTGAAGACGTGCCAAACCTCGCGTGCGTGGTTCTGTACAGACAGAGAGCGCTAATGAAACGACTTCATTAGTATTATTAGTCCTCACACTTCTCTAGCGCTTTTCTGGAAAACTCCGGTCTGAGCTCTGTACAGGTGATGGGGATCCCCTCCACCCCCACCCGGGTGAGGCGCCAGTCCGCTCCCCACACCCCAGCTCTCAGTGGGGAGGAGAGCAGAGTTGTGGAGCCAGTTCGTCGTGCAGTGAGATTTGGTGGAGGCTCGGAGAATAGCCGACGCTGGACAGTGACACCGCTGATGTAACCCGAATTTATACTCCGGCGATGAACGCCCTGGGGGTCCCCTGTTGCAGTGGTCTGTTCATGCGGCCGGCTGTGTGAGCCCTCAGTCTGGGGCTCCCCTCACTTCTCCAGAGGCTGCCAGCCGTGTAGTGTTTTGAGATCTCCGAGAAGGCTCCCCTCACTCCTTGGCGCGGTTTTCTGGTGGCTGCTCTCTCTCGCCCCCTGGTGGTGGTCAGCTGACTCACGAGGTCTGTCTCTGTCGCAGTGTTCCAGTTCTCCTATACAGCTGTTTTCGGGGCCTACACTGCCTTCATCTTCATCAGGACAGGTGAGTGTCTGACCCTCCCGTGTGTGTGTGTGTGTGTGTGTGTGTGTGTGTGTGTGTGTGTGTGTGTGTGTGTGTGTGTGTGGCCCTGCTGTCCCTCTCTCTCAGCCCCTGGACTGTGCGTGTCCCTCTTTCTCTCTCAGCCCCTGTGTTGGGTGTTGTTGTGTTGCTGTGCTAGTCTCTCCCTCTCTCTCAGCCCCTGTGTTGAGTGTTGTGGTGTTGCTGTGCAGGTCTCTCCCTCTCTCTCAGCCCCTGTGTTGTGTGTTGTGGTGTTGCTGTGCGGGTCTCTCCCTCTCTCTCAGCCCCTGTGTTGTGTGTTGTGGTGTTGCTGTGCGGGTCTCTCCCTCTCTCTCAGCCCCTGTGTTGAGTGTTGTGGTGTTGCTGTGCGGGTCTCTCCCTCTCTCTCAGCCCCTGTGTTGTGTGTTGTGGTGTTGCTGTGCGGGTCTCTCCCTCTCTCTCAGCCCCTGTGTTGAGTGTTGTGGTGTTGCTGTGCAGGTCTCTCTCTCAGCCCCTGTGTTGCGTGTTGTGGTGTTGCTGTGCAGGTCTCTCTCTCAGCCCCTGTGTTGAGTGTTGTGGTGTTGCTGTGCGGGTCTCTCTCTCAGCCCCTGTGTTGAGTGTTGTGGTGTTGCTGTGCAGGTCTCTCCCTCTCTCTCAGCCCCTGTGTTGCGTGTTGTGGTGTTGCTGTGCGGGTCTCTCTCTCAGCCCCTGTGTTGCGTGTTGTGGTGTTGCTGTGCAGGTCTCTCCCTCTCTCTCAGCCCCTGTGTTGCGTGTTGAGGTGTTGCTGTGCGGGTCTCTCTCTCAGCCCCTGTGTTGAGTGTTGTGGTGTTGCTGTGCGGGTCTCTCTCTCAGCCCCTGTGTTGCGTGTTGTGGTGTTGCTGTGCGGGTCTCTCCCTCTCTCTCAACCCCTGTGTTGAGTGTTGTTGTGTTGCTGTGCGGGTCTCTCCCTCTCTCAGCCCCTGTGTTGAGTGTTGTGGTGTTGCTGTGCGGGTCTCTCTCTCAGCCCCTGTGTTGCGTGTTGTGGTGTTGCTGTGTGGGTCTCTCCCTCTCTCTCAGCCCCTGTGTTGAGTGTTGTGGTGTTGCTGTGCGGGTCTCTCTCTCAGCCCCTTTGTGGAGTGTTGTGGTGTTGCTGTGCGGGTCTCTCCCTCTCTCTCAGCCCCTGTGTTGCGTGTTGTGGTGTTGCTGTGCAGGTCTCTCTCTCAGCCCCTGTGTTGAGTGTTGTGGTGTTGCTGTGCGGGTCTCTCCCTCTCTCTCAGCCCCTGTGTTGCGTGTTGTGGTGTTGCTGTGCGGGTCTCTCCCTCTCTCTCAGCCCCTGTGTTGCGTGTTGTGGTGTTGCTGTGCAGGTTTCTCTCAGCCCCTGTGTTGCGTGTTGTGGTGTTGCTGTGCGGGTCTCTCCCTCTCTCTCAGCCCCTGTGTTGCGTGTTGTGGTGTTGCTGTGCAGGTCTCTCTCTCAGCCCCTGTGTTGCGTGTTGTGGTGTTGCTGTGCAGGTCTCTCTCTCAGCCCCTGTGTTGCGTGTTGTGGTGTTGCTGTGCGGGTCTCTCCCTCTCTCTCAGCCCCTGTGTTGAGTGTTGTGTTGCTGCTGTGCGGGTCTCTCTCTCAGTGTTGTCGTGTGTCCTGCAGGACACCTGGTGGGCCCGGTGCTGTGCCACTCCTTCTGTAACCACATGGGGTTCCCGGCGCTGAGCGCGGCTCTCGATCACCCCCGGCGCCTCTTCCTCCTGGGCTTCTACCTGCTGGGAGTGCTGCTCTTCCTGCTGCTGCTCTTCCCCCTGACCGACCCCCTCTTCTACGGGGCCGCGCCCGTCTGCAGCCTGGCGCCCAGCCCGCGCGCCCTCTGCTCCTGACGCCGGCGCCGCCAGGAGGGCCCGATCCGATCCGATCCGGGCCGGGCCGGGCCGGCGCCGCGCGGAGCGAGACTTCTCCCCACGCGACACGACAGAAGCGGCTTCTTCCTGGATTTGTCTGTCCACCTCAACCAAAAAAAAAAGATTCTCTTCATCTCCTCCTGTTCGGCGCCCCCTAGGAAGCTCTGTGAGCCATATTCCCATCCTGCGGCTCTGCTCGGAAGACAGTAGCAGTACCAGTACCAGTACCAGCCTGTTACGGAAACCCTCAGGTCCTCCTGGGTCCGGGGCTTGCCGCTCAACAGCGCCGCCCTGGTGGGGGGCTCCGGGAGGACGCCCGCTCTCATGGGTGTTGACTGAGGCTTTAGCTGAGCTCGGCCGTGGCAGCGGCTCTTGTGGTTTTGGGGGGGTAGTCTGCGATGAAAAGGCGAATCAGCCTGAGGAGGAGGAGGAAGAAGAGAACTGTGCTCCTCCTCTCTCCTGCCCTGCTGGGCTGCACTGGGGAGCTGCAGCTCGGGTGTGTTTGTGTGGGGAGGGGGGTATGGACTGGCAGGGAGCCTGTATTCCTCACTACTGTCTGAGAACAGGGAAGAGTTTGCCAGGGGTCCTGGGTCCCCAGACCCCCTGAGGATCCGGAGCCGGATTGCGAGATCCCCCCGCCCTCTGATCCCTCTGCCCTGGGGCTCGTCATTCCGCTGGAGTCCCTGCTGGCGGTTTGTCCGGGTTGTCTCCTCTGGATGAGGCTCCTGGAAAAGGCCCAGGCGTCTTGGGGAGGAGTCTGAAACCAGGGCCTACAGCTCCCTGGTGATCAGGGTTAATTGAGCCCTTAATTGGATTCAGTGAGTTAATTGAGAGCCGAGCTGGAGATCTCCAGATCCTCCCCCCCACAATCTCACACACACACACACTTTTCCCTATGCCACTGTGATCTCCGCTTCCACAAACCAACAGTCCACCAGTCCTGGTTTCCCCCTCTGGTCCTCTGGACGTGGGGCGCGTCCCGACCTCACCCCCACCCCCACCCCCACCCGCCCCCCCGGTTTTTGAACCGCTGGGATTTTGTAAATGGAGAATATTCCGAGATGTTTATATTCCTGAGGTCTATATTTTTTAAGCAGAGCTATTTTGGTGGAGATAAATAAATAAATTAAATTAAATGCATGCTTTTGTTTGGGGGAATCCGGGTGAGGTTTTATGACAATCTTGTACTTGATTTTACTGTAGGGATAGAAGGGTTTTCGTCTCCCTTTTCTCATAAAAAGCCTATAACAGAAATTGGAATTTTGGGTAAATAAATGCAGTAATTTTATAAATAGTGTAGACCGTTTCCCCTTTCTTTCTTTTTTTGTTTTAAATTATGTGGCCAACAGGGGAGGGAGCTGGAGCCTATCCCAGCAGGCAGTGGGCACAAGGCGGGGTACGCCCGGGGCGGGACGTCAGTCCATCGCAGTGCACACACACTCTCACGCCGGGGCCAGTCCTCCAGCAAGCGCATTCACCCGCCAGCCTGTCTGTGGACTGGGGATGGAAACCCCCACCAGCCCAGGGAGAACGTGCAGACTCCACGCAGACAGCACCCCCAGGTCCAGAGCTGAACCCGGGGCCCCAGCGATGCCGTGCTGTGACGTCGACCACTGCCCGTCCCTGCAGTAACGTCCCGACGTGATTCCGGGGGCCACGGTCCCTTCGGCTCCCTCGGGAGAGAATCGTCCAGCCCTGAAGGGTGGGTGGGGAGCTGGCTTGCAGCGTTTCCCCGCGGTCCTCGACGCCCTTCCTCGTGACTCCTGGTCCGGTCCGTCGGGCTGGCTCTGCCCGCTGGGGTCGGGTCCCCTCTTCCCGGGACTGAAGAGATTCAGTTCCTCGCTGTGTGCCCAGTCCGTTCGCTTTAGACCTGGAATTATTTAGGCTGCGCTTTGTGGGCAGGCGTATCTATAGGGGATTGCAGGAGCTCAGTACTAAATGATATTGTGCACTTTACCCTCTGAGCTCTGACACTCTGACACTGGTAGCTTTGCAAAGTACAGTTACAAGCGAACAATTTGCACAGCGTGTCGGAAATGGATAAAAAGTAACAGCTACCATTTTAAAATCCTTTACTCGACGGATCAAATGGGGACACACGTGACATTTCCTCCGGGTTACACTGCCCCCGGGGTAGCAGCACGTCCTGCCGGTGCTGTCGGCTGGTTCTCTGCAGTGCTCGGGCGTGGCCACTAGATGGCGGTGTTGTATCTTGGCGCTACAATACTCCTACCTGGTTCTGCAGCCTCTTGCAGGCGTTACGCAGCTGGTAGAGACTCGGGTCCGGTCCTGTTAGACCGGGAGGACAGCTGGTCCGGCGGTTCAGGTCCAGTCCTGTTAGACCGGAAGGACAGCTGGTCCGGCGGTTCCGGTCCAGTCCTGTTAGACGGGGAGGACAGCTGGTCCAGTGGTTCAGGTCTGGTCCTGTTAGACCTTGTTAGTTTAAATCTCCCAGCTATTTATTTACTGCCCAAGCAGAATATTAGAGGATGGTATACGTTCCGTTAAGGTGTGGGGGTGTCATGGTGGCATGGTTAGATTCAGCTTTCAGATGTCTGTGTGGAGTTTGCATGGTCCCCCTGTTCATGTTCTCTGGTTTCTCTGCCTAAGGCTGCTTTTGTGGTCTCAATTTTCATTGTCTCCAAGGCAGTGGACTTGATGGGGGGGGGCAGCCATGGGCACTGTGCATCCGGGCTGGGCTCCAGGTTGCCATGGCAATCATCCTTTCGAAGCTGCTCCCTGATAATGGAGGAATGGAAAGCAGCAGCAGCACGGGGTGGGACAAGAAGGCTGATGATGCAAGTCACCTCCGAAGAGGCGCGACTGTCCAGGCAACAGCAGACCTGGCTCATGCGCCAATGCAGACAGGGTCTGTACAGGCGCTCGCTGGCAGAAGACGAAGCAGTGAGCTGCCGAGCGCCCCTCCTGTGGATCTTGGGCGAACCCCAGGTAGACCTACACAGCCGCCGCTGGCGTCTCCCTGCGAACCCCAGGTAGACCTACACAGCCGCCGCTGGCGTCTCCCTGCGAACCCCAGGTAGACCTACACAGCCGCCGCTGGCGTCTCCCGGCGCTCCCCCGTTGCCCCTGCTCGCCCTGCCCCGGCCCGACTGCGCGTGCAGAAGGTGGGGGTCGGGACGGTATTCACCGGCAGCCGCAGGGTGTCTTGTGCGAGATCTGCGTGCTATCCGTTTCCTGCGTTTCCCGAGGCTGGCCAGCGAGGTGTGTTCACAGGATCGGGCTCCGGCGGCGGACAGTGACTCAGGACGCGTCGCTGGAAGCTCTTCGGCGGCGGGCTGTAGCTCAGACGGTTTTTTCCCCCCACGCCGAGGACGGGCAGGGTACAACGTCGGACGGGACACCAGTCCATCACAGGACACGCACGCTAGGGACAGTTTTCCCAGAAGTCAATTTACTTACCAGCCTGCCTTTGGGACTGTGGGAGGAATCCCACGCGAACATGGTGGGGGGAACACGCAGACTCCACACAGACAGCGCCCCAGCACGGGGGGGGGGGTGCCGGAGCCACGGGCGTGACGAGAGAGAGGAGTGGGGGATCCACGGACACCGGGGCGTGATGGTACCAGACGCTGTAACCTGCAGCACCCGGAACCAGGCCGGAACCACAGGGACTGGGCCAGGGCAGCTGTTCCAGTCCTGATACTCCTGTTCTGTTCCAGTTACTGGTGTCTGGTGTCGATACAGCTGTTCCAGTCCAGTAAGTGTTGTTCTGATCCTGTCACTGCTGCTCTGGTCCAGTTCCTGTGGTTCTGGTCCAGTAACTACTGTTCTGTTCCAGTTACTGTAGTTCTGGTCCTGATATGCCTGTTCCAGTCCAGTAAGTGTAGTTCTGGTCCTGTCACTACTGCTCTGGTCCAGTTCCTGTGGTTCTGGTCCAGTCACTACTTTTCTGGTCCAGTTAATTAGTTCTGGTCCTGTCACTGCTGCTCTGGTCCAGTTCCTGTGGTTCTGGTCCAGTAACTACTGTTCCGTTCCAGGTACTGTAGTTCTGGTCCTGATACTCCTGTTCTGGTCCCGTAAAGTAGTTCTGGTCCTGATATTCCTGTTCCAGTCCAGTAAGTGTTGTTCTGGTCCTGTCACTGCTGCTCTGGTCCAGTTCCTGTGGTTCTGGTCCAGTAACTACTGTTCTGTTCCAGTTACTGTAGTTCTGGTCCTGATATGCCTGTTCCAGTCCAGTAAGTGTAGTTCTGGTCCTGTCACTACTGCTCTGGTCCAGTTCCTGTGGTTCTGGTCCGGTCACTACTGTTCTGGTCCAGTTAATTAGTTCTGGTCCTGTCACTGCTGCTCTGGTCCAGTTCCTGTGGTTCTGGTCCAGTAACTACTGTTCCATTCCATTTACTGTAGTTCTGGTCCTGATATGCCTGTTTCAGTCCAGTAAGTGTAGTTCTGGTCCTGTCACTGCTGCTCTGGTCCAGTTCCTGTGGTTCTGGTCCGTTGTTATAAGGCCCCTCTGCCCCTCTGCGTGTGGGCAGCAGGACTCCCCCCCCGCCTCGTCCACACGCTGCTGGGCTTTAGGAACTCTGTAGCTTAATTGGAATGTAACCCACTGGCTCCTTTTTAATTAAACCTGCAGCAAATTGGAATTGGGCATGTATGAGCATGGCAATTAGAGACCCCCCCCTCCCCCTCTCCTGCTGTCTCCTTGCAGTGAAGCCCAGAGAGAGAGAGACAAGCTGCTATAAACAGACCTCCATCAACACGCACGCTCCCCCGAGAGTGTGCGGGCGTGATCTTGGTTTTCTTTCTCAGTGGTGTGTAATTAAAGATGGGTGGTGGGGGGTGGGGATGGGGGCGAGGCTGAGCTGTCATCGGTGCTCCTCAGCCTGTCTGGGGGGGGCGGGAAGGGGTTGCGGGGCGTGCCGTCAGGCCTGAACACCAGGGGGGGGCGCCGTGGAGTTCAGAGGCCGGACCCGAGCGCGTCCGTCCTGCCTGTGTCAGACGGGTGCCAGCCGGCGAGAGCCGTTTCCTCCCCAGGTGACTTTTTGAGGGTGGTGGGGGGTCTCTGCAGGTGTGTGTGGGGAGCTGAGGCCTGGTGTGTTTTACTGCCAGTAGGGGGTCTTGCTCTGAAGTCCTCAGAATTAAGAACTAGGAGCAGAATTAGAAAGCTCTTAAGACAGTCCTGGGTTCGAAGGATCAGAGCTAATTTCTCACTGATTTATGAATTCCAGCGTGACAGGGGAGCCTCTGTCCATCTCAGCAAGCAACGAGCGCAAGGCGGGGTACACCCTGGACAGGACCCCAGTGCATCACAGACACACACACACACACACTCACACCAGGACCAGTTTTCCCAGAAGTCAACGAGAACTCCGCACAGACAGCACCCCAGGGAATTCAGATCTCTTATAGTCCACAGCAGCTCTTTGTCTGTCTGCCTGCCGGTCTGGGGGCTTGCCAGTCTGCCTGTGTGCATCTGACTCCACTCCTCCCTGCAGGAGGGGGCCAGCGCTGTCCTGGGCAGGAATTCTAGAGCCGTGTTTAAGAATTCAAACACGAAAACTGCGTACAATAAAGTCCAAAAAAGCTTAAAGACTTCTAAACAAAGCAGGCTACATATACCATAGATGGCCACAGACCCTGCGGGATTTGAAATGTTTAGGTCTGGCACCTCATGAATCCCGGAACGGGACACGTCGTTTACGAAGACCGGAGAAACTGGTGTCCTCCGTCCTGCTTCCGTCTCGATCTGGAGCAGAGAAGGGGTCAGGGCAGCCCGTCTCTGCTGCAGAGCGGGCACACGCCCCAAACCTGCAATTTGTGGCGCAGAACAGGACCCCCAGTCCAAACCTCTCCCCCCCCCCCCCCACCACACACGCACAGAAACCAGCTGGGTGGTCTCAGCCAGGAAATGTTTCTTCTCTGTGCTGACTCTCGCCTGTGATTGTTTCTTCTGCCGGCACAGGGGAAGGGAGTCTCGACTCGTCGAGAAGAGATCCTGCCCGTCTGTTCTGGGGTTCTGATCTGGGGCTTTGTGAGTGATCTCCGGTTCTGTCCTGATGAATGCCATCTCTGTGAGGCGGAGAGAGAGAGGGAGAGAGAGCACGTTTCCCATCCTGTGCCGTATAATAACTTCAAGATGTGCAGTTCACAGAGTGTCTCTCCAGAGACAGCTTGTATCCCCGGAGTTATTCTGCGTTTAGTAATCTCCTACTAATTTAGCCCCATTATGGCAACAGCCAGCGTCTGGGTGCCTTGGCGCAATCTCTGTTTAATTACAGAACAGGGAGAGAGACAGGCAGGGAGAGAGAGACAGGCAGGTGGAGGGAGACACAGGGAGAGAGACAAAGACGGATAGGAAGACAGAGAGACAGGGAGAGATGGGCAGGGAGACAGAGAGAGAGACAGGCAGGGAGAGACAAGCAGGGGAAGAGAGAGAGAGACAGGGAGAGAGATGGACAAGGAGACAGAGAGAGACAAGCAGGGGAAGAGAGAGAGACAGGCATGTGGAGGGAGACACAGGGAGAGAGACAAAGACAGACAAGAAGAGAGAGAGACAGACAGGGAGAGAGATGGGCAAGGAGACAGAGAGAGAGACAGGCAGGGAGAGACAGGCATGTGGAGGGAGACACAGGGAGAGAGACAAAGACGGACAGGAAAAGAGAGAGACAGAGTGGGAGAGAGAGATAAACAGGGAGAGTGGTGGGAGGAGGGAACAAGCTGCCCAGCCGCGCTGTTGAAGCCGATACCCTGGCTTCTCTCACGAGCTACTGAATCGCCCAGCAGGAGTCCAGAGGCGCCCCATGGCCTCCACCCTGTGCCCAGTGCTTGTCTGCTGGTGGGAGCACATAAGCAGATGTGAAATATCCTGTTTCTGTCTAGATGCGTTTCTGAATTCCCGACTGCAGACCGGTCCTCCCGGAGAGCCCACATCCCAGCTGTCTGTCGGCACAGTGGTCCGTCTGGGATGACAGCGGAGCGCGCGTGGGCAGCCCCGGCTCGGGTCCGGCTCCTGAAATCGGGATCTGAGGACGCGCGAGAGAGGGAATCGGACCTGCGGCCGGGTTCTGGCGGGCGTGGGAGAGCCCTGGAGCTCTCGTTCCGGCTGTCGGACACAGCATCCAGAATGGATCCCGATGGCTCTGGGAATGTGGGCCTCATCCCGTGCGAGTGGCCTACAGTGACCACCCCACTCCACTGATCCAGCAGGTCGGGTCCAGTCCAGTTAGACCAGGAGGACAGCTGGTCCGGGGGGTCAGGTCCGGTCCTGTTAGACCACGAGGACAGCGGGTCCGGGGGTTCAGGTCCGGTCCAGTTAGACCAGGAGGACAGCGGGTCCGGGGGTTCAGATCCGGTCCTGTTAGACCGGGAGGACAGCGGGTCCGGGGGTTCAGGTCCGGTCCAGTTAGACCGGGAGGACAGCGGGTCCGGGGGGTCAGGTCCGGTCCTGTTAGCTCAGACAGTTCAGACACTTAGTTGTCAGTAACCTGGCAGCGCTGAGGGCTCCTTAGAACTGGGACTGGGAATCCCAGGCGGCTTCAATGGGAGAGTATGGAATTTTGTCTGGGATTCACATCAATGGTCCCAGAGTACATGGAGTTTCGTCAGCCTTCGCTGACCTGCAAGAAGGCACAGCACTTCAGGAACCAGAGCTGTGGAGCAGTTCACATCTAAATGTGCCGTAAGATTCCGAGACAAAGCTCAGCTTTCTGTGTTTTTAAACAGCTTCAGAATGAGGATGAACAATGGAACTTATAGCTCTCCATCTTCCCTGGCTCGGACAGCTGACTGTTTGAGGCTCGAATTGCAGTTCCCCAGACAGGTCGGTCCTGGTTTATACAAACAGCGCTCCGGTAGCTCAGACTGGAGAAGTGCCTCTTTACTGCCGACTGCTCTTTAAATTAAGGATTTTTTGTCTGCCCCCCCCTTCAGTAAATACAATGGCAAAGGGAGTTTCTGGCTCTTCTTTCAGTCTGGGGGAGAGGCAGGTCCTGGAGGGGGGAGTCTGGGCTCAGAAACAACCAGCTCTTTCCAGGAGCCATAAATATTGCACACGCATAGGATCAATCTATCACACATGGAAAAACACACTCACACAGCACACACACACAGGCACACTCACACACACAGACTCACACACACACAGGCCCTGGAGAGCGGTCCATCACAGGACACACACACACACTGGACAGGACAGCGGTCCATCACAGGACACACACACACACTGGACAGGACAGCGGTCCATCACAGGACACACCCCCCCTGGACAGGACAGCGGTCCATCACAGGACACACACACACACTGGACAGGACAGTGGTCCATCACAGGACACACCCCCCCTGGACAGGACAGCAGTCCATCACAGGACACACACACACACCCCAGACAGGACAGCAGTCCATCACAGGACACACACACACACTGGACAGGACAGCGGTCCATCACAGGACACACACACACACACACACACACACACACACACACACACACACACACACACACACACACACACACACAGAGGGACGGCACGTCTGTCAGGTGGGCTCCTGGGGCTCAGTCCCGGAAAACACCTGGATTCAAACCTTTCCCGTACCAGCCCCGGATGGCTCTGGCCCCCACCCGCTCTCTGTGCGTCCTTGTGTCACTGGTCGCGGGTTCGAGACCTCAGCGCAGCCTGGTGCTGTGCTTTTTCCCTCCGGTCCAGCCTAGATCCGGGATCTGAGTGTGTCACAGGCGCACAGCGCCCCCTCCTGGGCGGGTGGCGCCAGTGCTTTCGCTGGGGGAGACCGGTGAACCGATCGTGACCTTTGACATGGCCGAGGAGACGTCACGGGGGGTGGAGTCGCGATCGTGTGTCGAGAGCCCGCTGGCACTTCTCCTTCCCTGGAGCTCGCCGTGCCGGCTCCGCCTTCGTCCCCATTCCCAGCCCCGGATCCTGAATGCCTGGCCCCCGGAACGGGAGTCCGCATTCCCCGTGCTGCTGCGCGGCGGCGCGCGGACGCAGGAATATACACGCGCTTCCTGGTGGACCTTGAGTCTGTGAGGACTGTTTGTGTGAGAGGGTTCAGTTCCCATGAGCAGCAGGCTTCAGGAATTCGGCCGGCGCTGCCTGCCAGCTCATCCACAGCGATCCTCCTGTGTGTGTGTGTGAGCGAGGGAGAGTGTCATTAGGCCCTTTTTAAAAACAAAAACAAACGCAAACTGTCAAAAGATTATTTCTATGGGAAAGCCCACAGGTTCCTTCATCCCAATTTCCTGCTTCTCAATTCCAACCACTAGCCCACACTGCCTCCCTCTCTCTCTCCCAGTGCCTCAGCTGTCACCACTAGCCCACACTGCCTCCCTCTCTCTCTCTCCCAGTGCCTCAGCTCTCACCACTAGCCCACACTGCCTCCCTCTCTCTCTCTCTCTCCCAGTGCCTCAGCTCTCACCGCTAGCCCACACTGCCTGCCTCTCTTTCTCCCAGTGCCTCAGCTCTCACCACTAGCCCACACTGCCTCCCTCTCTCTCTCTCCCAGTGCCTCAGCTCTCACCACTAGCCTACACTGCCTCCCAGTCTCTCTCCCAGTGCCTCAGCTCTCACCACTAGCCCACACTGCCTCCCTCTCTCTCTCTCCCAGTGCCTCAGCTCTCACCACTAGCCCACACTGCCTCCCTCTCTCTCTCCCAGTGCCTCAGCTCTCACCACTAGCCCACACTGCCTCCCTCTCTCTCTCTCCCAGTGCCTCAGCTCTCACCACTAGCCCACACTGCCTCCTTCTCTCTCTCTCCCAGTGCCTCAGCTCTCACCACTAGCCCACACTGCCTCCCTCTCTCTCTCTCCCAGTGCCTCAGCTCTCACCACTAGCCTACACTGCCTCCCAGTCTCTCTCCCAGTGCCTCAGCTCTCACCACTAGCACACACTGCCTCCCTCTCTCTCTCTCCCAGTGCCTCAGCTCTCACCACTAGCCCACACTGCCTCCCTCTCTCTCTCTCCCCGTGCCTCAGCTCTCACCACTAGCCCACACTGCCTCCCTCTCTCTCTCCCAGTGCCTCAGCTCTCACCACTAGCCCGGTGCCGTGACCCTGCTGTGGCGATCCGGGCCTGTTCTTGCTGCGCAGGGCCCGGCCCGGACGGACTGCCACAGGGCCACAGTGTGCCGCTGCAGCCCGCCGGTGACGCCCGTGTTTTGATTACAGGCCGAGATGTTTTCGCTCCCACAGCTCAGAGATTCCCAGGCGCGGGGCGGATGACTGCGGAGGTCGCCTGGGAGTACAGTAATGGGCCCTGCAGACTGTTCGCAGCCTGCTATCGGAGGGGCCTGTTCCACTTAGTGCCTATTTGGAGATTTCCTGTGTGGCGCAGCAGAAGGCCCTGTGGAAACGGGCCTGTGCCTGCTTGTCATCAGTGCCCGACCAAGACCCCTGCTCCCTCCTGCCGAGCGCCGCTCTGGTCGGAACGTTCCCCTGGGGCCTCCGTGCGCAGAACCGGGCCTAGCCCTCTTCCTGCAGTATGCTACAGCTGTATGGGCTGGGCAAACACGCAGGGGGGGATGTGTGCAGCACCCCCCCGCCTTCTTCCATAGGAAAAAACGGAACCGCGCTCGGATAACCCCCGATGCTGAGACTGACAGGTGTCCCACCGGGCTGGCGATATCTGAAGAATGTGTCTGTTCTGTATCTGCGGTGAAGAGCAAAGCGAGTCATTTTGCCCCTGGCCTGGGGCGCCCATCTTGTCTCCCTCTGCTGTGGGTGTCCCTGCAGCTGTATCTCACCACCGGCAGCCCCACTGGAGCCCAGCAGGGTGAGCCGGGCCAGTACCTGGAGGGGAGACTCCTGGGAGAGCTGAGGCTGCTGCTGGGACACGTGTGAGTGGGGCCAGCAGGGGGCGCTCACCCTGCGGTCTGTGTGGGTCCTGACGCCCCAGTATAGTGATGGGGGACACTAGACTGTAAACAGGCGCCGTCCTTCAGATGAGACGTCAAACCGAGGTCCTGACTCTCTGTGGTCATTAGCAATCCCGGGGTGTTTCTCGTTAAGAGTAGGGCTGTTACCCCAGTGTCCTGGCCAAATTCCCCCCTCATGGCCTCCTAATAATCCCCCTCTCTTTACTGGCTCCATCACTCTGCTCTCCTCCCCACTGAGAACTGGGGTGTGGGGAGCGGACTGGTGCCTCATCCAGGTGGGGGTACACACTGCTGGTGCTGGTGGAGGGGATCCCCATTACTTGTAAAGGGCTCCAAAAGACTGTCCAGAAAGGCGCTATAGAAGGAATTATTATGAGCCCCTCTCCTCTCTCTCCTCTGTCTTCTTCCTGTTTGGTTGTCTTGCAGTTTGTAGATGCAATGCTCACAGCTTCGGATATGCTCCTGGCCGGACAGAATCGGAAAAGATCCCCCCCCCCACCCACCCCGGCTTTTGACCCCGCTGTCTAAAAATACCCCACAGTGAGACGGCCGGCCACGTTCACACAGGCCCCTCGGCCC
Organism: Lepisosteus platostomus; assembly: GCF_059453375.1. Lineage (NCBI taxonomy): Eukaryota > Metazoa > Chordata > Actinopteri > Semionotiformes > Lepisosteidae > Lepisosteus > Lepisosteus platostomus. The sequence goes on along the minus strand of NC_142626.1, from coordinate 1,191,123 downwards.
CCGCTTCCTGCTGCGTCTCGGGGCGCTCCTGAGGGGTCGTGAGAAACGCCGGGGGGGGGGGGTGCAGGACGTCCCGTCCCCAGGGAGCACCCGAGTTATTTCATGTTTCCAGAGCGAGGGATGACGAGGCCAGGGAGGGTCGCTCATTCCCAAAAAGCTAAAAACACCCGGAATCTGCCACGTCATCCGAACGGCACGCTGTTTCCGCGGATGTCTTTCGGATGGCCTCCTCCCGATTCCAGGTTTCAGCAATGTCCTCCTTCTCTCCTCCTGTCCTGCTGTCCTGATGCCCCAGTGTAGTGACGGGGACACTGCACTGTAAACAGGCGCCGTCCTTCAGAGGAGACCTCAAACTGAGGTCCTGACTCTCTGCGGCCATTAAAATCCCTGGGTGTCTCTCAAGAAGAGTAGGGGTGTTACCCCAGTGTCCTGGCCCAATTCCCCCCTGGCCTTTACCCCTCATGGCCTCCTAATAACCCCCCTCTCTGAACTGGCTCCATCACTCTGCTCTCCTCCCCACTGAGAGCTGGGGTGTGGGGAGCGGACTGGCGCCTCATCCGGGTGGGGGTACACACTGCTGGTGCTGGTGGAGGGGATCCCCATGACCTGTACAGAGCTGTACAGAGCTGGGGGGTCCAGAAGAGAGCTCTAGAAGTGTGAGGATTATTATTCCTCAGGAAGGCTGATGCTGGAGCTGCTCTTGGGGAGACGCCTGACCGGGGCTCAAGTGGACGTCTCCCATGAGGACCCTAATCGCTTCAAGCTGCTGAAACGAGGGCTGATAACGGGCCCTGGAGGGGGGTGAGAGAGGGAGGGGGGCTCTGAGCCCACTAATTGTTTGTCAGAGCTCAGGAGGGGGAGACTGTAGCCGTCTGAACCGTGGGAATGCGCTGGGAATTCGGGATCACCAGGAGGTCTTGGTCTGGGAATTCGGGATCACCGGGAGGTGTTGATCTCCGCGCCTCGTTGCTGCCAGCGTAGGGCACACTGGGATATGGGCTGCGCAGGCCCTCTGGACGAAACGGGGGGGGCGCCCTCGGGTCTTGGGGATTATGCCCTTGGCAAGGGGTGCCCCCGTCCTGTGGCAGTGCTCCTGGGGGCCCCTCTGGTTTTCTGGGTGCGCTCCCGAGCGCCCCGCCGCGCCCCGCCCCGCACTGGGGTCAGGGAGAGGGCGGGGGTCCCCTCAGCGGGGGACAGGTGCGCCCCTGTGCTGGACAGAGCGCCGAGGGACCGGAGGGGTCGTGTCGCTGTGAAAGGAACCGGCCAGCACCCGAGACGTCCAGGGAACAGCAGAGGCTTAGCGCTGGGAACCAGGATTCGGGTGGGATGCATCCGAAAACATTTTGGAAAAGATTTTGTGAAGACGCCTGGGCTTGGCCTTCACGTAACGCTCACGGACACAGGAGGTCGAGGAGATGGTGCAGGGGGCCGGGAAAATAACGCCCCGGGCCCTGCAGGGTCCCCGGTCAGCGGCCTTGGCGTTACTGTGTGTGTGCTCTGCCGAAGCTCTTGAAGTTTTAAGCGCGACTGGTGTTCAGTTCGAGGGGCCTGCGTCTCGATCAGCTTTTTCTGCCGCCAGCGCAGTGCGGCGCGGAGCAGAGCAGAGCAGGCCGATCCCCACGGGGAGACGGGTGATGTCGTTACTCTGGAATTCAGCGGAGGTTAATTACGGCCTGGAAGCTGCTGTGTCAAAGCGTGTCCCGGAAAATAAACCCAGGATCTCAGCGCTCCTGCTGCTCCGAGAGGGAGAGGTCTCTCGTGGGGCCGGGCTGGTTTCGGAGGAAAGCACGTCTGGCCTCAATTACATCGGTTTTATTCGGCGGACACCATTTTGTCCACGTCGAGTGACCTCTGTACCCATTTACACGGCTGGGCGTGTTTGCGGGGGGGGGGGCGGGACCTGAGCAGCACGCCACGCACAAGGGCTGTGCCGCTCTTGGGGTTTGAACCCGCAACCTCCCAGTCAGTGGAGGTGCAAACCCCTGACCTCTTAGGCCAGGCGAGGAACAGTACCTCAGGTCCACCGAGCTCACCTCGCAGTCACCACTGTGCGTCTTCGTTCATTTCTTTTTTTAATAGAAAGGAAAGAAACGTTTGTTTTCAGTGGCAAAGGGGGGGTTGCTTAGCAACTCAGCCAGCTCAGCCAGTGCAGCACAGATTGCTTCAGAGCTGTGTCTGTGTGTGTGTCTGTGTGTCTCTATGTGTGTGTGTCTGAGTATATTTGTGTCTCTTTGTGTGTGTGTGTGCCTCTGTGAGTGTGTTAGTGTGTGTGTGTCTGTGTGTGTGTGTGTGTGTTAGCGTGCCTCTGTATGTGTGTGTGTGTGCCTCTGTGAGTCTGTCAGTGTGTCAGTGTGTGTATGTGTGTGTGTCTGTGTGTCTCTATGTGTGTGTGTGTCTGAGTATATTTGTGTCTCTGTGTGTGTGTACCTCTGTGAGTGTGTCAGTGTGTCTGTGTGTGTGTGTGTGCCTCTGTGAGTGTGTCAGTGTGCCTGTGTGTGTTAGTGTGCCTGTGTGTGTGTGTGTGTGTCTCTGTGAGTGTGTCAGTGTGTGTGTGTGTCTGTGTGTGTTAGTGTGCCTGTGTGTGTGTGTGTGTGTGTGCCTCTGTGAGTGTGTCAGTGTGCCTGTGTGTGTGTGTGTGTGTGTGTGTGTGTGTGTGTGTGTGTGTGCCTCTGTGAGTGTGTCAGTGTGTGTGTGTGTGTGTGTGTGTGTGTGTGTGTGTGTGTGTTAGTGTGCCTGTGTGTGTGTGTGTGTGTGTGTGCCTCTGTGTCAGGGGGTGGGTACTGGGCAGTGCCGATCTCTGCCCCAGCTGGTCTAGGTGAGGGGTCCAGTGGTTGGCAGGCTGGGCTGTTTGTCCTCGTGTGGCACTGGGACCGGGTCCCAGCTCAGAGCGCCAGCACGCGCCGCAGGGCCAGAGGCGGCGGGCGGTCCGCGGGCTGCTCACTGCCGCCCAGCCCCCGCGCTGCTGGTGTCGGCCCGGGGGGCGCGAGCTCAGCGTCTGTGCCAGGGCGTGTCCAGGAGCCGAGAACCTCCCTGGATATCGGAAAGAAAGGAGAGGAAGAACCAGTGACTGCCGATCTAGCTTGTTGTCAGCTGATCGCCCTGGACGGGACGCCAGTCCATCACCCGGTGCCCCCCCAGCACACCCCAGGCCTCCTGTCGGACAGCTCGAGAGGAGGGCAGACGGGACAGCGCTGGGGAAGGATTTAGAGGGCGCGCGAGGCTCTGAGCCCCGCGAGAGCTAAGGGCCTGCTTAGCTAAGGGCCTGCTCAGCTCCAGGTCCTGGGATTGGGCTCGGGAATGTGCGGCGATCCAGAAGTCCTTCGGAAAAATTCCGGTCTTTTTGACATCAAAGGCTGGGTGGGTCCTGTCCTCCCTCCTGCACAAAACAAAACCCGAACCACGCTCCCATCAGCCCTCCGATCTCTCTAAACAGCCCACAGTGTGGGAGGAGATCGCTGAGCTCCCCGGCTGCTCCAGAACTGAACAAGCTGGCCCAGGAACCGAGTCACGGGTTCTGACTGATCGGTCCATTCCGGGCTGTTCTGCTGTTCTGAGCTGAGGCACTGGGAGAGAGAGAGGGAGGCAGTGTGGGCTAGTGGTGAGAGCTGAGGCACTGGGAGAGAGAGAGAGAGGGAGGCAGTGTGGGCTAGTGGTGAGAGCTGAGGCACTGGGAGAGAGGGAGAGGGAGGCAGTGTGGGCTAGTGGTGAGAGCTGAGGCACTGGGAGAGAGAGAGAGGGAGGCAGTGTGGGCTAGTGGTGAGAGCTGAGGCACTGGGAGAGAGAGAGGGAGGCAGTGTGGGCTAGTGGTGAGAGCTGAGGCACTGGGAGAGAGAGAGAGGGAGGCAGTGTGGGCTAGTGGTGAGAGCTGAGGCACTGGGAGAGAGAGAGGGAGGCAGTGTGGGCTAGTGGTGAGAGCTGAGGCACGGGGAGAGAGAGATACTGTCCCAGGACTTGGGAAAGACAAGCCCTCAGGTTGGGAGCGAGGCTGTTTCTGAGGAACGGGAGGTAGCCGGGGCAGGGAAGCGATCTAGCCGGAGGGAGAGGAGCAGAGCGCAGATGTTGAAGCCATCAGGCCCGGGGCCGTGAGACGGGGGGGTCACAGACGCAGCCCCGCTCCTCCTCACCGCCCCAGAGAGAGCGAGGCTCCGCGCTGATCGCAAAGCCAGACGACCGGGAGCGAGGGAGCCAAGAAGGAAACCTTACCTCTCTGGGTCCCTGACAGCCCCTCCTCCTCCTGCACGCCCCTGGGCGCTCGGGGTGGGGGGCTCGGAGAGGGGCGCTGCAGAACAACAGCCAGCGTCACCCCCAGTCTGGCAACAGAGCAGGGGCTGGAGCAAAATTTAGACATAACGCACACAGGTGAGTCTGTGAGCTCGGAACACCTGCAGGACTGAAGAAGTGTGGATTCTGACTGCACACTGCACAGACACCCCTGGGGTACAGACTGGGACTGCACACTGCACAGACACCCCTGGGGTACAGACTGGGACTGCACACTGCATAGACACCCCTGGAGTACAGAATCAGACTGCACACTGCACAGAGACCCCTGGGGTCCAGACTCTTACTGGACACCCTATACAGACACCCCTGGGGTACAGACTCTTACTGGACACCCTATACAGGCACTCCTGGGGTACAGACTCTTACTGGACACACTGTACAGACACCCCTGGGGTACAGACTCTTACTGGACACCCTATACAGGCACCCCTGGGGTACAGACTCTTACTGGACACACTGTACAGACACCCCTGGGGTACAGGCTCTTACTGGACAGGACACACTATACAAGGGGTGTACAGGCTCTTACTGGACACACTGAACAGACACCCCTGGGGTACAGGCTCTTACTGGACAGGACACACTGTACAGACACCCCTGGGGTACAGACTCTTACTGGACACACTGTACAGACACCCCTGGGGTACAGACTCTTACTGGACAGGACACACTGTACAGACACCCCTGGGGTACAGACTCTTACTGGACACACTGTACAGACACCCCTGGGGTACAGACTCTTACTGGACAGGACACACTGTACAGACACACCTGGGGTCCAGACTCTTACTGGACACACTGTACAGACACCCCTGGGGTACAGACTCTTACTGGACACACTGTACAGACACCCCTGGGGTACAGACTCTTACTGGACAGGACACACTGTACAGACACCCCTGGGGTACAGACTGTTACTGGACACACTGTACAGACACCCCTGGGGTCCAGACTCTTACTGGACAGGACACACTGTACAGACACCCCTGGGGTACAGACTGTTACTGGACACACTGTACAGACACCCCTGGGGTACAGACTCTTACTGGACAGGACACACTGTACAGACACCCCTGGGGTACAGACTGTTACTGGACACACTGTACAGACACCCCTGGGGTACACTGAATAGTTAACCCAGCTGTCCACCATCAAGCCTTAATGGGAAACCCCACTGGCCATTGAAAAGCACTGTGGGAGAGAGGAGGCTCTGAGCCCTGGCGGCCTGTCAGACCCGGCTGGGGATGGAGGGGTCACGATGAGGTGGCCGTTTCCTCCGCGGAGCACGTGTGAAAGAAGGGGGGGGTGGGGTCGGGGGCTGATGGGAGGGGTCAAGGGTCGTGTTTTGCTTCACAGAATGCTAACAACCAGCCCCCTCCTCTCCCCTGGCATTCTGGAAATTCCGAAGGAAGGGAAGCGCAGAGGGAACTCGGCACATTAATGGAATCCACTCCAAATCCCAAATCACCAGCATTCTGCCGCTAATCGCCGGGGGAGGAGGGGGGGCTTGATGAAGGGCAATTTGAGATCAGAGCTGCGGTGGGGGGCAGACACCCCTCGATAAGGATCGTGAGGCGTTGTGGGCTTGTCTGCCTCGGGGTTGATAAGAGTATTTTTAAGACCACAGAACGAACCGATAGTGGCCAGACACTGGACAAATTGCTTTCTTCCTTGCCTGTCTGTGGGATATACGCCTGTGAACTGGGGGTTTCGCAATGTTGGAAAAAGGTGTCTGATATTCTTTTGTCTGCCCGCATTGGTCCACATGCAGTGGTACTTGTGCACCACAGTCAATGGGATTGTCTGTGCAGTACAGTGTAGAAAAGTCCAGTGAGATCAGGGTAAAAACACAGTCCAGCACAGTACAGCCCAGTGAGATCGGGGTAAAAGCACAGTACAGCGCAGTAGAGCCCAGTGAGATCAGGGTAAAAGCACAGTACAGCGCAGTAGAGCCCAGTGAGATCGGGGTAAAAGCACAGTACAGCGCAGTATAGCCCAGTGAGATCAGGGTAAAAGCACAGTACAGCGCAGTAGAGCCCAGTGAGATCAGGGTAAAAGCACAGACCAGCGCAGTAGAGCCCAGTGAGATCAGGGTAAAAGCACAGACCAGCGCAGTAGAGCCCAGTGAGATCGGGGTAAAAGCACAGTACAGCGCAGTAGAGCCCAGTGAGATCGGGGTAAAAGCACAGTACGGCACAGTAGAGCCCAGTGAGATCGGGGTAAAAGCACAGTACAGCGCAGTAGAGCCCAGTGAGATCAGGGTAAAAGCACAGTCCAGCGCAGTAGAGCCCAGTGAGATCAGGGTAAAAGGACAGTACAGCGCAGTAGAGCCCAGTGAGATCAGGGTAAAAGGACAGTACAGCGCAGTAGAGCCCAGTGAGATCGGGGTAAAAGCACAGTCCAGCGCAGTAGAGCCCAGTGAGATCGGGGTAAAAGCACAGTCCAGCGCAGTAGAGCCCAGTGAGATCGGGGTAAAAGGACAGTACAGCGCAGTAAAGCCCAGTGAGATCGGGGTAAAAGCACAGTACAGTAACATTCAGTAAACCATAATGCGATACAAAGTTTGGAAAACGTGAGGAAAACGCTGTGAGGGTTCCCAGTGACCTTGCGTTGGGAAATTCTCGGTCCTTGCAGGGAGGAGAAGAGCTTGCAGGAAGCAGGGGGGGATTCTGGATGGGGCACCTCAGCGTGCTCTCACTGCTGCCCACATGAGCACCTCTCCCAGTCCCCTGCTGGGCTGGGACCCTCGGCGTGGCTCCTGGCTAGCGCTCACCCTCATAGCTGGGGCGCCCCCTCAGCTGGCTGATATTTTTAACTCACTTTAGACAAACGTACAATTCAATAACGTACCCCAGTTAGTCCGAAATCCCAACTGGGTCAATGAAACTGCCTTTCTCAGATCTTTAAGGCAGCTGTTGGTTTCTGGAGCGCTTCAGAACCGGAGCTGTTAGACCACGACCCGCCAGTACCAGTCAGGCTGTGAGCTGGGGAAGTGGCATGTTGTGTGGATTTCTGTGTGCTGCGGAGATGCACGTGCTGTGGAGGCAGCTGCTGTGCTCACAGAGCAAACCCGGCCCTCTCTCCTCTCGCACATAGAGATCTGTCCAAAGGATCAAAGGGTTAACTTTAAATATACTGCTCCTAAAATACTGTGCTGCTCCAGATGCCGTGTAGGGTAATTGGAGGAGATGTTTTAGAAAATGTAAACTGCTTGGGAATATTTGTGTGCAGATCAGACGGGGAGAGAAAATTGCTCTTTCAGTCTGATCTCCAGGAGGCATCTCGGTTCCACGCTCTAGAGCTCTTTTCAAACCTATCCAGAGCTGTGCTGCGTCCTCCACAGTTTGCTGCCCAACATCGGCCCATTTCTGAGCACCAATGAAGCACCTGAGGCTGAACATGTGACCAGATTACTCCAGCGCTCCCATCCCTGCCCTGGCTGCCAGTGATGTTTTGAACTGGTTCCCGGGTATCTGATCTCAGCCGGGCGCAGACCGTGATCGGGGTCTGGCTGGGATTCGGGTGGCCACAGAGGTGCGTTTGGGTCTGCTCAGAGCCGTGTTTTGGGCGGCGCGGCCCAGTTTGGGACTGGAGTTCAGGTCGGGGGTGCTCTGGTCAGGACACGGGCGGGGGGCAGTGGTGGGAAGGCCAGAGGTCCGGCAGTTTGTTTTCCATTAGCGTCGCAGTTCCATCTCAGCCTGGGCGCGGCGCAACACCGCTGGGCTCACTGGGCTCGGGGGAGTAGGAGGTTGCAACAGGGAGGCAGGCCAAAAAAAACCAGTGGAATAGGTTGTGGTCAAAACCAGGAGCGAAGTCACCAGGACAAAACCCCAGAGTCAAAGCCGAAGAAGTAAGACGGGTGTCTAAGCCAGGAAAAACACGGAATTAAGCCACAGGGAAAATCCACAACACACAGTCCAGACAAGCACGGCGATGAAATAGCCAGGGCAGGAGGAAGATGAGCAGGTGGCCTTGATGATCAGCCACAGCGGGTTGTTGTGGCCACCGATCGGTGAACCGGATCAGTGCTGTTGGTGATCCTGCTGTGATGCCTATTGCCCCAGCGAGAGCAGCCATGACAGGCCAGGAAGGTGGGAGCCATACACAGGGCACCGAAGTTCAGAGCGAGATCTGGGTTCGAAGGTGTAGTGTTTGGGCTGGTTAAGAAGCGGGTTTCGTGTTACAGCGTTCCAATGAACTTTCCCCCCTGTTCGTCCCTGCCCTTCGGCCCTGACGTCAGTGGCGCAGGGTGCAATGGAGCTCCCCAGCGGGATTCCCTGACCAACGCCTGGGCAGACACTGTCCTGGCACCGTGTGATAGCAGAACAGCGGCCCAGATGTTGACAGAACATCTGTCAGGCCCTGATCTGCAGCAGATGCCTGGTGAGGGGTGCGAACAGTTAACTGCAGGTCTCTGCTGTTTAAAGACTGCTCTGCGGTGAAGGAGCACGCATTTTTTGGGAGGCTTGGGTTTCAGCAGAGCCAGCGCTCTCGGAGGATCGGCGCGGAGCAGTGTGTTGCTGTTTAATGAGCTTGTTGTGGTCTGGCGATTTCCTCTCCAGACTGTGGCAGACCGCCCCCCGCCCCCCCCACATCCTCGGTCTTGCTGTAAGCGAGACGCGTGGTTCCTCGGTAGTAGCAGTAAGGATGACTTTTTTGTTGTCATAGACATTATCTCCCGTTCTTCCTTTTTGGTTCAATCCCAGCAAGCAACGGGCGCAAGGCGGGGTACACCCTGGATGGGACACCAGTCCATTCTAGGGCACACACGTTCACACCGGGGCCAGTTTTCCCAGAAGTCCATGAACCCAAGAGCATGCCTGAGGACTGTGGGAGGGAACTGGAGCATGGGAAGAACATGCAAGCTCCACACAGACAGCACAAAAAATGGAATGGAACCGAGGACCCCCGTGGGGTTTCGAGGAGGAGGGATGGCTTCAGGGGAATCAGGGAGGAATTCCGACTTCCGGGAGAGGACGGGGAGAGGGAGCAGTCGCCTCTGTAACGCCCGAACGGAATTTCACTGGAAAGGTGGAACCGGCGCCGACCGGGGGTCTTTATACCCACTTCCCTGGACCGACACGTCCGTTCCAGACGACGTCCGTTATGACCTCCTGATGCAGAAGGGGATCGCTGCAGATTACCTGCACGATGGCCGAAACCCATCCAGAACCAACTGCCCTGGACTTTAGCCTGGAACGGACACCGGCGTTCACACCCCTAGCCTCGCGGACAGCCCTCTTTCACGACCCGGGACCCGACACGGGTATAACCTCTCACTGGCGTCTCCCACAGCGCAGCGTCCCAGGGGCACTGGGTGGGGCAATTTTGGCCTAGAGGGAAGGGCGCCCCCTGCTGGTCCACCGACGCCAGTTACAGCAGGCCACCTGATGTTTCTCAATGGCTCCCCCAGGCTCGGGAGGTGTGCTTTAAGAGGCGTCTCGCTGTCATTTTCTTTTCGATACCTGCGCTTATTGTGAGGCGTCCCGAGCTCCCCAAGCCCCAAGCAGGAGACGGAGCGAGGGAGGGGGGCAGGGAGGGGGGAGAGAGGAGAGAATGAGAGAACAGGGAGGAGAGATGTGGAGGGACAGAAATGTCAGGGCAGCAGCGGGGAGTCCAGGCCGCCCTCTTGCTGGCTTAATCATTCGTTTTTTTTTATTTCATCCTTAAAGAATCAAAAAGTTTAAAAAAGGAGGGTTTAAAAGTCTCCTGGCTGGATCGCCTTGCAGGGGAGAGAAAGGCAGATAGATGGCAGGGTCCCAGATCGCCTGCTTACAAAGAGTTATGAAAACCATACGGCTCACACACACACACGTTCACACACCCTGTCACTCTCACACTCACACACAATCTCACACACACACACACTCACACACTCATTCACACTCGCAGAATCGTACGCTTGCACACAAACCAGTACACTTTTGCTGTCTTGAGCACAGATTCAGTCTCACACACACTAACAAGTACACAAACTGACACAACACTACACTGTGAGATACTCACGCTGACACGCAAACACCTAAACACGATTCTTCACACACCCGCTGACACACACTCACAAACAAACAAACAAACTGGCAAACACACAGGCTCTCACTCCCACACACACACACACTGACACACGCGGACACACACACACACACTCTCCTTTCCCTAAAACATACATTCCTCCTCTCGGCTCCCCCTCCCTCTCCCTCTCTCTCCTCTCTCCCTCCCCTCTCCCTGGCGAAAAGTCCCGGGACAGACTGCGAGCTCTCAGTGCAGGAGCTGGAGCTCTGGCGAGCAGCAGGGAGAGACGGAGACGGAGAGAGAGAGAGACAGAGAGACAGAGAGAGACAGAGAGACGGAGCGAGAGACAGAAAGACAGAGCGACGGAGCGAGAGACAGAGAGAGACAGAGCAGAACAAAGGGAGTGTGCAGAAGGCAGCGGAGAAAGAGCGAAGGAGTGAAGAGAGAGCCCCAGGGAGAGGGAGGAGGTGAGGTCCGGGGAAGAGCAGAGAGAAGAGCCGGGGGAGCGGGCCCCGGGGCGGAGATGGGGCCGCTGTGGCGCTCCTGCCTGCTGGCGTCCCTGCTGTGGCTGGCCGGCGCCGGCCAGGCCCAGGACCTCGGGGAGCGGGATGCCCTGTGTCGGCCGGGGGGCTGCTACGCCGTCTACTTCCAGCGCAAGACCTTCCTGGACGCCTGGAGGAGCTGCAGGGACCGGGGCGGCAACCTGGCCACCGTGAAGCGGCCCGAGGAGGCGGCGCTGATCCACGAGCTCTTCTCGGGCCTGGAGCCCCGCGCGGCCGCCCGGGCCCGGGCCCGCATCTGGATCGGGCTCCAGCGCCAGCCCCGCCAGTGCTCGGCCACCCGGCCCCTGCGCGGCTTCACCTGGATCACGGGCGACCAGGACACCCAGTACACCCACTGGCTGCGCGAGGACTCGCCCAGCACCTGCGCCGCGCCCCGCTGCGTGGTCATGACCCACAGCCAGGACCCCCGAGACCGCCAGGACAACCTCAAGTGGCAGGACGGCTCGTGCACGCTGCCCGTGGACGGCTACCTGTGCCGCTACGCCTACAGGGGCATGTGCCCGCCCCTGGAGAGCGAGGGGGGCGGCCCCGTGCTCTACTCCACCCCCTTCCACCTGGTCAGCGCCCTGCTGAGCCACGTGCCCTTCGGCTCGGTGGCCAGCGTGCCCTGCCCGGAGGGCACCAGGGGGGACCAGTCGGCCCTGTGCCTGCAGCGGGAGGACGGGGGCACGGGCTGGAGCAGGGAGGCGCCCTTCTGCTCCGACGCCCCCCAGGACTGGTGCCGGCGCGACAACGGCGGCTGCCAGCACCTCTGCCGGGCCGCGGGCGCCCACTACTACTGCGAGTGCCTGGAGGGCTACGAGCTGGGCGCCGACGGGCAGAGCTGCGGGCCGGCGGACGCCTGCCGGGGGGACCCCTGCGAGTTCGAGTGCCACGCCGCCGGCGGGGGCTTCCTCTGCGCCTGCCCCGAGGGGTACCTGCTGGCGCCGGACGGCCGCGGCTGCCTGGACGTGGACGAGTGCCTGGGCGGCCCCTGCCAGCAGCGCTGCCTCAACGCCCCCGGCACCTTCGAGTGCGCCTGCGAGGAGGGCTGGCGGGCGGCGGGCGGCGGGCGCTGCGAGGACGTGGACGAGTGCCGGGCCGGGCCCTGCGAGCACGCCTGCGAGAACCGGCCCGGCTCCTACGAGTGCCACTGCCGGCTGGGCTACGCGGCGCCGCCCGGCGAGCCCTCCCGCTGCCTGGACGTGGACGAGTGCCAGATCCCGGGCACCTGCCAGCAGATGTGCGTCAACTACGAGGGCGGGTTCGAGTGCCACTGCGGGGAGAGCTACGCCCTGGAGCCCGACGGGGCCTCCTGCCGGCCCCTGAGCGCCGCCGGGGCGCCGCCGCCCCCCGCCGCCGCCGCCCCGTCCCCCCCGCCGCCCCCGCCCCCCCTCCCCTGGCCCTCTGGCCTGCCGGACTTCGGCTGGATCCCGGGGGACCCCGCTTTCGGCTGGGCCCCCGAGCTCCCCGGCTGGCCCACGGACACCCCACCTCTGGACTGGCCCACAGACACCCCACCCCCTGAGTGGCCCACTGACACCCCGCACCCCAACCTGCCCACAGACACCCCACTTCTGGACTGGCCCACAGACACCCCACCTCTGGACTGGCCCACAGACACCCCGCACCCCGACCTGCCCACTGACACCCCACTTCTGGACTGGCCCACAGACACCCCACCCCCCCACTGGCCCACAGACACCCCACACCCCGACCTGCCCACTGACACCCCACTTCTGGACTGGCCCACAGACACCCCAGCTCTGGACTGGCCCACAGACACCCCACACCCCGACCGGCCCACAGACACCCCACCCCCCCACTGGCCCACAGACACCCCACACCCCGACCTGCCCACAGACACCCCAGCTCTGGACTGGCCCACAGACACCCCAGCTCTGGACTGGCTGACCTACCAGCCCGGCCTGGTGTGGGTACCCCCTGATTTCGGCTGGGAGACCGACACGCCCCCCGAGGGGCTGACCACGACCCACCCGGAGAATCGGGGTCGCCCCACCTCCGGACGGGCGGCCCCCCCTGACCCCACGCCCGACTGGTTGCGAACGGGAAGGATAGGGGAGGTCCCGCCCTCCTCGCCCCCCGCGGCCGCCTCCGAGCACCAGGGCACCCCCTCTCCAGGCACCCCAGGGGCCACGGCGGCGGCGGCGGGTTCGGGGGGCAGAGCCTCACCCGAAGACGAAGAGGGGGGCACCTCCGGCTGGCACAGCCCTCCCTCCCCCCCTTCGACAGCTGGCCCCCCCGGCACCCCTACACCCCCCGCGCCGGGCAGCGAGGCGCCCCCCGGCGGCACCTCCAGGCAGCGCCGGGACAACAGCTGGCTGCTGGTGGCCCTGCTGGTGCCCCTGTCCATCTTCGTGGTGGTGATGGTGGCGCTGGGCATCGTGTACTGCACCCGCTGCGCCGTGCGCCCGCGCAGCAAGAGCGTGGCCGACTGCTACCGCTGGATCACCAGCTCCGCCGGCAAGCAGGGCGTCTAGGCCGCCGCCCCCGGCACCCCGGCCCGCCCCGGGACCCCGGGACCCCGGGACACCGCGAGAGCGCTTGCTGGGGGGGGGGACCCCGCACTGCGAGCCGGGCCGCACCCAGAACCGAACTATCCGGGCGCGCAGTCCCCTCGCCCCTTCAGCCGCCGACCGATCACCCACAGAGACGCTCTGAGACAGCACCCCGCCGGGCTCGGATCGGATCGGACCGGACCGGACCGGACCGGACCGGAGGGGCTGCGCTATTCCTCTGCAGGAGGCCGAAGACGGGCCGTGGGAATGGGGTGTGTGTGTGTGTGTGGAGCTGGAGGGGGGAAGGGGGGGTCTACATTTCTGTCCCTGGTGCTGTTTATTTTTTCTTTCAAACTGCGCCGGTGGGGGGGGAGTCCTCTCTCTCTCTCTCATGATTTTTTTCCCCTCAGCTGCCGCTGAAACAGCTCGGCTCAGTCGCGAAAATGGAAAATGAAAGAAAAAAAAATGTCTTCTCCGGCGCTGACACGTCCCAAAACAACCTCCGAGAGGCCGTTTTTAGACACACTGTGTATGTATCATCTAGGAATGTTGTGCTTTATAGAGCCTTATAGAAAAGTCGGGAATATTCGGTAATCCCTTCCCCCCTAAACGGCTCGGGATTTGCGAGCTCTTGGACCGCTTCGCCGGACTGTCAGGGTCTGCTGAAGCGATCCCGCTGGCGTGTCGTTTCACATGCGGAAATTTGCGCCCTGGATGCCCACCGGGGGTACCGGGGCACCAGAATCGCCTGGCGCCCCCCCTCACCGTCCCCGACACCAGCCCGCTGGCGGACGTCTCGCCCCCGGCCTGGCCGCTCCAGCAGGCGGTGAGATCATCGCGCTGGAACGACTCGGCCCGCCGGCGGCGCGTCCCCGCTCCCCGGGCGGCGATGACGAGCAGGACGGGGTGCGCGCATCGCAGCCAGCCAGCGCGCCGCCCGCCGCTGGGGTAGAGCGCACGCCAGTGTACCTGGTGAGTGATAGGCTGAAATGTCTGCATATCCCTATATATACACGAGTGTGTGAGTTTCTGTACGTGTGTTCTTTATCCCTCGGTCCCAGTGGACTTTCAATGGACAAATACAGGAGTATGTATATATTGCATTTTGGGGACACATCAGAAATGTCCACTTCTTTTCCAATGACATATTACTCATCGATGCGCCTGCACGTCCTCGGAATCCAGTGTGGAGTCACAGCTTGGGGGTGAGGGGACCCCCGGTGCAGCACCCCCAGGCCGCAACCAGCCCCCCTCAACCGAGGTCGCCACCCCCCCCCCCCAGTTATTAACCGTCCTGCTTGGGGATGACGTCACAAGCCGGTCCGGCACCCAGAAGGGCCTGAGGACGAAGGGGTGAGCCTTTCCAGCCCACCCTACAGCTTTCACTGGGGAGCCTGAAGCAAGGGCGCCCCCTGGCCGCTCGGAGTGAGAACTGCAGCCGGGCGATCTGCCTGCTTTTCCTCCAGCACGGACTCTGACGAAGGGAAAGAGACTCTAGTCGCCCGTGTGTCTGTGGACTCTTGCTGAAACCCGAGCTGGGTCCGCCGCCGATTCCCCCCTGTCACTGTATCTGAAAATGTGGGCTTGTAAATTAAACGGGTTTATAACGGGTCTTACTGTCCTGGTCTCGCCGCTGGGTCGGTGTCGGGGTTTTTTAAGAACCGTTGCAGTCGGGAAACTGCGAAAGAGAGGTCTCGCCCGAAAGTGTGACCCTCAGAGCTTCCGGGTCTCTGTCGCGATCCCGTGCCTGTGGAACAGGAGCAGAGGATATGACAGTCACCAGACCAGATATGACAAAGAGCCTCGCCCTGGAGTGCTCTCCCGGCGAGCGGTCAAACTGGCAGGTGACAGGCTGAGGGATTCGGGCAGACAGCGTCTAGCCGTGGGAATAACGACCGCAAAGATCTCTTTCTGCGCGCAATGTTGCAGCTGCCTTTCGATTCCAAGACCTTGATCAAAGCAGAAGGGATTCGCGCGTGGAGCTCTTTCAGCCCTTTCGGGACTTCCTGGCTTGTGCCCGGACCCCTAAATGCTGTTCAGGTGCCCTCGAACAGCAGGCAGCCTCACCTGAGGGACAGGAAGGTGTTGCCCAGATCCCACCCTCTGGGTCGTGTCCTTTGTGGCGGATCGGCAAGATGTCATGGCTGTCGCGCTAAGGTGAAAGGTTAAAGGTCAGCCCCAGAGGTCAGCTCCCGTATGAGGGTCACTGTAGGGACACTAGTCCGCACTTCAGGTGCACAGAGGAGCACGGACGCAGGAGGTCGACAGGAGGTCAAACATGAGGGGGGGGGTACAGAGAGACAGAAGACAGAGCTGCTGCAGGCTTCGTAACTCCTCATTGGAAACTTCGAGGGGAGTCCAGTTAGAGTTGGGGAAAAAGGAAGGCCTTCTTTTACACAAAGAGTTGTGGGTGTCTGGGACAGGCTCCGCCGCCCACGCTCGGCGCTCACGGGTGACATTTCGGACGCGCGTAGCTGCCGGAGCTAGGAGTGGTCCTAGGGTGGTGGGCTCGTAACAGGAGGGCTGCGGGTTCAAACCCCAGGGGAGGTACAGCCATCGCACCCGTGAGCTTTGCACTGTGTTCAGACCGCTCCAGTCAGGTGCCCGGCCTAGCAGCTGGGTGCCAGCACAGATCGCTCTGGGTGGGGTGAGAACGCAGAACGGGGTACAGGTCCGTGAGCCCCCTCGTGCCCGGGCATGTGTCTCGTGAGAGGGGTGGATGAGAGACCGCGCGGACAGGGACACCGGAGTGCAGGGCAGGCTCTGAGCGACAGACTCTCCTGGGAGTTCCCGATGATGTCCCTGGATATTTTCCCCAGCTCCAGCCCCGCGGGTCTGGAGCTCTGGAGCTCTGGGGGTCCTGAGGGTGACCCCCCCCTGGCCCGAGCCCGTGTGCCGAGGCCGAGAGAGAGCTGGATTCTGTGAAACAATGTAGCACAGTGAGGCATCGGGTTACAGCGCAGAGGTCTGTAACCAGACCCTTCCTCCTCTCTCTCCCCCCAGCACTTAATGAGAACAGTGTGTGTGGCTGGCAGCCCTCCCCCTCCGCCCCGGGTTCGATCACTGCCTCCTCTGGAGCCGCCCCCCTCCGTGACGCCCTCGGGTGGTCAATTGTAATAACGCACGCCTGGCACTGCCGCCCAAAGCGATTTACAATTCAGTTCTTGCAGTACTCTCACTGAGATTTACTACACTGGACTGTGCTTTTACCCTGATCTCACTGAGATTTACTACACTGGACTGTGCTTTTACCCTGATCTCACTGAGATTTACTGCACTGGACTGTGCTTTTACCCTGATCTCACTGGACTCTTCTGCGCTGTACTGTGCTTTTACCCTGATCTCAATGGGCTTTACTGCGCTGTAGTGTGCTTTTACCCCGATCTCACTGGGCTCTACTGCGCTGTACTGTGTTTTTTACCCTGATCTCACTGGGCTCTACTGTGTTGTACTGTGCTTTTACCCCAATCTCACTGGGCTCTACTGTGTTGTACTGTGCTTTTACCCCGATCTCACTGGGCTCTACTGCGCTGTACTGTGTTTTTTACCCTGATCTCACTGGGCTCTACTGTGTTGTACTGTGCTTTTACCCCGATCTCACTGGGCTCTACTGCGCTGTACTGTGCTTTTACCCCGATCTCACTGGGCTCTACTGCGTTGTACTGTGCTTTTACCCCGATCTCACTGGGCTCTACTGCGCTGTACTGTGTTTTTACCCTGATCTCACTGGGCTCTACTGCGCTGTACTGTGCTTTTACCCCGATCTCACTGGGCTCCACTGCACTGTACTGTGCTTTTACTCTGATCTCACTGGGCTCTACTGCGCTGTACTGTGCTTTTACCCCGATCTCACTGGGCTCTACTGCGCTGTACTGTGTTTTTTACCCTGATCTCACTGGGCTCTACTGTGTTGTACTGTGCTTTTACCCCGATCTCACTGGGCTCTACTGCGTTGTACTGTGCTTTTACCCCGATCTCACTGGGCTCTACTGCGCTGTACTGTGTTTTTACCCTGATCTCACTGGGCTCTACTGCGCTGTACTGTGTTTTTACCCCAATCTCACTGGGCTCTACTGCGTTGTACTGTGCTTTTACCCCGATCTCACTGGGCTCTACTGCGCTGTACTGTGTTTTTACCCTGATCTCACTGGGCTCTACTGCGCTGTACTGTGTTTTTACCCCAATCTCACTGGGCTCTACTGTGTTGTACTGTGCTTTTACCCCGATCTCACTGGGCTCTACTGCGCTGTACTGTGTTTTTACCCTGATCTCAGCCCCGCTCTGTGTGCTCGTCCCAGTGAGGTACACTCTGTGCGTGTGTGTGCTCTGGAGCGGACCGGCACTGAGCAGGGCGTGACAGCAGAGGGAGGGGGGTGGCTGGAGGATATTGGAAACACATGTGGACGGCGCAGTCTGCAGTCGGGGGCCGTTGCCGAGCAGCTCTGGACAGACTCTTTTGTCTTCTGTGGGGGAAGGAGCCGGCGATCAGCCAGCGTCCTCTCTCACAGAGGGCAAGGCCAGAGGTCCAGCCTCACGCGGGCCGCTGTGAGCCGCCTTTTCCAGGGAGTGTTGGGTAGGGAGGACAGCTTATTTTTAATTTCTAAAGCCAAGAGGGGACAAACCTCCATTAACCCACCGTTATGTTCGCTGAAACGCAACGGCCTGTGCTCTGTTTCGAGGTGCTCAGCAGGAAGTGTGTCGGTGGGCGGTTTGGCAGAGGGGAGGATGTTCAGGGAGGTGGCCTCTGGTGCCCCCTGGCCACAGCACTGTCCACTGAAGCCTGAATAGCACCGGGCAGTCGGTGGCCTTCTCAGACGCAGGTAGGGGCTGGGAGAGAGAGCTGCTCTGTTGGGTTAGCAGCCATGTTCTAAGTGGTTCCAGCCAGGTGGGCAAAAACTCAGTTCGCAGGGCTTTAGTCGGGTTATTAGGCCTTTGAACCCAGATCCAGGCCAGAGTGTATTAGCGTCGCCTCAGTGATAATTGTGCTACAGGCACTTTGCTACAAACCCCTGCCACTCTTACTGTAAAGACGGGCCTCCTGTTGTCAGGCCTCCGTGCTCACCCCCTTGGTCCCCGCTGATGGAGAAGCAGACCCCCAGGGGTCAAGGGTCGTCCCCCGCCTCCGAGAGGCACTCGTGTCATTCCCCCTGGTTGGGGTTCCGTTGAAGACCGAAGAGACGGAGCGCCTCCGAGTCCTTTCCCTGCCTCTGGAAAACTGGCTCCCCTTGTACCCCTTCGCTCTGGGGTGCAATGCTTGCAAACAAGGGTACACAGTGCACCCTCCTTTAAGAATAAGAATAATTCCTTAAGCTTCTATAGCACCTTTTTGGACCCTCCACTCAGAGCTCTTTCCAGGTCATGGGGATCCCCTCCACCCCCCCCAGTGTGTACCCCCACCTGGATGATGCGCCAGTCCTCTCCCCACACCCCAGCTGTCAGTGTGTGATGGAGCCAGTTCAGAGAAGGGGGTTATTAGGAGGCCATGAGGGGTAAAGGCCAGGGGGGAACTGGGCCAGGACACGGGGGTTAATAGCCCGACTGTTCTCCAGAAACGCCCCAGTACTGCCTCGCTCGCGGAAACCTTCCAGCATACGGTAAAGTCAGGGCAATTTTCCCAGAGGCTGGGGCTCGGCTCAGGCGGCGTGGTCCGGAACGCACCCTTGACGACAGGGAGGGGGGTGTCCGTGTGGGAGGGGCCCGGCGGGGGACCGGTGTCGTCCAGCGCGGCGCAGGACAGGGTCCCCAGCTCGCGTGGCTCCCTGGCACAGACACCAGAGCGTACAATGGCTCGTTATGCTCTCTAGTTGGAACCAGATGCGGCTGACCTGGGACCAGTAACAGAATCGCTTGAAATAGCTTTCCGCTCAATCGCTTTCCTTCTCAGGCCTGGGGGCACGCGGCCTGGGGTGGGGGGGGGGGGGATCGTGAGCACAGCCTAGAGGCAGGACTCTAGAACCGCCCTCCGTCCAGCCCCCCGCAGTGGGAACTAGAGGTGGTCCCTGCCGGAGCTCTGGAAGGACTGCGGTGGGCGCACACAGAAATCCCATGTGGTCACTGGTTCGAGTGTTGCTTCAGGCCCCCGTGTGCAGGAGACTCCGAACACAAGGCTTAGGAGCCGCTTGCTCTGTACGTGGGCACCTGGGTAGGTCCTGCTGGACGAGGGCGGTAGAATCTATGTTCAGGTGAGGTTGGGGGTCAGCTGCTTGGGTAGAAGAGAAGACTTGCACTGAGAGGGGGAGAGGTGATCTCTCACAGAGACACCCCCACTCTTTTTGAGAAACGCCCTGGGAATTCTAATGACCACAGAGAGTCTGGTTTTACGTCTCATCCGAAGGACGGCGCCTTTTTACAGTACAGTGTCCCCGTCACTATACTGGGGCATCAGGACCCACACAGACTGCAGGGTGAGCGCCCCCTGCTGGCCCCACTCACACCTCTTCCAGCAGCAGCCTCAGCTGTCCCAGGAGTCTCCCCTCCAGGTACTGGCCCGGCTCACACTGCTGGGCTCCAGTGGGCTGCTGGTGGTGAGCTGCAGGGTGATATGGCTGCTGTGTAGGGTTTCTGCGCAGTGTGCAGATGTGTGTGTGTGTGTTTGTGTACTGGTGTGAGTGTGCAGATGTGTGTGTGTGTGTTTGTGTACTGGTGTGAGTGTGCAGATGTGTGTGTTTTTGTGTACTGGTGTGAGTGTGCAGATGTGTGTGTGTTTGTGTACTGTGCGAGTGTGTGGACGTGTGTGTGTCTGTGTACTGGTGCGAGTGTGTGGACGTGTGTGTGTTTGTGTACTGGAGCAGTGTGCAGGTGTTTGTGTACTGGTGTGAGTATACAGATGTGTGTTTGTTTGTGTACTGTGCGAGTGTGTGGACGTGTGTGTGTTTGTGTACTGGAGCAGTGTGCAGGTGTTTGTGTACTGGTGTGAGTGTGCAGATATGTGTGTGTGTACTGGTGTGAGTATGCAGATGTGTGTGTGTTTGTGTACTGGTGCGAGTGTGTGGACGTGTGTGTGTTTGTGTACTGGAGCAGTGTGCAGGTGTTTGTGTACTGGTGTGAGTATGCAGATATGTGTGTGTTTGTGTACTGGTGCGAGTGTGTGGACGTGTGTGTGTTTGTGTACTGGAGCAGTGTGCAGGTGTTTGTGTACTGGTGTGAGTATGCAGATATGTGTGTGTTTGTGTACTGGTGTGAGTATGCAGATGTGTGTGTGTTTGTGTACTGGTGCGAGTGTGTGGACGTGTGTGTGTTTGTGTACTGGAGCAGTGTGCAGGTGTTTGTGTACTGGTGTGAGTATGCAGATGTGTGTGTGTTTGTGTACTGGTGCGAGTGTGTGGACGTGTGTGTGTTTGTGTACTGGAGCAGTGTGCAGGTGTTTGTGTACTGGTGTGAGTATGCAGATGTGCGTGTGTTTGTGTACTGGTGCGAGTGTGTGGATGTGTGTGTGTTTGTGTACTGGAGCAGTGTGCAGGTGTTTGTGTACTAAAGTTCCCTTCTTACAACCGATTCTGTCTGGATTTGGAGTCTGTTTAATATTCGAGTGAGGCCAAGACGCACGGTGTGAAGGGATCAGCGAGACCTGGGATTTGATTGTTTATTTTTTGGTATTCTGCGGATGGTGTCTGAGTGCCCTGAAGGTACAGATTCATTAGGTGAGTCCCCCTCAGGTGCCGGTCGTGCAGGAGTGTTCCCCAGAATTTCAGATGAGCAGTTTCGCCCCTGTTGGTATTCCACAGAATCGCGCCGCTGACCTCTCGGGGTTTCAGGGGCTTGACGAAGGCAGCTTTTCAAATGACAAATTAAATTGTTTTTTTCTTCTTTCACTTCGTTGTTTTTCTGCTCCTGCGGTGAATGCCTGATGAGCTTTGCCTTCACTTCCTGTGTTTCGGAATGGTGATAAACATTAGAATAGGATAATCATTTAAGGCAGATGGCAGAAAAAAAGACAGACTTATTAAAGTCCTTATAAAAGGCTGTTTCAAGTGAGTGAGTTGCAGGACAAGTTGCCTATCCCTGTTGAAGCCGATACCCTGGCTTTTCTCAAGACACAGCTGGATGAGACCCTCCAGTCAGGACAGGAGTCACTTCTTTACACTAAGGGTGGTGGGAGTGTGGAACAAGCGGGCCTACCCATATTGCACCCAATACCCTGGCTTCTCTCAGGAAACACCTGCGTGAGATCCTCCAGTCAGGACAGGAGGAACCTCTTTACACTAAGGGTGGTGGGAGCAGGGAACAGCCTGCCCCCTGCCCTGTTGTTGAAGCCTGGCTTCTTTCAAGAAACATCTGAGCGCTCAGAGTTCCCCCATTCTTTTGGAGTGCCTGTCTCATGTGCTTAAAAGCGTGGTTTTGGGGTTCAGCTGTCGCCCGCACAAACCCGGGCCGCACCAGCCGGGCCAACTGTAGCACACACTCCCCAGACAGCTGAGCATCAAGTGGGCGTCGCCGATCAGCGGGGGTGTATATGCAGGTGAGATTCTCAAAACAATTCAAAACTCAGCTGGCAGCTGGTGCAGAGACCCCGGGCCAGGAGTAACACTAGACAGGGCCCTGTCTGCCGTGAACCGTCTGCAGTTCAAAGCATCGACTGCCATTGTCATCTCACATCACAGGCACACACAGCGTGAGGCCCTTAGAGCTCGGTGGTGGGATGGATCTGTTTTTCCTTTCTAAGCCGTTAATGCCAAAGATCACAACACAAGTGCATGGGAGAGGGGCTGGTTGCAATTTGCGAGTTTTATTAGGAAAATACACATCAACGTACTGTATCTATAGGATAACATCTAGACAGCTTTGTTACACATACAATTCCTGCATCGGTCACAGCGCGCCGCAAGGGGGAGAAGATGGCACTCTGACAGCCTGGTGTGAGCTGGCCTCTTGGCTCACCGCCTCCTGGGAGACACAGAGGTCAGGGTGCTCCTGGCGTTCCTCGTTTCCGGGTCTCGCCACGTCAGCTGCTGCAGGCCAGGGTGGCTGTCCGAAGTCCACAGCCCTCGCCTGCCGGAGTCCACATGGGTGACAAGCTGTCCAGCCAGGCTGTTGGAGGTGATACCCTGGTTTCTCTCGAGACACAGCTGGGTGAGATCCTGCAGTCAGGACTTGAGGCACCACTTTACACAGAGGGTGGTGGGAGTGTGGAACAAGCTGCCCAGTTGTGTTGCTGAAGCTAGCACCCTGGCTCCTTTCAAGACACAGCTGGATGAGATCCTCCAATCAGGACAGGAGGCTTTACTTTACACAGAGGGTGGTGGGAGTGTGGAACAAGCTGCCCAGCCATATTGTTAAAGCTGAAGATCAATTGGCTAGTAGACAAAAGAAACTCCATGATGTCCTTAAACAACTCCCCTGCTGTTATGTAATTACTACGCTCCCCTGCTCTGAAGGCTTGTAGCCGCGCGGGTAATTAGGGGTGTAATCACTCTGTGGTTTGCCATAACATCGTTAGCTTTTTGCTTCACTTCAGGTGGAAACCTGGGATCGTTTTCTTTATTTACAGATCGTTCCAGGATATATCTTGGGACATTGTATCCTTGCACGATAGAGGATGGAAAAAAAGAGGTCAACAGCTCATGCAGTAAGTAATGATTCTTGAATGTCAGTGAAGCATGTTCTTATGTCCCTGTTCTCCAGCTGTTTTTTTTTTTTTTCGGGATTGCAGGATTGCTTTTTAAATCTGGATCCTCCTGGATTTGACCTGCCTGGGGACTGGTCAGCCTTAATCACCACTGTACTGTGCTTTTACCCCGATCTCACTGGGCTCTACTGCGCTGTACTGTGCTTTTACCCTGATCTCACTGGGCTCTACTGCGCTGTACTGTCCTTTTTACCCCAATCTCACTGGGCTCTACTGTGCTGTACTGTGCTTTTACCCCGATCTCACTGGGCTCTACTGCGCTGTACTGTGCTTTTACCCTGATCTCACTGGGCTTTACTGCACTGTACTGTGCTTTTACCCTGATCTCACTGGGCTTTACTGCGCTGTACTGTGCTTTTACCCCGATCTCACTGGGCTCTACTGCGCTGTACTGTGCTTTTACCCTGATCTCACTGGGCTTTACTGCACTGTACTGTGCTTTTACCCTGATCTCACTGGGCTCTACTGTGTTGTACTGTGCTTTTACCCTGATCTCACTGGGCTCTACTGCGCTGTACTGTGCTTTTACCCTGATCTCACTGGGCTCTACTGCGCTGTACTGTCCTTTTTACCCCAATCTCACTGGGCTCTACTGCGCTGTACTGTCCTTTTACCCTGATCTCACTGGGCTCTACTGCGCTGGACTGTGCTTTTACCCTGATCTCACTGGGCTCTACTGCGCTGTACTGTCCTTTTACCCTGATCTCACTGGGCTCTACTGCGCTGTACTGTCCTTTTACCCTGATCTCACTGGGCTCTACTGCGCTGTACTGTCCTTTTACCCTGATCTCACTGGGCTTTACTGCGCTGTTCTGTGCTTTTACCCTGATCTCACTGGGCTTTACTGCGCTGTTCTGTGCTTTTACCCCGATCTCACTGGGCTCTACTGCGCTGGACTGTGCTTTTACCCCGATCTCACTGGGCTCTACTGTGCTGTACTGTGCTTTTACCCTGATCTCACTGGGCTCTACTGCGCTGTACTGTGCTTTTACCCTGATCTCACTGGGCTCTACTGCGCTGTACTGTCCTTTTACCCTGATCTCACTGGGCTCTACTGCGCTGTACTGTCCTTTTACCCTGATCTCACTGGGCTCTACTGCGCTGTACTGTCCTTTTACCCTGGTCTCACTGGGCTCTACTGCGCTGTACTGTGCTTTTACCCTGATCTCACTGGGCTCTACTGCGCTGTACTGTGCTTTTACCCTGATCTCACTGGGCTCTACTGCGCTGTACTGTCCTTTTACCCTGATCTCACTGGGCTCTACTGCGCTGTACTGTCCTTTTACCCTGATCTCACTGGGCTCTACTGCGCTGTACTGTCCTTTTACCCTGATCTCACTGGGCTTTACTGCGCTGTTCTGTGCTTTTACCCTGATCTCACTGGGCTTTACTGCGCTGTTCTGTGCTTTTACCCCGATCTCACTGGGCTCTACTGCGCTGGACTGTGCTTTTACCCCGATCTCACTGGGCTCTACTGTGCTGTACTGTGCTTTTACCCTGATCTCACTGGGCTCTACTGCGCTGTACTGTGCTTTTACCCTGATCTCACTGGGCTCTACTGCGCTGTACTGTGCTTTTACCCTGATCTCGCTGGGCTCTACTGCGCTGTACTGTGCTTTTACCCCGATCTCACTGGGCTCTACTGCGCTGTACTGTGCTTTTACCCTGATCTCACTGGGCTCTACTGCGCTGTACTGTGCTTTTACCCTGATCTCACTGGGCTTTACTGCGCTGTACTGTGCTTTTACCCTGATCTCACTGGGCTCTACTGCGCTGGTCTGTGCTTTTACCCTGATCTCACTGGGCTTTACTGCGCTGTACTGTGCTTTTACCCTGATCTCACTGGGCTTTACTGCGCTGTACTGTCCTTTTACCCTGATCTCACTGGGCTCTACTGCGCTGTACTGTGCTTTTACCCTGATCTCACTGGGCTTTACTGCGCTGTACTGTCCTTTTACCCTGATCTCACTGGGCTCTACTGCACTTGATTTTTTCGTTGGCAAAACTTTCAAATTCTTTCAAGCAACCGGTAAAAGGCAGGACCACGGACACGGACAGCTTCAGGATGAAAGTTGCCCTTTGAGGTGCTGAGAAATATTCACCCCCCACCACCACCACCATCCCTGTGCCGTGCCCACTCTCCCTCAGAGTGGGGCGGCTGTTTCTTGCCCCGGTATGGAAAAGATCTGCGTGATTTCAGAGCTGCCCAAGCCGCCAGCAAAAAAAAAACAAAACACAAATTTTGGCGAGCTAAGGTCCGGGCCTGGCGGCGTCCTTCCAACCCCCCGGGAGGGAGGCGCTGCTCAGAGGGTGGTGGTGCGCGAGTTGCAGGTGCCGTTGTGGTAGACCATCTCCGAGGCCAGCGGCTCCTTGGGGGACGCCCGGGGCCCGCAGGGGACCGGCCGGCGCAGCGCCACGGCGCAGTAGTCCACCTGCTCGGCGTCCAGCCGGCTGTCCATCCAGCGCAGGCACACCAGGCGCTGGAAGGAGCGGCGGAAGTTGTCGGAGACGAAGCCGTAGAGGATGGGGTTGGCGCCGCTGTTGGCGTAGCTGAGGACCACGAAGAGCTGGTTGACCACGGGGTCCGGCGGCCGGCGGAAGACGCTGAGCAGCTGGGCGACGTAGAAGGGCAGCCAGCAGGCCACGAAGACGGTCACCACCAGCAGCACCATGCGGGTGATCTTCTTCTCCGAGCGGCGCCGCTGCAGCCAGCCGGCCCGCAGCGCCACTGCCCGCATCTTGGCCACGATCAGGCAGTAGCACAGGCAGATGGCCGCCACGGGCAGCAGGAAGCCCAGCAGGAAGGTGTACACCACGAAGGCCTCCGACCAGGACGGCTCGGGCCACAGGAAGTTGCACTCCACCCCGCCGTCGCCCCGCGGCACGGTGCCGGCGAAGACGATGATGGGCAGGATGACCACCAGCGAGAGCGCCCACACGCAGACGTTGATGGCCTTGGCCACGGTGGGCCGGCGGTAGCGGGCGGCACGGATGGGGTGGGCCACAGCGATGTAGCGGTCCACGCTCAGCACCGTCAGGCAGAAGACGCTGGTGAACATGTTGATGCCGTCCACGCTGAGCACCAGCCTGCAGGCCAGCGCGCCGAAGGGCCAGCGGCGCAGGGCGGCCGCCGTGGCCAGGAAGGGCACGCTCAGCATGAAGAGCTCGTCCGCGATGGCCAGGTTCAGGATGTAGATGTTGGTGGCCGTCTTCATCTTGGCGTACTTGAGGATGACGTAGATGACCATGGCGTTGCCCGTCAGCCCCACGCAGCACACCAGGGCGTAGATGGAGGGGATGACGATCTTGCTCACGTCCTGCTCCGGCTCCCCGTAGCCCAGGGAGGCGTTGAACGGGGGGTCCGAGGGGGGCTCCGCCGTCCCGTTGCCCGCCGCCATCCCTGCCCTTCGGGGGACGCCCCGGCCCCGGTGCTCAGTCAGCGCCTGCGCGAATCGCCCGGCATCCTCCTCCGAAACGGCACCGAAGATCTGCGAGCGCTGCTCTCCCGGGGGGGGGCTCGATCCAGCCTGGACCGGGCCCGGGAGGCGTGCTTCAGGTGTGGCCTCTGCCGAAGTCCAGTCCAGGCGCTGTGGGATTAGAGCAGGTCCGGGTGAGTCCGCACAGCTCGACGCAGGAGCCCCAGGTTTATATCACAAGCTCGAGGAGGGCACCCTGGCAGAGATCACACATGCCTCTGATAACGCAGGCACAACAGAAGGCACAGGTGATGTTTGGCACAGGTGTGTCTAATGACCATTGACACCGTAGGCACAGGCAGCACAGGTGTCTGTAAAGACTCAGGCAGAACAGATGGCGCAGGTGGCACAGGTGTGTCTAATGACCATTGACACAGGTGACACAGGTGTGTCTAACGATACAGACAGAACAGATGGCGCAGGTGACACAGGTGTGTCTAATGATACAGACAGAACAGATGGTACAGGTGGCACAGGCGGCACAAGTCCGACCTCTGTGCGTCTCTCTCTCCTGCTCTGCGGAGAGTCTGGCCGTAGGGCTGGGTTCCTGGCGCGCCGATCCTAAAGGACAAAGAGAAGAGCAGAGGTCAAGCACCCTGTCTGCTCGGAGATGGTTTCCGTGAGATAGGACTGGACGTCTCCAGGGCCTGGGGGGTGGCACAGTAGAATTCAATCTGGGACCGAGTTCTGTTTTGATTCGCACGCGTGCGCTTGAGGGCTCCGGTCAGCGATCGGTTAAAGACGCTGAGTGACTCAAAACGACTCCCAGGCGTTGGGACAGCAGACGACGCCGCCAGGGGGCTGTGAGCTCCAGTAAGTGGGCATTCTCGCAGGCGGGCACGCCAGGCCCTGAGACTCTCGATCAAAGACGAGCGCACAGCCCTGCAGGGACTGCAGGCAGCAAGACGGAGGCAGCAAGCGATGTGTAATACAGTCCTACAGACACAGCAGACGCACATATTCATTTCAACCGTAGTTTAGAGGTTTACACAACGGATATATTAGTCATTCATTCGGGGCTGCTTTTGTCCCAAGCTACTGGTTTTCCTGCTCATTTATCCAGATATGCATCTTCCCGAAGCAGTCCAGGTGAAATACCTGGTCTTAACGGTACTGCAGCTGTGCCCCCCCACCTCGGATTTGAACCTGCAACCTCCCAGTTCCGAATCTGGAGCCCTGACTTGCCTCCGATACAGATATAGTGCCTCACGCTGCAAGGAGGGGCTGTCCAGCCCACGGATTTTCCCACAGGCGGCCTGGTAACGGACAGATTGGGATGAGACTGACTCGGATTGGATTGAGAGATCCTTGGGGGGGGGCGGAATTTTCCCTGGGAATGCGAGCCGACCGGCGGCGATCCGGCCCCTCTGAGAACACGGAGCAGGGGCCGACACACGGGCAGGGAGAGGAGCCGGGCGTGGAGAGCCGTGTGGGAACTGCGCTGGGACGAGGGGGGAGCGGGAAGACACCAGGACAGGGGGGAGGCCGGGGGAAAGACGTCCATCAGGAAACACAAAGGGACAGCAGAGTACACATCAACAGCCAGACAGAGGGCCAGCGTGTGGGCTGGAGCTGTAGATCTTGACAGAGAAACAGAGACGGGGAGAGACGGAGACGGGCAGAGAAACAGGGGGAGACGGAGACGGGCAGAGAGACAGGGAGAGAAACAGAGACAGGGAGAGACGGGGACGGGCAGAGAGACAGGGAGAGACGGAGACAGGGAGAGATGGAGACGGGCAGAGAGACAGGGAGAGACGGAGACAGGCAGAGAGACAGGGAGCCGTGGAAACAGAGACAGGGGGAGACGGAGACGGGCAGAGAGACAGGGAGAGAAACAGAGACAGGGAGAGACGGAGACGGGCAGAGGGACAGGGAGAGAAACAGAGACGGGGAGAGACGGAGACGGGCAGAGAAACAGGGGGAGACGGAGACGGGCAGAGGGACAGGGAGAGAAACAGAGACAGGGAGAGACGGAGACGGGCAGAGAGACGTTCATTGATCTGTAAGCAAACTTCACACAATAAAATCGATCCCCGGCGCAATTCCTGGTGGGAGCTGGAGTCCCAGGCCAGGGGGATATTTCCGGCGCTACCCCGCACGGCGACGACCAACCCGGATGGCCCCCCCCCAAGCCTCCCACACGGCCCCCCAGGTGGTACCCCTCTTTTTTTCGCGGCAGGAGCGGCTCGGGGGCGGGCGATAGGCGGTGAACCGGCGCGGGGACGCGCGCGGGCGGACGGACGGACAGACGGACTCCCTCTGTACCTACCCCCCCCCCCGGCGGCGTCCCTGAAGCGGCGGGGGCAGCCCTCCGCTGCGGGTGGCGGCCGGGATCCCAGAGGAGCGGAGGAAGAGAGGGAGGAAGGGAGACGCAGGTCAGGCGGCTGAACGGACCGCAACCGGCGAAGCTGCTCTGCTGAGCCACGGCGACGCAGCTCGTCCACAATTCCCGAAGGAGGAGAGGGTGCGTGTGTGTGTGTGTGTGTGCGTGTGTGTGTGTGTGTGTGGTCGGGGGGGGGGGGGGGGGGGCGTGCAGGGGCAGGCTCCTCCTCTTTGAGGGGTGCAGCCCCCCGTGGCTCGCAGCGCGCGCGCTAGGGTTGGGCGCCCACGGGCGACAGAGGAGGAGACGGAGCAGCCGGCCCGGGTCCGAGAGGCACAGGAGGCTGACTGGGTGGTGGTGGTGGTGGTGGGGGGGGGGTGATCGATAACGGTCCCTCTCGCCTCGGGGACCCGGATCCGAGTTCCGCAGCTCCTGAGGAGACTGACGTACCGGAGACGAGCGGTCCCAGCCCCCCGTGTGTTTCAGGACCGCCCCGCCGGGCAGCGGGATCAGCCGGCGGGCAGGGCGGGTCTGACCGCCCCCCGCTCCCGGACAGCCCGGCCCTGGAGGAGCAGCAGGTGTCGGGCTCGGAGGGGCTCCCTCTCCCCCTCTCCCCCTCTCTCTCTCTCCCTTCCCTGCGTCCTGCTCCTCTGCTACGTGAGAGCCGGCCGGGGAGCGCTCCAGCAGCCCCTCTCTCTGAGGGGTTCGCGATGCTGGGCCCCGGTTCGCCTCCCCCCGGGCGTCTGGCGTGGATCTGCGATCGTCTTGTCGCGGACGGGAGAGCCTCTCTCCTGCTGTCTGAGGCGGCGGCGGCGGCGGCGGAGGCGGCGCTGCCCCCCCCGCCGACCCCCCCACCCACCGGGCTGAGCCCCGACCCCCCCCCGCAGGCCCCAATACCTCTCCGGCCAGCGGCTCCTGACGGGACAGATCCACGCCGATCCGCCCGGCCGGCGTGTCGAGGAATGGACGCCTCGCGCCGCCGCGAGGACCGTGTGTCTGTCTGTGTGTGTGTGTGTGTGCGCGCGCGCGTGCGTGCGTGCGTGTGTGTGTGTGTGTGAGCTCTGCGGCGACGGCTCAAGAAAATGCTACCCATCTGCTCGAGAGCGGGGGTAAAAAAACAGAACAGGAGAAAAAGAAACGGGCCATTTCTCCCGTTTCTCTCCGATTAATCCCCGCTTCTCTTCTCCCGCTGTGTTCCTGCACGAGAAGGGTCTTTATGGATCGAGAAAGGCGCTATATCGTCCCCTAGAATCGTGAGGGGGGGTCTTGAATTCTCAGCTCTCCGAATAGCCGCAGAAAGGGGGATTTTCTCCCGCCTTGACGAGCTCATGGGCTGAAGGGAGTTGACACGGCTTTCCTGGACACGTCCTGGCTCTGACGGAATGTCGTGACGTCATGACACGGCCGTTCGGCACCTGAGTCCACAAACCAGGCGTTTGACAGCGTCATCACGTCACATCCTTCTCAGTCACCACTCATCCAGCTCAGGGCCGGGGCGTATCCTGGACAACACCAGGCGCAGGGCGGGGTACACCCCTGCCGGGACGCCAGTCCATCGCAGGGCACACACACTCACACAATCACACACACACAAACACACACTCACACACACACCCCTGGACAGAACGCCAGTCCATCGCAGGGCGCACACACACACCCCTGGACAGAACGCCAGTCCATCGCAGGGCACACACACACACACACACACACACACACACACACCCCCGGACAGAACGCCAGTCCATCTCAGGGCACACACACACACCCCTGGACAGAACAACAGTCCATCGCAGGGCACACACACACACCCCTGGACAGAACAACAGTCCATCGCAGGGCACACACACACCCCTGGACAGAACAACAGTCCATCGCAGGGCACACACACACCCACACACCCCTGGACGGGACGCCAGTCCATCGCAGGGCACACACACACACTCACACACACACACACACCCGGACAGGCCGCCAGTCCATCGCAGGGCACACACACACTCACACACACACACTCACACTCACACACACACACACACCCCCCTGGACGGGACGCCAGTCCATCGTAGGGCACACACACACACACAAACACACACACTCGCACCACTGTCAGTTTTCCCAGAAGCCAATGAGCCCACCAGCATTTGAGTGTGGGAGGAGAGTGGAGCACCCAGAGGAAACACAGACAAACCCAGGGAGAACATGCAAACTCCCCACGGACAGTACACTTGGATGTGAACCCAGTGCCCCGGCACTGCCGCGCCCCTCCTGGGCAATCTCTCGTAGCCGGCACGGGGACAGACTGGTGCTCCACGCCGCCCCACCCAGACCCCCCCGGCTCTGCTTGAAGAGCTCCGCGACTCCGCGCTAATCCGCTTGAATCCGGGGGGTCCTGACCTGCGCCGTGCCCGGAATTACCCGCAGATTTCCCAAGTGGATCTGGGCTCAGAGCTGGGACCTGTCTCTAATCTGCCGGAAAGCCGACAGCTCTTCACAATACAACACACCCCCCTCCCACCCCAAACTGGAAACTGCTTTGTATGCAAGTACTGATTACAGATCTGTGTTTATATATTCCATATCTTTATTCAAGCTCCTGTAATTCTTTATCTTGGGCGATTTGCCTGGCTTGTCTAAGTCAGCTGAACGCTGGGGGGCTCAGGCAGCCCCCCCCCCCCGTGGCTGGGGACAGGGGACAGACACTCGTCCCTCTTTCACACGCAGAGATAAGGCACCTCCGAGTGTTGGCAGAGTAGAGAAAGGTGATCGATTTTTTTGCCCTCTCTCGTCCTTTGCGCGTTTGCTGGGGTGTGTGTGTGTGTGTGTGTGCGTGCAGCTCAGACTGTAATGTGTTCAGTTCCCTCTGCACGCGTTCGGTTAGTAAAATGTTCGGCTCACCCAATGTGTTCAGTTCACTCTGTGCATGTTCAGTTAATAAGGTGTTCTTGCTTACTCAGTGTGTTCACTTTGGGTTGGTAAAGTGGTCAGTTTACCCAGCGTGTTCAGTTCATCCCATGAAGTGTCCGCGTGCCATCAGTGCAGATCGGAACCTGGGAACAGGAACATTAGTCACCCCTTTATACCAAGGGAGGTTGGGGTCTGCGACAAGCTAACCAGCCCCATCGGTGAAGCCCGTCCCCGGTCTTCTCTCAAGAAGCAGCTGGATTTTTTTACACAAAGGGGGGTGGGGGTGTGGAACAGCATGGCTTTCTTCCAGTGAGGTCCTCCAGTCGCTGGGGTGTGGGTCAGGGGACAGGTTCGAGGAAAGGGGGATGGGGGACGGGGGTGGGGGGGGTTCAGGATTTCAGAAAGGCAGGAGCTGCTCTCCGCAGTGCCGGGTTTCTGGACTTGAGCAGTTTCCCTGGCAACAGGAAGGAAGTGTGCGCGGAATGCACAAAGGCTCCTGAAGCACACGTCAGGTGCAGAAGGCCGTTACAGCAACCCATCCACACCCTCCCCACACACACACACACACACACACACACACACACACACACACACACACACCTCCCCACACACACACACACCCTCCCCACACACACACACACACACACACACACACACACACCCTCCCCACACACACACACACACCCTCCCCACACACACACACACCCTCCCCACACCCCCACACCCTCCCCACACACACACACACACCCTCCCCACACACACACACACACCCCCACACCCTCCCCACGCGCACACACACACACACACACACACACACACACCCTCCCCACACACACACACACACACACACACACACCCTCCCCACACACACACACACACACACACACACACACACACACACACACACACACACACACACCCTCCCCACACACACACACACCCTCCCCACACACACACACACACACACACACACACACACACCCTCCCCACACACACACACACACCCTCCCCACACACACACACACCCTCCCCACACCCCCACACCCTCCCCACACACACACACACACCCTCCCCACACACACACACACACCCCCACACCCTCCCCACGCGCACACACACACACACACACACACACACACACCCTCCCCACACACACACACACACACACACACACACACCCTCCCCACACACACACACACCCTCCCCACACACACACACACCCACACCCTCCCAACACACACACACACACACCCTCCACACACACACACACACACCCTCCCCACACACACACACACACCCCCACACCCTCCCCACGCGCACACACACACCCTCCCCACACGCACTCACACACACACACCCCCACACCCTCTCCACCCGCACACACACACCCTCCCCACACACACACACACACCCACACCCTCCCCACACACACACGCACACACACACACCCCCACACCCTCTCCACCCGCACACACCCACACCCTCCCCACACACACACGCACACACACACACCCTCCCCACACACACACACCCTCCCCACACGCACTCACACACACCCCCACACCCTCTCCACCCACAAACACACACCCTCCCCACACACACACACACCCACACCCTCCCCACACACACACACACACCCTCCCCACACACACACGCACGCACACACACACACCCTCCCCACACACACACACACGCACGCACACACACACACCCTCCCCACACACACACACACACGCACGCACACACACACACACACGCACACACACACACGCACACACACACAGCTGCTGGAGATAATTGGCCCCAGGCTGGTTACAGGCCCTGTGTCCCCCTGCTGCTCGGCCCGGCGGTGCAGATCGGGACTGTGGCACAGCTGGCAGCGTGTTGTGCCTGGCTCAGCCCGAGAGGTGATTAACGTGCGAACTGCCAGTACGACACAGAGCCCCCCGCTGTATCCACACGCTGATCTGAGGCTCACTGACAACACATTATTACAGGTACTCGCAGACCGAGAGAGGAGGACAGTGATTAATACAGCGCAGTACAGCCCAGTGAGAGCAGGGTAAAAGCACAGTATAGCGCAGTAGAGCCCAGTGAGATCAGGGTAAAAGCACAGTACAGCGCAGTAGAGCCCAGTGAGATCAGGGTAAAAGCACAGTACAGCGCAGTAGAGCCCAGTGAGATCAGGGTAAAAGCACAGTACAGCGCAGTAGAGCCCAGTGAGATCAGGGTAAAAGCACAGTACAGCGCAGCAGAGCCCAGTGAGATCAGGGTAAAAGCACAGTACAGCGCAGTAGAGCCCAGTGAGATCAGGGTAAAAGCACAGTACAGCGCAGTAGAGCCCAGTGAGATCAGGGTAAAAGCACAGTACAACGCAGTAGAACCCAGCGAGATCAGGGTAAAAGCACAGTACAGCGCAGTAGAGCCCAGTGAGATCAGGGTAAAAGCACAGTACAGCGCAGTACAGCCCAGTGAGATCGGGGTAAAAGCACAGTACAGCGCAGTACAGCCCAGTGAGATCAGGGTAAAAGCACAGTACAGCGCAGCAGAGCCCAGTGAGATCAGGGTAAAAGCACAGTACAGTGCAGTAAAGCCCAGTAAGATCAGCGTAAAAGCACGGTACAGTACAGCTCAGTAGAGCCCAGTGAGATCAAGGTAAAAGCACAGTACAGTGCAGTAAAGCCCAGTGAGATCAGGGTAAAAGCACAGTACAGTGCAGTAAAGCCCAGCGAGATCAGGGTAAAAGCCTAATAAAATCCATATGGGGACACAACTATGATAGTGAGTCCGTCTCTAGATCACGTTCTTAAAGAAAAGTCTGGAGGTGAGAAAAAGGGATCGTGGGTTTGTTTTCTCTGGTAATCATTGCACTCTGACTCTGCCATGGTTCTGAATATCCCCCCCCGCCCAGGGTGAAAAAGATCGATTGGGCGGGGGGGGGCAGTCCCACATTCCCACAGGCACCAGATTCCACACATTCTCACTCCCGGACCAATTATCCAACCACGGCCCTCTCCCTTCACTATTTAAAGTTCCCTCACACACCAACCCGTGCTCAGTATCGAGAAGTCTCCTGTGGTATTCTCTTGTGTGTTTCCAACCTTTCTGACTGATCTCCTGGTTCCTAACCTTTGCTCCTGCCTTTTGACCATGCTCCTTGGATTGTGTTTTTCTTGGGATTTTCCCTGGTGACTGGACTCATTGCTTCCCCGATCGGCCAAGCCCCCTGGATTACGTGTTTCGGACTGTCCCTGTGCTACTCCACATTCTGCAGGACACATGGTAAAGCAGAAGGA
The DNA here is from genome assembly GCF_059453375.1 of Lepisosteus platostomus. Classification (NCBI taxonomy): domain Eukaryota; kingdom Metazoa; phylum Chordata; class Actinopteri; order Semionotiformes; family Lepisosteidae; genus Lepisosteus; species Lepisosteus platostomus. The sequence continues at coordinate 1,156,145 of NC_142626.1, read as the reverse complement.
TCCTCCCCTTCTACTGATCGGTTCCCTGACGGAAGGCATTAGCAAAACATGTCAATCGATCCCTACGAGAATTCATCACCCAAGCCATTCTGTGAATCTCCTCTTCCACGATGTGGCTCAGCAGCTTGCTCCACACTCCCGCCACCCTTAGTGTAAAGAAGCGCCTCCTGTCCTTACTGAAGGATCTCAGCCCGTGTTTTCTTGGAAGAACCCAGGGTATCGGGCCCCAGCAACGGGGCTGGGCAGCTTGCTCCACTCTCCCACCACCCTCTGTGTAAAGAAGCGCCTCCTGTCCCGGGTTTTAGATGTTTCTGCTTGTGTACCCCTGTCTCGGGTTTCGGGGTGGGTGCTGGGTTGCCCCTTTGTCGCTGGTCAAAGCTCCGGCTTACCGTTTGTGAGCTGGGACCGGATTCAGGGAGGAGGGTGGAGCAGCTGGGGTAGGTTATCCTGCCACAGATCCCGTCTGCACACAATGGGCTGGATCTGGGAGATGGGGGTGGGGGGGGGCAGGCAGGAAGGGAGGAGGGTGATTGGGGGGCCTGTTGGAGGCTCTCACCCCCCCCCCGACACGCGCCTGAGCTCCAGCCTCCAGTGAGGATGTGGTGCTGGTTAAGGGAGGCGGTTGCCATGGCGACGGGAGGCGAGGAGCCGGAGCGCTCCAGTCCGTCGCCGAGCATCGCCGCCTCTGTGCGCTGTGCGCCCCCCTCCTGTCTTGGCGGGGGGGGGGATCGATGCAAGACGTGTCCCCCGAGCGGCGCCGGTATCGAGAGGGCAGTGCCGCAGTGCCAGCGCAGCTCGTCTGTCGTGGTCCTCTGGGTCCGGCCAGAGCGCGGCGGCCTGCAGAGGCGCCAGACACTCGGACCCGCCTCCGCGTCCAGCCGAGCGGGGCAGGCCCGCCGTGAACGAGGCAGGGAGGAGGGGGCGCCCTCGGATGGTCCCCCCCCCTTGCCCATGTGTCGCTCGCTCGCTGCCCCGCTGGGATCGGCCTCTGGACTGCTCCGCTGCTGGAGACGAGCTCCCCCGGGCGCAGTGGGATCATGCTCCTGGGATCAGCCTGGGAGAGCGAGCGCGTTGCTCCGGTGCCCAGCTGCCCGAGCCCTGTCCTTTTGGCTTGTGTGGTCCGGGGAATACCAGGGACAACCTGGACGCGCTCATCGCCACAGGGGGAAAGTGGGCGGGGTTGTGAGGCAAAAAGGCCACACTATATATGCCAGGGGTGTCCAGTCCGCGTCCAGGTGCAGACACAACGCCCCTCCTGGCCCGGAACTGGACACCCCTGCTGCAGACACACTGACCCCTCCTGGCCCAGGACTGGACACCCCCGCTGCAGACACACTGACCCCTCCTGGACCAGGACTGGACACCCCCGCTGCAGACACAGCGCCCCCTCCTGGCCCAGGACTGGACATGTAGATTAGGCGTAGTGTATGTGTACAGAATACACATGTATATCTATATATCTGTGGGGACTCTGACCTGTGATAAACAACTGGTGCTTGGGGCCAGTTTCAGACCTAGGTCCTGTCTGTGTGGAGTCTGCATGATCTCGCCATGTTCAGTCCAAAGACACGTGGGCGAGCTAATTGGGTGCGAGTGTGCGTGTCCCTCTGTGTGCCCTGTGATGGGCCGGTGTCCCGTCCAGAGTGTCCTCGCTGGGATAGGCTCCAGCTCCCCAGGGACCCCGGACTGGACGCAGAGGTGAGAGAACGGATGGTCTCCAACACCTCATCGTCATGAAATCCTAATGGTCATTAAACCCAAGCTCGACCCGGATCGGCATCGGAGCAGAAAGCGAACTCGACAGGAGAGATGAGCGTTTTATTTCAGAACAGATTTATTGTCGGGATCTCTCTGCCTCCCTCTCTCCAGCCCCTGACCCCCGGGGGAGACGCACGGATCTGCCCCGGCGGCTGTCGCCCGCAGCCCACTGGCTTCGGAGCGGTAAACTTCCGGTCGGAATCCCGTCCTCCTCTCTGACCCCGCGGTGTCCCGGGATCCCTGGGGCTGCTTCCACGCCGCCCGCAGTCCAGAAGGACGTCCGTCCGGCTCGGCCCGGCAGCTCCGCGCCAACCGGCCCCCCCCGGCCCCCGCCTGCAGCGCCACGTCACGCCCACTGGGTGGCAGCGCCGCCCAGGGCTCGACTCGGGAAGGAGAGGGGTTTGAAAGGGCCCGGGAGGGGCCGACGTCCCTGCGGCGGGTGGGTGGGGTGTACCCCGCCTTGCGCCGCTGTCGCTCGTCTGGGCCGGGCGTGGCCACTCCCCCCCGCCCCCCGCTACCCCGGATCAGAAGAGGAAGCCGGTTCAGAGGGCGGGCGGGCCGGAGGGCGAGAGGGTTCGCATCGAGGGGCTGGCAGGGGGATCGGACGTCTCCTCTCCTGGGTGCCCCCCCCGGCTCAGCTGGCGGGGGTGCAGCGGTGGCTCTTGTAGGTGCCCAGGTGGCGGAAGCGGCGCTGGCAGCGCGCGCACTGGTAGGGCGTGGCGCCGCTGTGGATGCGCTGGTGGGTGTAGAGGTTGCCCAGCTCCTTGAAGCGCCGGCCGCAGTCCGGGCACTGGTAGGGGCTCTCGCCCGTGTGGACCCGCTGGTGCCGCTTCAGGCCCGACAGCACCGGGAAGCCCTTGCCGCACTCGGGGCAGGCGAAGGGGCTCTCGGCGCCGCTGTGGCCCAGCCGGTGGCTCTTCAGCTGGGCCGCGTGCCGGAAGCGCCCCCCACACTCCCCGCAGGCGAACGGCTTCTCGCCCGTGTGGATGCGCTGGTGCTGGCGCAAGTTGCCCAGGTAGTTGAACCGCCGGCCGCAGTCCGGGCACTCGTACCCGCCGCCGGCCCTCCTCTCCGCCCGCCCCCCCTCGCCCGCCGGCGGGGGGCGGCGGTGGGCCGGGCTCGGGGCCGGCGCCGCGGGCGGGGCCCGGCCGGCGGCTTCGCCGTCCCCCTGGTGCGCCGCCTTCAGGTGCTCCCCCAGGAACGCGGCGCTGGGACAGAAGGTTCCGCAGAAGGGGCAGAGGCAGGCCTCGGCTTGGGCCCGCGGGCCTGGAGACACAGAGGGAGAGAGAGATGAGGGGGATGTTCGGGAAGAGCCAGCGCCAAGGTCTCTCTCTGGGAAGGACGGGAACGGAGCCGGAACCACAATTTAATTTCTGGTCCGCCCGCCCAGTCCAGAGTCACCAGCTGGGTGGGGGGAGGAGGAACGAGATGCTCGTCCCTCTGCGCCAGCCTGCCACCAGGGGGCGCTGTTAGCCCACGTGAACCCATCCCACCTGATAGCCCATGGGTGAATTCCTCACCGTGGGGAATCCCACCCATGGCTGGCTCGAACCCGTGACCCGAGACCCCAGCTTGTTTTGCTGGCGGAGGTCCCCCAGCCCGGGAGACCCAGTCCCCAGCTTTGGAGTGACATCAGAGCGACCAGGACCGGTTCTGGGGGCGATCTTCCCGGGTCGCGCCGTACGGAGCTCGGCTCATTCCCCGGGACAGAGCTTGACCCCTGTCGCCGGCCCCTCACCTGGCCCGCCTCCGTCCAGACACTCCACTCCCTCCGGAGCCTGGATGGGAACTCCGTCCCCCGCGGATCCGAGGGCCCCCCAGGTCTGCTCCGCGGGGCCGCCGGCGGGGGCTGGGGGGGCGTCACTGGGGGGCCCCTCGTCCCCGGGATCACTGGGCGCCGGTCCCATGTCACTCTTGAACAGCTGCACACCTGGGGGCGACACACAGAGGGACTCCTTACACCCCTCGAAACACTGCACAGTGGGGTGTCAAACACGCCCCCTGCAGGGCAGCGCCAGGGGGTGCAGGTTCAGATCCGGGGTGCGCCCAGGCACCCCCGATGTTTCTGCTCACATCCTACAGCAGTGCCTCCTCACTGCTCTGTCTGGCCTCGGGATCCCTAGCGAGCGTATCTGACTGTTAGTCAATACTGATCCCACGGATTGGCGGCTCATAACGGAATCTTAACAGTAATGAACCAGCGTCAGATCTGAAACACTGTCTGTGCGGGAATGTGCATTTATTCTAGAAATGGATCCAATCCTGACTTCGACTGTCACCTGGCTGCAGGTACCTAGCTGAGCTGCCTGGCGACAGTCACCTGGCTGCAGGTACCTAGCTGAGCTGCCTGGCGACAGTCACCTGGCTGCAGGTACCTAGGTGACTTGCCTGGCGACAGTCACCTGGCTGCAGGTACCTAGGTGACTTGCCTGGCGACAGTCACCTGGCTGCAGGTACCTAGCTGAGTTGCCTGGCGACAGTCACCTGGCTGCAGGTACCTAGCTGAGCTGCCTGGCGACAGTCACCTGGCTGCAGGTACCTAGGTGACTTGCCTGGCGACAGTTACCTGGCTGCAGGTACCTAGCTGAGCTGCCTGGCGACAGTTACCTGGCTGCAGGTACCTAGGTGAGTTGCCTGGCGACAGATCTCCAGCAGAGTCCGGACCATGGTACCGGTCCAGCAGCTTCCCGTGTGAAGGCAGGAGGGTGAACAGCTCCTCCGAGACGGGGCCGCCCTCCACAGCTCCCCCTCCGGGCTGCTCCTCCAGGCCGGGCTCGGCCCACAGCGGGGGCGGGGAGCTCGGAACCCGCTCCTTGTCGGTGCCGGAGGGGGCGGCTCCGCCGCACCAGGCGCCGCTCTTGCTGCGGGCGTTCTTGTCCTTCATGAGGTAGTCGCAGATGGCGTTGACCTTCTCCTTTTTAATTTCGGGGGCGCCCGCTTTCAGCTTCCTGAGGTCCCCGGGCCTGATGGCCGGCTGCCCGGCCGGGGGGGGTCTGGCGCCCAGCGCGGCCGGTCCCCGTGCGGGGACCGACACCGGCCCCGGACCCGCCGTCTCCAGCCGGGCCCGGAGCACCTCGATCTCTGCGGTTTTGTCCTGCAGCTCCAGCCTTAAAACGCGGATCCTGGCGCTCACCACCCTCCGGATCTGGCGCAAGGCGGCGTCCAGCGCCCAGGAGATGCTCCTGCCCAGGTGATCGGCGATCTCGGACACCGACACCTGCAGCTCCGGCTCGGCGCCCAGGTCGGCGAAGTCGTCGTCGCTCTGGCCCGCGGAGTCCATGAACACCTTCTTCAGGTCCGGCGGCTCGGCAACGGCGGAGAAGAAACGACTCCTTTTTCGGCTCATCGCGGCTCTTTGTAAGTCCCCGTTGCTGCGGCTGGTTGTGTTGACAGCTCTTTGAAGCACCATCGAGTTTCAGCCTAGAGCGATTACCCACAGCGCCACCTGCCGCTGGACTCCGCCACTGACGCTCTGTGTTTCCGACACGCTGTCCTCAAAAACAGATTGTCCGCTTTTTTTTATATAATAAAGCAACAGGTAAAGGGTTATGAACTGCCGAAAAGAAAAGAGAGGGGCAACGTTTCGTCTGTGGAGCCTTCTTCAGGTGTCAGCTGTCGGGTGTCACATCCCCCGAAGAGGAAGAGACGTTGGGTCTCTTTTCAGCAAGGAATAAACCTTGACTTGTTCTTTTACAGCACTGCGTTGGCAGACGCAGCTACTTGAACTTTTTGAAATAAATGTCGTTTGAACACTTGTACACGGAAGAAGATCACTTTCTAACCGTACGAGGAGCGCAAAACGCCTCTTTCCTTGGGCACGCTGCGTGTTAACAAAGTCGTATTGGTGTACGCCATCTGTGGTTTTTATTGTAAAACATCGCCGCTCTCGGTCACACTGGCGAAAGCCGTGAACCTAACGCAGTAACGACAAGAAAATAATCAGATCTGAAAAAGTGATTTTAATAACTGAAGCAGAATTTATGTGACAGTTCCAGCGGCACGGGAGATATTCTCACGGAGCTCAGTGCCGACGCAGAACCGCGGCGGCTCTCCTCTCCTTCACACGCCAGGGGGCGCTACAACAACGCAGTGCGGCCACTGCGCCTGTTTAAGCGCGTACCCCAGAGCTCAGGGACGTACCCCAGATTTCGCTACAGCCCCAGAAGCTCAGGGAGGAAGAAGCTTTTCAGTTCGGTACAGATTACAAACTGAAGAAACTGACCATAAATTAATTGCTTAATGTTCAATTAGGTCATTAAGGTCAGAGGCTGCAAGCAGAAGCAGTGGGACTCTGTGCTGCCCCCCCCAGGGCTGCACACAGAATAGGAGAACAAGTTGAATAGCTCCCCCCGCCGCAGGTGTCCAGTGGTTCAGTCCTGGCTGTAGAACTGCTCCCCCCGCCGGTGCTGCTGCAGTGGCATGTCCCTCCTCACCTCCCGCAGGCGCTGCAGGTCGACCTCCACCAGCGCCAGCCCGGGCTCCGTGGCCCCGCAGGCCCCCAGCACCTCGCCCCAGGGCCCCAGCGCCAGGGCGTGGCCGAAGGAGGCGCGGCGGGCGTGGTGGCGCCCCACCTGGGCGGCGGCCAGCACGAAGCACTGCGTCTCGATCGCCCGGGCACGCAGCAGGACCTGGGGCACACGCAGAGGAACAGGCCTCAGAGACGGGGACCCCTCTCCTTCGATCACCTTCACCCACACTCCCGCCAACTGCAGCGATGAAGTCACCCCGGGCCGGGCTGCGTACAAACCAGAACAGCCTGGAGGGGCTCGGGTTCGACTGAGGAATGATGAAGATCTCGGGTGTCAATGAAGTCTCTCTCATTGCCCCAGACAAGTTCATCATTTCTTCAATTTTAAACTACTTTCTAACGCCCGGGAGGCGATTCGATTTGGTTTCCCAGGTCAAGTTAAGGTCAGTTACCAACAACAGGGCCTCACTAGGCTTTGGCCTGTAGGATCGTCCTGCATGTGTCCAAGTCGCCCAACGACACTCAGGGTTAATGTGGAGTAGGGAACTGGGTTTGACACCCATGACTTAAGAATGTGTGCATGACTGCTTGTGTGGGCTTCTCACATTGGGCACCCAGGCCATCTCTCTGTGCCGAAAACACCAGGGACGACACAAGTCCGTGTCTGTGGATCTCCCTGCTCAAGCCCAGCAGAGACACTGCTACCGACAGCAGTCCTAAAACTCACTGAAAGATAGCCGTACACACGTCGGCCCCGCCCACCCCGTCCTCCTCTCCATCGCGTCCGTGAGGTCACTTCCTCACCTCCCAGTGGGCGGTCCCTGTTGCCACGGTGAAGGCTGAAGGATAGGTTAGAATCTCCGCCCCCTTCCGCACGAGGGCCAATGAGAACTCAGGGAAGCGCAGGTCATAACACACGCCCAGTCCCAGCTGGAAAACAAAACAGCTGGATGCGATCATTAATTACAGCTGAAGACCTTACCTGATTCAGTCAAATTAAAAGTTCTGGTGATATCAGTAATGGCAGACTGGATTTGTACTGGTATAGCAGAGCATTTCACATAAAGGGGGAGACCCACATCATCCTCCACCGAATTGTTGCCCCACCTGGGAGATGCACAGTGTTCATTCTGCACCTGCAGCCCCACCTGGGAGACGCACAGTGTTCATTCTGCACCAGCAGCCCCACCTGGGAGACGCACAGTGCTCATTCTGCACCAGCGGCCCCACCTGGGAGACGCACAGTGCTCATTCTGCACCAGCAGCCCCACCTGGGAGACGCACAGTGTTCATTCTGCACCAGCAGCCCCAACTGGGAGACGCACAGCCTCCATTCTGCACCAGCAGCCCCACCTGGGAGACGCACAGTGGCCATTCTGCACCAGCAGCCCCCACCTGGGAGACGCACAGTGGTCATTCTGCCCCAGCAGCCCCACCTGGGAGACACACAGTGCTCATTCTGCACCAGCAGCCCCACCTGGGAGACGCACAGTGTTCATTCTGCACCGGCAGCCCCCACCTGGGAGACGCACAGTGTTCATTCTGCACCAGCAGCCCCACCTGGGAGACGCACAGTGCTCATTCTGCACCAGCAGCCCCAACTGGGAGACGCACAGCCTCCATTCTGCACCAGCAGCCCCACCTGGGAGACGCACAGTGCTCATTCTGCACCAGCAGCCCCACCTGGGAGACGCACAGTGTTCATTCTGCACAAGCAGCCCCACCTGGGAGACGCACGGTGTTCATTCTGCACCAGCAGCCCCACCTGGGAGACGCACAGTGTTCATTCTGCACCGGCAGCCCCCACCTGGGAGACACACAGTGCTCATTCTGCACCAGCAGCCCCACCTGGGAGACGCACAGTGTTCATTCTGCACCGGCAGCCCCCACCTGGGAGACGCACAGTGTTCATTCTGCACCGGCAGCCCCCACCTGGGAGACACACAGTGCTCATTCTGCACCAGCAGCCCCACCTGGGAGACGCACAGTGTTCATTCTGCACCGGCAGCCCCCACCTGGGAGACGCACAGTGTTCATTCTGCACCAGCAGCCCCACCTGGGAGACGCACAGTGCTCATTCTGCACCAGCAGCCCCACCTGGGAGACGCACAGTGTTCATTCTGCACCAGCAGCCCCAACTGGGAGACGCACAGCCTCCATTCTGCACCAGCAGCCCCACCTGGGAGACGCACAGTGGCCATTCTGCACCAGCAGCCCCACCTGGGAGACGCACAGTGTTCATTCTGCACCAGCAGCCCCACCTGGGAGACGCACAGTGCTCATTCTGCACCTGCAGCCCCACCTGGGAGACGCACAGTGTTCATTCTGCACCAGCAGCCCCACCTGGGAGACCCACAGTGTTCATTCTGCACCGGCAGCCCATTAACAGCCTGTGGTCTTCGGCTGCCCCGGTGCTGGAGATAACGGTGAAAGAGAGAAGAGAAGAATCGTAACCTTGCCGAGGGGCGTCTGGACGGGGGGGACGATGCAGGGTCCCGGGATGGTGAAGGAGCTCTCTTTCAGGGACACGCCCCTTCCTGTCAGCTCCACGTCAAACAGGTGGCACTTCCTGTAGACGGCTGCAATGCGACCTGGGAGAAAGAGAGGATGAGTGTGGCCGTGGAGTGACAGGGGTCATGTCACCATGCCCTGAATGAATTATGAATGATGAATTATTTGATCATTGTAGAATTTTCTGACTTTTTTCAGCCACAGACAGCAGGTATTATGACCAATGTAAAAACAGCAGTGGTCAACATGATGCCTCGCTGTGCTAAGGGCCCCACATTAAATTCCGGACCAGGGGTGCTGTCTGTGTGGAGTCTGCATGTTCTCCTGTGATTGCGTGGGTTTCCTCCCACAGTCCAAAGACACGCCGGTGGGTTACTTGGCTTCTGGGAAATCGACCCAGGTGTGAGTGTGAGCGTGCGTGCATGCGTGTGTTTTGCCCTGTGATGGACTGGTATCCCTTCCAGGGTGTACCCCGCCTTTCGCCCGCTGCCTGCTGGGATAGGCTCCTGCTTCACTTCGGCGGTGAGCTGGAAGAAGTGGTGGGAGAATGGGTGGGTGGATGGAACAGCACGACAGGACAGGACAGGACAGGACAGGACAGGACAGGACAGGACGGGGTGGGGGGCTGCATACCCTGGTCATCCAGGATCACGTGGCTGTTGTAGATCCGGCGATCCCTCTCCCAGTCCTCCCCTCGCTCGTGGAACCCCCCCAGGGACAGCCAGATCCCCAGTTTCCTGAGAGGGAGAATTGGGAGGGACGTCAGACAGGCCCTGGACAACGGGGGGCACCCAGCTCTTGTGCTTCTCCTGGACTCTACGGTTTATTTCCTGGTTCTACTGGGAAAGATGCCACCCTCCTCCTCCTCCTCCTCCTCCATGTGAGTAAGAGCAGGGAACAGAGCCTGAGCGAGTAACGAGCCCCCAGGCCGCCCCCCGGTGGACGGACCTGGCCAGGGCCGCGTAGCGCCCGACCGTCTCGCCCTCCAGCGCCTCCGCCAGCTCCAGCGTCTCCTCGCGGCCCGAGCCGATGAAGTCGAAGCCCTCGGGCAGGAAGGCCATGCAGGCCCCGCCCTCGCGCGCCCGCTCCACCAGCCCCTCGCAGCTGCAGAAGTTGGCCTCCTTGTCCGGCGTGGAGGTGACCTGGCACAGCGCGGCCACCGGCTTGCGGGAGCTCATCCTGGGAAGGAGGGAGGGGGAGAGCGCGCCTGTGTTAGTCTTCCCCCCCCGGGACTGGACAGGAATCAGCCTCAGTCCCGGGAGGGGGGACCGGGATCAGTTCAGGCCCGTCTGGCCTCTCTCCCTGACTGTTATCGCAGCTGTATAGAGATCTAAGGAGCACCCCCCTCTCTGAACTGGCTCCATCACGCTGAGAGCTGGGGTGGGGGGAGCGGACTGTGCCTCACCCAGGTGGGGCTGCACACTGCTGGGGGGGGGGTGGAGGGGATCCCCATGAGCTGTAAAGCGCTCTGAGTGGGGGTCCAGAGGAGAGCTGTAGAAGTGTAGAGATGACACAATAAATAACATCACAATTCTGACTCGCTGCACTGATCAGTCACTTAAACAAGCTCGCCGGCGATGAGGGGGGTGACCTGTATGGATCAGGACCACCACTGCAGGCCCAAACGGGCCAGGCGGTTTGTAGCCTCTCTTAGGCTCTGAGGAGCCCGGGTTTGAAGGGGCTGGGTTTGAAGACGGTCTGGAGTATAAACTGAGGTCAACCCGTTGGGACAGAGAGCCAGACAAGTGCCCTTTACAGCAGAGACCTGGGCTGCATTCACACTCTCCACCCAGCCCTTCTCTCACCACTGTATCCAGTACAGGGGGGAACCGGAGCCTATCCCAGCAAGCAACGGGCGCAAGGTGGGGTCCACACACACACACACACACACACCAGGGCCAGTTTCTCCTGGGGAGAACATGCAAACTCCACACAGACAGCACCCCAGGTGCGAAAATGTATCCATGCAGCAGCAGTGCAAACCACTGATCCACTGTGCCCCCACCGGCACCACACCCAAACCTGACCGAGAGGAACGGGATAAGATTTTCAAACAAAGCGGGCTTTTCACGTACAGTACGGCGGCCATTAAATACCCCGCCGGTCCACGGGGCGTGTTTACCTCTCCTGGTCGCCTGGGCGCGCTCTCCGAGACGTGAAACTCGTGTATCGGAGGGCTGTGCTCCAGGCGTAGCTCGCTCGACTCCACAGCGTCCCGCGTCGCAGCATGGACGGAGCCCGGAGCAGGAACCTCAATCGAGGCAGAAAAGGTCGTCGCTCCTCCTGTTGTAATTTAACAGAACAGCCCAAGTTTTGTGACCAATAGAGTGTGGCCGCTGGTGAAGGCGCACTTTGAACTGTTTTGTGTGTTTTTTTTTTTATTTCGTTTCTCCAAACTGCAACCAGAATGATTACCTTGGGTATCAGATGATTTACTTTATTAAACAAAGTTAGAAACAACCGTCCAGGACATGCACTCTGAGTTTTAGGCTTACACCTGTGTTCAGGAAGAAATTGATCACGGGTTGACATGAAAAGAAAGAGCCTATATTGTTCATTCTGGCGTTACAGATCTACAGCAGTATGTATACCCTATTAGTCTAACTTTATATAAACAGGTCATGCGTTTCCACCTGAGGATCTCCACGATTAACGGACTTAATGCGTCTATTATCGCTATAATACCTGTTCAGAAGTACACAAGATCACATTTCAAATACAGCGAAAATGCTTCTTTACACGATAATGACAACAAATGGCATTTTCCCCCCTGCAGCTAAATATCTTAAAACGAAATTTCCTAGGCATGTTGACAATGGCTGTTTTCGATGAATTACAATTACCTGTTTTCCATTAAAGGTGAATTTCCCTCAGACCTAATTGTTTGTTTGTTTTTTAATTATCATTAAAAGAATTTGCGTGGTTGTCGCACGGGTAGGCTACGTCTCGGCGCTTCTCGCGTTGGTGTCCAGCAGGCAGCTGGCGGGGCAGCCCCGGGTAGTAAGGAGGGGTCCTGGGAGCACGGCCGTTCCCCTAGTCAAGATGGCGGCGAGCAGCGCCAGCAGCGGCGGCACGGCCGGTGGTAAAAGCAACAGCGGCGGAGGGAAGCAGTCCGGCCCCACGGCCGAGCAGGTAACGCCCGAGGCCGGCGGGGAGCCCCGTTCTCCAGGCTTACCGGGTTTGGGAAGGGGAGGGGGCGGCAGAGGAGGTGTGGGCATGCGGCGGCTGATCGCACGCTCGCCTGAGCCCAGCGCCGCAACCCGAGCAGCCCTGATTTCTGGAAACACCAGCAGTAATGCAATCGCTGCAGTGCGGTGACACGACGGGACACGACACGGGCTCTGATGAGCTACCGCACGGCAGACGAGAGCCCCCCTGTCGCAGGGGGCGCACGCTTTGTATTGTGGACTGAAACGCCCCTGTGTTGATAACCGGACTGTTATCGTGTACAGTACGGCGACGAGCCGGGTTTGGACGCGGCGTTTTCACGAAATACGACGAATTTGTCGGAACAGTTACTGGCTACCGTATTTTTATTACTTTTAGTGGCACAAAAATATGATGATTGTATCCTCACTAATAATAGCTCCCGTTTTGCTTAACGGGTAAGGGAAACGTACTGGAGTGTCCAGTCAGTGCGTCTGTATGAACCCCTCTCTCTCTCAGTGCAGTGTTCATGTACTGGAGTGTCCAGTCAGTGTGTGTGTATGAACCCCTCTCTCTCTCAGTGCAGTGTTCATGTACTGGAGTGTCCAGTCAGTGTGTCTGTATGAACCCCTCTCTCTCTCTCAGTGCAGTGTTAGTGTACTGGAGTGTCCAGTCAGTGTGTGTGTATGAACCCCTCTCTCTCAGTACAGTGTTCATGTACTGGAGTGTCCAGTCAGTGCGTCTGTATGAACCCCTCTCTCTCTCAGTGCAGTGTTCATGTACTGGAGTGTCCAGTCAGTGTGTCTGTATGAACCCCTCTCTCTCTCAGTGCAGTGTTAATGTACTGGAGTGTCCAGTCAGTGTGTCTGTATGAACCCCTCTCTCTCTCAGTGCAGTGTTAATGTACTGGAGTGTCCAGTCAGTGTGTCTGTATGAACCCCTCTCTCTCTCTCAGTGCAGTGTTCATGTACTGGAGTGTCCAGTCAGTGTGTCTGTATGAACCCCTCTCTCTCTCAGTGCAGTGTTCATGTACTGGAGTGTCCAGTCAGTGTGTCTGTATGAACCCCTCTCTCTCTCAGTGCAGTGTTAATGTACTGGAGTGTCCAGTCAGTGTGTCTGTATGAACCCCTCTCTCTCAGTGCAGTGTTAATGTACTGGAGTGTCCAGTCAGTGTGTCTGTATTAACCCCTCTCTCTCTCAGTGCAGTGTTCGTGTACTGGAGTGTCCAGTCAGTGTGTCTGTATGAACCCCCCTCTCTCTCAGTGCAGTGTTAGTGTACTGGAGTGTCCAGTCAGTGTGTGTGTATGAACCCCTCTCTCTCTCAGTGCAGTGTTAATGTACTGGAGTGTCCAGTCAGTGTGTCTGTATGAACCCCTCTCTCTCAGTGCAGTGTTAATGTACTGGAGTGTCCAGTCAGTGTGTCTGTATTAACCCCTCTCTCTCTCAGTGCAGTGTTAGTGTACTGGAGTGTCCAGTCAGTGTGTCTGTATGAACCCCTCTCTCTCAGTGCAGTGTGTGGACCTGTCCAGTCTGTTGACGTGTCTCCCTCTGTCAGGTGGTGGCCGGGTTCCAGAGGATGAGACAGGAGCAGCGCAGCATGGCGTCCAAGGCAGCGGAGCTGGAGATGGAAATCAACGAGCACAGGTACCGTCTGCTGTCCGCCTGCTCCCGTCCCCAGGCTGCTGCCTGTCCGGACCCTGTGCAGATCCTCATTCCCAGGGGTTCGGCTCTGCAAGTGGATACAGTGGTCCACCTGTTACTGGGCTGAATACACATCCGCCCATCTTCTGACCGCTTTATCTAGTACAGGGTCCCTGGGGAGCTGGAGTCTATCCCAGCAAGCAGGACGCACCAGGATACACCCTGGATGGGACATCAGTCCAGGGCAGGACACTCACAACAGGGCCAGTTTTCCCAGAAGCCAGTTCCCCCACCAGCATGGGAGGAGACCCAATGCGAATGCGGAGAGAGCATGCAAACTCCACACAGACAGCTCCTCTAGTCCAGAATAGAACCCAGAACCCCAGAGTTGTGAGGCAGCAACCCTGAGCACTGCACCACCGTGCCTCCCAGCTCAAGAGTGCCCTAGGATATATAGAAGTACATGGACTCTATACACATACTCTACACCTCATCTACATAGACAAGGGCTGTGTGTCTGCAGCAGGGCTGTCCGGTCCTGGTCCAAGAGGGGTCAGTGTGTCTGCAGCAGGGGTGTCCAGTCCTGGTGCAGGAGGGGTCAGTGTGTCTGCAGCCTGTCTGCAGTGTGCCTGTCCGGTCCTGGTCCAGGAGGGGTCAGTGTGTCTGCAGCAGGCCTGTCCGGTCCTGGTCCAGGAGGGGTCAGTGTGTCTAGAGCAGGGGTGTCCGGTCCTGGTCCAGGAGGGGTCAGTGTGTCTGGAGCAGGGGTGTCCGGTCCTGGTCCAGGAGGGGTCAGTGTGTCTGCAGCGGGGGTGTCCAGTCCTGGTCCAGGAGAGGTCAGTGTGTCTGCAGTGGGGGTGTCCAGTCCTGGTCCAGGAGGGGTCAGTGTGTCTGCAGCGGGGGTGTCTGGTCCTGGTCCAGGAGGGGGCGCTGTGTCTGCAGCGGGGGTGTCCGGTCCTGGGCCAGGAGGGGTCAGTGTGTCTGCAGCGGGGGTGTCCAGTCCTGGTCCAGGAGGGGTCAGTGTGTCTGCAGCAGGGGTGTCTGGTCCTGGTCCAGGAGGGGGCGCTGTGTCTGCAGCGGGGGTGTCCGGTCCTGGGCCAGGAGGGGTCAGTGTGTCTGCAGCAGGGGTGTCCAGTCCTGGTGCAGGAGGGGTCAGTGTGTCTGCAGTGGGGGTGTCCGGTCCTGGTCCAGGAGGGGGCGCTGTGCCTGCAGCCTGGCCTGAGCTGCCCTGTGCTTGTGCGTGTCCCGCCAGCCTGGTGATCGAGACCCTGCGCGAGGTGGACCCGGCGCGGAAGTGCTTCCGCCTGGTGGGCGGCGTGCTGGTGGAGCGGACGGTGAGGGAGGTCCTGCCGGCGCTGGAGAGCAACAAGGAGCAGGTGAGGCCGGCGCCCGGCCGGGAGGGAGGGCGCCGGGGCCCGGCACCGTCCCTCCGTTTCCTGACGGCCCCTCCAGTTCGGGGTCGCGGTGCGGAGCCGGGGCCTGTCCCGGCAAAGAGTGGGCAGAAGGCGGGCTACACCCTGGACGAGACACCAGTCCATCACACATTAAACACCGGGCCCAGTTTTCACCAGAATCCCGGGAAATCCACCATCATGTCTTTGGACGGAGGGAGGAAGCCCATGTGAACCTGGTGGGGGGGGGACATGTAGACTCCACGCAGACAGCACCCCAGGGCCCCCGTTTTGAGAGGCAGCAGCGCCACCCTGCCACCTGTCCCACAGTCCGGTTTGTCTCCCTGGGTACCGGCTTCGGCCCAGAACCCGTGTGGCTGGCCGGTCCCAAGCCGTCACGGCTCTGGAAGGGCACCAGTGGGCTGGGCCGGATCGGGCCGGGCGGGGCCGGGGTTCAAGGGGGAGGTCATCCTCGGAGGATTCAGCGTGGTGCTGGAGAGGGCTTAGTTCTGCCGGTCTCCTCATGGGTGTGTGTCGAGAGGTAGGAGGGCATTTCATACCGTGTGAGGAAGTGAAGGGGAGAATCATACCACATTTATTTATTTTTTTGCTCACGTTTTATGCGTTGGTGTGAGAGTGATGAGCTTGCCTCCTGTGTGTGTGCTGACCCTTCTCCCCGCCCCCTCTCCCAGATCTCCAAGATCGTGGAGTCGCTCAACGCGCAGATGCAGACCAAGGGGCGGGAGCTGAACGAGTACCGGGAGCGTTACAACATCCGACTGGTGGGCGAGGAGGAGGGGGCGGGGAAAGCGGCGGGCTCGGCCAACCGGGAGAGCGATGGGGGAGGGGGCGGGTCCAAGGGCGGGGCTGGTGTGCTGGTCTCCTAGCGACGCCCGCGCTGGTGGGAGGGGCTGGCGTCGCAGTTTTTCGCAGGCCAGAGCGTGCACAGTTTGCCATGTCTGTAATGTATTTGTGTGTAGAGTTTTTTTTTAATTTTGTTTTGCTTTATGAATAAAAACCTAAAAAGTCATTGGAGACTCTGTTTATTTTTTGCTTCTTTACCACTTATAATGCATTTCAGTCCAGAACAATCACATGGTCCTTCCCGTACATAAGGTATAAAATGAATCGCAACTTAGGAGCCATCTGGCCCATTGATGGCAGTGAGGAGCCCATTGATCTGAGGATCTCATCCAGGGGTTTCTTGAAAGAAGCCTGAGTCTCAGCTCTTGACCTGTGGGCTGGGCAGCTTGTTAATAATAATGATTATAAATTGCTTACACTTGTATAGCGCCTTTCTAGACACTCCACTCAAAACACTTGACAGGTGACGGGGACTCCCCTCCCCCACCGATGTGCAGCATCTTGTTCCACGCTCCCACCACCCTTTACGTAAAGAACTTCCTCCTGTTTCGGTTAGTGGATCAAGTTGTGCTCGTTCCTCGCGTTAAAAAAACGCTAGCAAAATAACTTGGAAAGTTTCGGGCTGCCCTGCTGTTCTTAGGCAGTCAGACTTACTGTCCTGACATAAGTCACTGCACCTGCGTTAGGCCGTTCAATGTTTTGTACAAGATGATCTATATAGCTCTGGAATGCCGGAGAAGGCTCACAAGGAAGAAACGTTTTGTGCACTTCTGTGCAGATATTTGGACTGAGCACCATGCACGTTTGGGAAACTAAATCAGATTTGTGTCCCCCCATCGTACTTTTGAAATCCATGTTTCGAGTGGAGAGCTGACACGACGTGCTTCATTTTTCAGTGTGGCATTCATCTATACTCGTTCCACTACGGAGCTGGGGGGAATGGGAGCCATTTTGATTCCAAATGCGGGGTCCTATGCTGAAATGTTTGAGCCAAGATGGCGCCGCTTCCCGTGCGTGTCTGTCCCGGATTGAGGCGTGTATGATGCATCACTGAGCAATAATATCACAGTAGTGCGTTTTATGATGAACATCCCGTGATATTTCATAGATAAAATACTGTAATAAAAGGAAAAAGACTCTTGCTGCCCAATAAATTAAAACAGCTCCTAAACTCGGATTTGGGGAAAAAAAACAACAATTCAATGTGAAACCACATTGTATACTTCTCGTAGTTTATTTCTGTAACAGTTTTTTGGATCCCTTTTAAATTTTAAAGACTAATTTACGAATAAGCGGAAAATAACAAAAAAAAATAGATTTCGACGAGGATGGGATTCGAACCCACGCGTGCAGAGCACAATGGATTAGCAGTCCATCGCCTTAACCACTCGGCCACCTCGTCTCTCGACAACGGTGCCTTGAAGTACTCTTTTTCTGGTCTTCCCATCCAGTCTACAAAGCTTCGATTTTTGGTATCTTTTTGTAATTTTGTAAAAACCGCGGGCGTTTAACACAAGACCTCAGCTCACAGCGCCAGAACGGAATTCGCGTCGACCTGCTCTCTCTAAGAAGCGAGAAGAGCTGGAGGTCCACCCGAATCAAATCACCAGGTCAACGAAATCTAAGATGAAAATCGAGCACTCGTATGGTGTTTAAAAACGCGGAGTTTATTTTTAGAATTCAAGGGGAGTTGAAAAGATTTCATTTCCGACGGGCGCTGTTAGAACACCCCCTCGCCGACAGAGGGCGCCCTGCGGTAACACCTGCCGCCGCAAACCAAACCTGCTCACTCGGGATGTTTTCTATTACCGTAATAACCATATCACATGTACAGATATATCTTTAAATCCCGAGTTCTGTAAACATCTTTTTTTTTCTTTTAAAAAATGGAGTGTTTTTGTTCTCTCCATTTAATCGCCGTTAAACGTTAAACGCATTAAGGTAAATCATGCGGGGTGGCTCTGGACTTATTTTTTTAAAACTTGTATCTAATTTCGAATAAGACAAAGGAGAAAATGTATTGAAGACGTACAAGTGAACAACAACAACGACAACACAAAAACTTAACAATACAGTTCCGGATTTAATCACAAATCATGGCACAATAAGTAAGTTTATGGCATATATCAACGGTGGTTTTTTTTTGGCCTTTTTAAATTATTTTTCACATGTTGTTATGGAGTTTAGTTCATATTGCATTTGCAAGCATCAGGGAGTAGCGTTGGACCACTGTGTTTTCTGAATGTGATATCTACCCCCTAACCCGTATTACTGTCAGATTAATTATACATATTTTGTGTGTGTGTGTGTAACGTGTCGGCTCTGGACTTCTGATCGAGAGAGACGAACGGACCTCGGGGGAAATGTCAGTGTGCGCGTATATACGAGGTGTTACGGGCGGCAGCCGAGCGCAGCCGCGGCTCCGCAATGTTTTGGTGCGACCCTGCAGGCTCTCTGCACGGATCTCCGATGCGGCCGGGGGCTTGAGGAGGGAGAGGCTGGTCAGCGCATAGGGACGCCGAGCCGGTGAGCCCCTGCACAGCCCAGGGAGGACAAGCCCGCGGGGGAGAGGAGAGGAGAGGAGAGGAGAGCAGGGGGCGATGAAGGCGTGAGCTCTGCAAGGGGGCTGGGGGCTGGGGAAATGCATCTCCCCAAGAACTGCTCGCTGTTCAAGATGGCCCTGGGCGCCCTGGCCGCCGTGGCGCTCCTGCAGCTGCTCTACCTGTCCTTCCTGTCCCGCCTGCACGGCCGGCAGCAGCGCTACCGCTACTCGGAGCTGTTCGGGGCGGCGGCGGCGGGGGCGGCGAGGCGGGGCGCCCGGCCGGCCCAGAGGGACGCGCACAAGGAGCGCCTCAAGTTCTCGCTGGCCACCGGCGGCATCTTCGACGGCAGCGGCCAGTACCGCGTCTACAAGAACCTGCTGCAGAGCGACTTCTCGGCCGGCCGGCGGCCCGAGGCTCCGGCCCTTGCGCTGGCCACCCACACGTCCATCAACAACCTGCACCAGCTGGGCCCGCTGCTGGAGCGCTGGCAGGCCCCGCTGTCCGTGGCCGTCTTCGCCCACGGCGCCGACGCCAGGCTGGCCACGGCGCTGGCCTACGCCCTGAGCGTCTTCTGCCCCGGCGTGCGGGCGCTGGTCGACCTCCACCTGGTGTGCCCGTCCGGGGAGGCGGCCAGCTTCCCCGCCGAGGACAGGGCGCCGTTCGCGGGCCTGGGGGACTGCGGGGGCGTGTGGGCGCGCCTGGAGGCCCAGCGGGGGCGCCTGCGGAACTACGCGCTGGGGGGCAACGTGTCGTACCCCAACAACCTGCTGCGCAACGTGGCCCGCGGCGCCGCCGAGGAGGGCGCCCCGTACGTGCTGGTGGCCGACGTGGACATGGTGCCCAGCGCCGACCTGCCCCGCCTCTTCCTGGGCCTGCTGCGGCGCCGGCGCCCCGCCCCCCGCGAGGTCTTCGTGGTGCCCGCCTTCGAGATCCGCCACGCCCGCCGGGTGCCCGCCGCCAAGGCCGAGCTGCTGCAGCTGTACCAGGTGGGCGAGGTGCGCCCCTTCTACGAGGAGCTGTGCCCGAGGTGCCAGGCGCCCACCAACTACTCGCAGTGGGTGAACTGGCGCGGGCGGGGGGCCGGCGCCGAGCTGGAGGTGGCCTACACGCTGGCCTGGACGGACCCCTGGGAGCCCTTCTACATCGGGGCGCGCGGCCTGCCGCCCTTCGACGAGAGCTTCCGGCAGTACGGCTTCAACCGCATCAGCCAGGTAGAGCCTGTGTCCCCCTCTCCCCCTCTCCCCTCCCTGTGTCCCCCCTCTCCTCCCCTCTCCCCCCCCTCCCTGTCTCCTCCCTCTCCCCTCCCCTCCCCTCCCTGTCTCCTCCCTCTCCCCTCCCTCTCTCAGTCTGTCTCCTCCCTCTCTCTCTCCTCTCCCCTCCCTCTCTCAGTCTGTCTCCTCCCTCTCTCTCCTCTCTCCTCCTCTCTCAGTCTGTCTCCTCCCTCTCTCTCCTCTCTCCTCCTCTCTCAGTCTGTCTCCTCCCTCTCCTCTCTCCTCTCTCCTCCTCTCTCAGTCTGTCTCCTCCCTCTCCTCTCTCCTCTCTCCTCCTCTCTCAGTCTGTCTCCTCCCTCTCCCCTCCCCTCTGTTCTCTCCTCCTCTCTCAGTCTGTCTCCTCCCTCTCCCCTCCCCTCTGTTCTCTCCTCCTCTCTCAGTCTGTCTCCCCACTCTCCTCTCCTCTCTCAGTCTCTCCTCTCTCCCCTCCCTCCCTCCTCCCCCTCTCCTCTCCCCTCCTCTCCCCTCCCTCTCTCTCCTCTCTCCTCCTCTCTCAGTCTGTCTCCTCCCTCTCTCTCCTCTCCCCTCCTCTCTGTCTCTCCTCTCTCCCCTCCCTCCCTCCTCCCCCTCTCTCCTCCTCTCTCAGTCTGTCTCCTCCCTCTCCTCTCTCCTCTCTCCTCCTCTCTCAGTCTGTCTCCCCTCCCTCTCCCCTCCTCTCTCAGTCTGTCTCCTCCCTCTCTGTCTGTCTCCTCCCTCTCTCCCCCTCTCTGTCTGTCTCCTCCCTCTCTCCTCCCGTCTCCTCCCTCTCTCCGTCTGTCTCCTCCCTCTCTCCTCCTCTCTCAGTCTGTCTCCTCCCTCTCTCCTCCTCTCTCTGTCTGTCTCCTCCCTCTCTCTCCTCCCCTCCTCTCTCTGTCTGTCTCCTCCCTCCCTCTCCTCTCTCCTCCTCTCTCAGTCTCTCCCCTCTCTCTGCCCCAGGCCTGTGAGCTCCATGTTGCTGGGTATCGCTTCTCGGTGCTCAGCTCGGCCTTCCTGGTCCACCGCGGGTTCAAGGTGGCGGGGGAGTTCCACGCCCAGAAGGAGGAGGAGAACCGGCAGAACCGGGTCCTGTTCCGCCGCTTCAAGGAGGGGCTGAAGGCCAAGTACCCCTCCTCCGCGCGGCGCTGCTGACACAGCTCGCCGGGCCAGGCCGGGCCGGGCCACGCACACCCCAGGAGCAGAGCCACAGTCACAGGCTGGGACCAGAAGGATGGCTGGCCCGGCGGTTCTGGTCCGGACCGGGAGGACAGCCGGTCCGCTGGGTGCTTGGTGCCGGCGCTGTGCCAGCCGGGTGTGACCGCGGACACGCAGAGCGTTGTGGGTGTGTGGCAGAGGCTCGTCCCGGAGCGACCCGGCTGTGTGGAGTGGGTCGTTAATACTGAAAGCCACTCGGGTGGTGTTGGCGTGAGATGGCGGTGTGTGCGCTGCCCCGAGGGAGATGAGTCTCGCGCCGGGGGGCGGTGAGGCTCTGTACTGAAGGGCAGGCCGACAGGAAGGGCACTTCGGGAGAGCCGGGACGTCTCTGGTGCTCTAAAGCCCTGACTGGTGGTCACGGCAACGACCTTGTGACCTTGTGACCCGAAACCCTACTAAAGGGACACTGGACGGCTCTGGAACTGGGAGAAACGTCCCGCTGTTCGGATTTTTCGTGTTTTTTTTTTAATTCTCCGGGTTGTCGTAAACGTGAAATCTGCTGCTAAAGTGAATTTATTTATGAATAAACCCCCTGCCGCCACCCACGTCCCACAGAGGGGGTCCAGTCTGGTTTCTTTAAACGAGCAGCTCTCTGGTCACAGTGACCTGCAGTCCCGCCGCCGACACCAGGTGGCAGCAGACTGCAGGGGTCGCTCTCGTGCCGAACGGGGTCTGATTGAGGAATCCCGTTGGGTCACGAGCCCGTGTGTCCGGCGCCGCTGAGTGACCGCGCAGTGTTGTGTTACCCGCCCATCCTCAGTGAAGGTGCTCGGTACTGTACTGCAGCAGCTACAGGTTTTGTGTATTTATGTTGATCGTTGTATCAAAACTCTTGAGATATAAATGAGACTTTTGCAAAAGTTATCTTTCTTTCTATGTCTTGCCCCTTTCGACTGCAGCTTCCTCGATTCCTCCCCCCTTCAGTTTTCCCCTCCCACGCTTTCCTGCTCGTTCTGTATTCCTCCTCCTGTCCTTCTTGAATTCGGAGCGTGTTGTCCCAGTGTCTGAGGCGGTGTTGTGTGTCCTGTGCTGTAGCTGTGTTGTCCTGAGGCTGGCTGGTGTCGGGGAGCCTCAGGACCAGCTGGCTCAGGGGGCTCTTCTCTGGGCTCAGCAGGGCCTTGTGGTGATACGAATTCAGTTCTAACCAATATTTTATTGCTCTCTTCTGTATGCTGATTTGCAGTGGGTATTAGCCTAATTCAGTCCTGCACATGGAGAGTGTTTCTACAGAACTCTGTGTGCAGAGTTGCTGTGGAGTGTTTGTCCCATTGAGTGTACTCCTGGTCTGAGAGGCGACCCCCAAACTCCTAGATGCTGTTCTGGGTCCAGATGGGCTGGCAGTGCCCAGGACTTACAGTCCTGCTCCAGCAGTGCCAGGCTCTGCTGTTCTGGGTCCAGATGGGCTGGCAGTGCCCAGGTCTGACAGTCCTGCTCCAGCAGCGCCAGGCTCTGCTGTTCTGGGTCCAGATGGGCTGGCAGTGCCCAGGTCTGACAGTCCTCCTCCAGCAGCGCCAGGCTCTGCTGTTCTGGGTCCAGATGGGCTGGCAGTGCCCAGGTCTGACAGTCCTGCTCCAGCAGCGCCAGGCTCTGCTGTTCTGGATCCAGATGGGCTGGCAGTGCCCAGGTCTGACAGTCCTGCTCCAGCAGTGCCAGGCTCTGCTGTTCTGGGTCCAGATGGGCTGGCAGTGCCCAGGTCTGACAGTCCTGCTCCAGCAGCGCCAGGCTCTGCTGTTCTGGGTCCAGATGGGCTGGCAGTGCCCAGGTCTGACAGTCCTCCTCCAGCAGCGCCAGGCTCTGCTGTTCTGGATCCAGATGGGCTGGCAGTGCCCAGGTCTGACAGTCCTGCTCCAGCAGTGCCAGGCTCTGCTGTTCTTGGTCCAGATGGGCTGGCAGTGCCCAGGTCTGACAGTCCTGCTCCAGCAGTGCCAGGCTCTGCTGTTCTGGGTCCAGATGGGCTGGCAGTGCCCAGGTCTGACAGTCCTGCTCCAGCAGTGCCAGGCTCTGCTGTTCTGGGTCCAGATGGGCTGGCAGTGCCCAGGTCTGACAGTCCTGCTCCAGCAGCGCCAGGCTCTGCTGTTCTGGGTCCAGATGGGCTGGCAGTGCCCAGGTCTGACAGTCCTGCTCCAGCAGCGCCAGGCTCTGCTGTTCTGGGTCCAGATGGGCTGGCAGTGCCCAGGTCTGACAGTCCTGCTCCAGCAGCGCCAGGCTCTGCTGTTCTGGGTCCAGATGGGCTGGCAGTGCCCAGGTCTGACAGTCCTGCTCCAGCAGTGCCAGGCTCTGCTGTTCTGGGTCCAGATGGGCTGGCAGTGCCCAGGTCTGACAGTCCTGCTCCAGCAGCGCCAGGCTCTGCTGTTCTGGGTCCAGATGGGCTGGCAGTGCCCAGGTCTGACAGTCCTGCTCCAGCAGCGCCAGGCTCTGCTGTTCTGGGTCCAGATTGACCTTAGTGCCCAGGTCTGACAGTCCTGCTCCAGCAGTCCCAGGCTCTGCTGTTCTGGGTCCAGATGGGCTGGCAGTGCCCAGGTCTGACAGTGCTGCTGCAGCCCCTGTGCTGTGGGCAGGAGCAGGTCGTCAGCGCGGAGCAGGAGTGTGATCTCTGTGTGGCGTGAGGCTCTCTCTCTGGCTGTGCCAGAAGGCTGGGGGAGGGGCTGTTTTCCAGCAGGGTTGGTGAGGCAAAGAGGGGCTTATCACAGCTTATCACAGCAGCTTGAGCTAGACGGCTAATTAGGGCTGGAGGAGGGCTTTACGACACTGTCGATCAGGGCTGGCCCCCTGTCTAGTGCTCCCAGGAGCTGTTAGCAGGGATAACGGATTAGCAGCCTGCTGGGGGGGGGGACAGGCTTCCACAGTCGGTCCTGCTGGGGGGGAGACACAGTCTTCCACAGTCGGTCCTGCTGGGGGGAGACACAGTCTTCCACAGTCGGTCCTGCTGGGGGGGAGACACAGTCTTCCACAGTCGGTCCTGCTGGGGGGAGACACAGTCTTCCACAGTCGGTCCTGCTGGGGGGAGACACAGTCTTCCACAGTCGGTCCTGCTGGGGGGAGACACAGTCTTCCACAGTCGGTCCTGCTGGGGGGAGACACAGTCTTCCACAGTCGGCCCTGCTGGGGGGGGACACAGTCTTCCACAGTCGGTCCTGCTGGGGGGAGACATAGTCTTCCACAGTCGGTCCTGCTGGGGGAGACACAGTCTTCCACAGTCGGTCCTGCTGGGGGGAGACACAGTCTTCCACAGTCGGTCCTGCTGGGGGGAGACACAGTCTTCCACAGTCGGTCCTGCTGGGGGGAGACACAGTCTTCCACAGTCGGTCCTGCTGGGGGGAGACACAGTCTTCCACAGTCGGTCCTGCTGGAGAGGGGGAGACACAGTCTTCCACAGTCGGTCCTGCTGGGGGAGACACAGTCTTCCACAGTCGGTCCTGCTGGGGGAGACACAGTCTTCCACAGTCAGTCCTGCTGGGGGGAGACACAGTCTTCCACAGTCGGTCCTGCTGGGGGGAGACACAGTCTTCCACAGTCGGTCCTGCTGGGGGGAGACACAGTCTTCCACAGTCGGTCCTGCGGGGGGGAGACACGGTCTTCCACAGTCGGTCCTGCTGGGGGGAGACACGGTCTTCCACAGTCGGTCCTGCTGGGGGAGACACGGTCTTCCACAGTCGGTCCTGCTGGGGGGGAGACACGGTCTTCCACAGTCGGTCCTGCTGGAGAGGGGGAGACACGGTCTTCCACAGTCAGTCCTGCTGGAGAGGGGGAGACACAGTCTTCCACAGTCGGTCCTGCTGGGGGGAGACACAGTCTTCCACAGTCGGTCCTGCTGGGGGAGACACAGTCTTCCACAGTCGGTCCTGCTGGGGGGAGACACAGTCTTCCACAGTCGGTCCTGCTGGGGGGAGACACAGTCTTCCACAGTCGGTCCTGCTGGGGGGAGACACAGTCTTCCACAGTCGGTCCTGCTGGGGGAGACACAGTCTTCCACAGTCGGTCCTGCTGGGCCCAGACCTGTGTTTTGAGCCCGACAATGCGCTGGCAGTGGGGAGACCAGCCCGTGGGGAGACCCTCCCCTCTTACGATCCCTCCCGGACGTCCTGGGGGGTGGGGGGGTCCAAGGAGAGGGTCAGCCGGCGTGGAGCTCATCCCCAGGGAGGGTCAGCGTCGGGACCTGGAGGAGCGGCGGGCCGGTCGATGTGGTCATCGGACCGCGAATTCCGGGCCTCGTCACATCACAGGGGCAGGGGAGCGCGTCCTGCCTCCCGCGGGAATCTCACCAGTGGGGAACCGTCAGTCGGGATTTAGATTAAGGATGAGGTGTGAAAATGTGGTTCCTGTATGACCCTGAGCAGTCTGGTCCCAGCGATCTCTGGACTGTAGGGGTACAGGGTGACCCAGACTGGACCGGCGGGCTCTGGACTGTAGGGGTACAGCGTGACCCAGACTGGACCGGCGGGCTCTGGACTGTAGGGGTACAGTGTGACCCAGACTGGACCGGTGGGCTCTGGACTGTAGGGGTACAGTGTGACCCAGACTGGACCGGCGGGCTCTGGACTGTAGGGGTACAGTGTGACCCAGACTGGACCGACGGGCTCTGGACTGTAGGGGTACAGTGTGACCCAGACTGGACCCGCGGGCTCTGGACTGTAGGGGTACAGTGTGACCCAGACTGGACTGTAGGGGTACAGTGTGACCCAGACTGGACCAACGATCTCTGGACTGTAGGGGTACAGTATGACCCAGATGGACCCGTGATCTCTGGACTGTAGGGGTACAGTGTGACCCAGACTGGACTGTAGGGGTACAGCGTGACCCAGACTGGACCGGTGGGCTCTGGACTGTAGGGGTACAGTGTGACCCAGACTGGACCGGTGGGCTGTGGACTGTAGGGGTACAGTGTGACCCAGACTGGACTGTAGGGGTACAGTGTGACCCAGACTGGACTGGCGATCTCTGGATCTGTACCCCTGGACACCAGATCAGACGGGGAGGGTTAGTGTAGGAGTGTGGCAGCCAGGCCAGACTTGAAGCTGGATCAGAGAGGGCGTGGGGGGCGGGGGGGATGTCACTGGAGCAGGAATTAATGAGCATTAAAGTATTAGGTGAGAATAAGCACAGCCCGTAAGTCCTTGAGCATTCCTAAACAACTCAAATAGCACCTGTTACATCACCGGATCGCAGGAGGGCAGGGTGTGAGCTTCCTGAAGATGCACACCAGCCAGGGTTATAGCACATACAGGAGAGCCAGATGTAGCTCATTGGTGTTGAATTCAGGCTGTTTTCATCATCTGTCCCACATACCACCCTGTGTGGAAAGAAGTTTTTCCATCTGCCCATTTTCTACTTGTGCTTTTACCCTGATCTCGCTGGGCTCTACTGCGCTGTACTGTGCTTTTACCCTCCTCTCACTGGGCTCTACTGCGCTGTACTGTGCTTTTACCATGATCTCACTGGGCTCTACTGTGCTGTACTGTGCTTTTACCCTGATCTCACTGGGCTCTACTGTCCTCTAACTGTGCTTTTACCCTGATCTCACTGGGCTCTACTGCGCTGTACTAATCACTGTCCAGAACACGCACGCACACACACACGCAAGGACCAATTTTCTCCAAAGTTTATTAACCCACCATCTTGTCTGTGGACTGTGGGAGGACACCGGAGCACCTGGAGGAAACCCACAGGAACACAGGGGAACATGCAAACTCCACACAGACAGCGCCCCAAGTTCGGAGTGGAAGCCAGGCCAGCAGTGCAGACCACTGTGCTGCTGTGCTCCATGTAAATATGTCTTAGCTGAACTATTTTGTTTTTATTGATGAGTTCACAGGACATTTTGAATGTTTTGATTGTGTGGAACCAGGCCTTCATCACTGTGACCTGCCTCCCCCCCCCTTCTGACTACACTGCAGTTCTGAAGCTCGGTGTCGCGGTGAAATACTTCCCACAGCGCACCTTAGGCTGGAGCAAGAGTTCCAGGAGCTGTGTTTCATAATAATAATAATAATAATAATTGCTTACACTTATATAGCGCTTTTCTGGACACTCCACTCAAAGCGCTTTACAGGTAATGGGGATCCCCTCCACCCCCACCAATGTGCAGCATCCACCTGGATGATGTGACGGCAGCCATAGTGCGCCAGAACACTCACCACACCCCAGCTCTCAGTGGGGAGGAGAGCAGAGTAATGAAGCCAATTCAGAGAGGGGGGTTATTAGGAGGCCATGATTGGTAAGGGCCAATGGGAAATTTGGCCAGGACACTGGGGTTACACCCCTACTCTTTTCGAGAAACACCCTGGGATTTTTAATGACCACAGAGTCAGGACCTCAGTTTTACATCTCATCCGAAGGACAGCGCCTTTTTACAGTCTAGTGTCCCCGTCACTATACTGGGGCATCAGGACCCACACAGACCGCAGGGTGAGCGCCCCCTGCTGGCCCCACTCACACCTCTTCCAGCAGCAGCCTTAGTGTTTCCCAGGAGTCTCCCCTCCAGGTACTGACCAGGCTCCCACCTGCTGGGCTCCAGTGGGTTGCCAGTTGTGAGTTGCAGGGTGATATGGCTGCTGGCTTCATAATAAAGTGGAACAAAAGGAAAAGAACCCAGTGGGTGAAAGTATTCCCAGAGAGATCACAGATGAGGGGCAGAGGCTGTGCTGCTGGCAGCAGCAGCTCTGGGAGAAGGGCCTGCCTGTCTTCACCCTCCGGTGACTCGGGAGTCTCGCTCCCCTGACGAGGGGAGATGAACGCCGGAGGGGGGGTCTCTCTCGCTCCGATTCCGCTGATTTCCCCCTCATCCTGGTGTTTGGGCCACGCGCACTGCTGGGGACCCCCGTCGAGAGTTCTGACACCCCCAGTGGACCGGCCCGAGATCCCCGGTCCTTCTCTCGCGGGTGACGTGAAGCTCCTGTGCGCAGACCAGGTGAGTGATGCCATGGACTCCTCTGAGAGACCCCCCCTCCTCCCCCCTCCCCCAGCTGAGCCTATTTTTAGCCCTGCTCGGAGCTGACCGGGAGCCGGAGGCGTTGGTAAACCTCGTCCCCAGAGGAACCGCTTAAGAACCTGTCTGCTACAGCACTGGGCTCTACTGTGCTGTACTGTGCTTTTACCCTGATCTCACTGGGCTCTACTGCGCTGTACTGTGCTTTTACCCTGATCTCACTGGGCTCTACTGCGCTGGACTGTGCTTTTACCCTGATCTCACTGGGCTCTACTGCGCTGTACTGTGCTTTTACCCTGATCTCACTGGGCTCTACTGCGCTTTTACCCTGATCTCACTGGGCTCTACTGCGCTGTACTGTGCTTTTACCCTGATCTCACTGGGCTCTACTGCGCCGTACTGTGCTTTGACCCTGATCTCACTGGGCTCTACTGCGCTGTACTGTGCTTTTACCCCGATCTCACTGGGCTCTACTGAGCTGTACTGTGCTTTTACCCTGATCGTAAAGGGCAAAGGTAGGAGCTAGTCTGTGTGTGCGTGGTGTCTGGGCGTGAAACCTCTTCTGTGGTGAGAGGCTGAGTTCGGGGGCTGTGCTGTGCCTGGTACTGTGTTTTCTCTCTCTCTCTCTCTCGTGAAAATAAAGAACCGGCTCACACGTTTCTGCCCCTCTTCCCCAGGATGCGATCGGCCCAGTTGTTGGAGTAAAATCCCTTAATATCCTCTTGAGTCAATAGTGAGGGGAGGGGGCCCATTGAGGTGCTGATGAGTTTGTCATTAGCCCCCTGCAGTGCCTGCAGCACAGGAGAAGGCATGTGCTTCTCTCCATGCTGTCTGGGCTTACTGGAGGGGGGGGTAATTATTAGGAGATTAGGCAAAATGGTTCTCCTCCCTGTTGCTCGTTAATAGAGTTCGCTGATCTCTGTGGTTTCTCCCCCGGCCCCCGCCACAGGCCTGGGGAGGTTGGGTCTGGGCTGTGCTGGTCCCGCTGGTGGGTGCGGAGGTGGAGCAGAGTCCGGGCCAGTACAGGCAGCAGTCCACTCGTTTGTCTGACTTCTGGGTGTGTATAAACAGTAATAGGTCATAGGTGGCTCAGGATCTGTGCCTGTGGCTGGGAGGTTGCCGGTTCAAATCCCGCGGCCGGCAGAGGAATCCTACTCTGTTGGAGCCCCTGAGCAAGGCCCTTCACCCCAGCTGCTACAGGGGCGCTGTACAATGGCTGACCCTGCGCTCTGACCCCCAGCTTCTCTCCCTGTCTGTATCGCATGGAGAGCAAGCTGGGGTCTGGGAAAAGATGAATTCCTAACGAAAGAAAATTGTATGTGGCCAATAAAGTGATGTTAAAAAAAATAGGTTTATTCCCTGCTGAAAAGAGAAGAAAGAAAACCCAACGTTTCGGCCCTGGAGCCTTCTTCGGGTGTGAGGAACACTAAAAACGCTTTGCGCCTCCGTCGTCTTCAGACGCCCCCGGGCCCGGCGCTCGTGAACAGAGACGCCCTCCTGGCCCGGAGGAGCTCGGCTCCTGCTCCAGCGCTGCTGTCCAGGAAAGGCCTGGGCCGGGACGGGCAGGGGGAACCAGGAGTCCTGGAGCTGCGAGCCGGACCAGTTCGGGACCGGTGAGGGGCCTGAGCTTTAACCCCTGAGGGGAGAGGGCGCAGACAGGTGCTCTCTCTCTCTCTCTCTCTCTCTCTCTCTCTCTCTCTCTCTCTCTCTCTCTCTCTCTCTCTCTCTCTCTCTCTCTCTCTCTGTCAGCCCTGCTGGGACTGGGCTCGTCCGTCAGTCAGTCGGTCACGGGACGACTAGAGGGACACTGGACAGCACTCCCCCTCCCCCCCCTCCAGCTCCTTAAGATCCTCAGATCCTTTACCCTTTCACACGCCTCTCTTCTTGAAATACAGTCCCTGGAAATCTCTGCCCACACCCGGCAGACCCTGGCTCTGGTGTAGCTCCCACCCCTCTGGCTGTCATGCAGCCCAGAGCACTGCCGACAAGACAGGGGACCCCGTTCCGTCCCCCGTGCAGGGCCTGACGCTGCAGCTGGCCGTTGGCGTTGACACCGGGGGGCCTTGCTAGCAAGTGATGGGAATGCTGGGAAAGGACTCTGTAGACCCGTCTTCAGTGCCAAGGGGATCCTCAGCAGTCCTGTGATGGACCGCTGTCCTGTCCGGGGTGTGTGTGTCCTGTGATGGACCGCTGTCCTGTCCGGGGTGTGTGTATGTGTCCTGTGATGGACCCCTGTCCTGTCCGGGCTGTGTGTGTGTGTCCTGTGATGGACCCCTGTCCTGTCCAGGCTGTGTGTGTCCTGTGATGGACCGCTGTCCTGTCCAGGCTGTGTGTGTCCTGTGATGGACCCCTGTCCTGTCCAGGCTGTGTGTGTCCTGTGATGGACCGCTGTCCTGTCCAGGCTGTGTGTGTCCTGTGATGGACCGCTGTCCTGTTCAGGTTGTGTGTGTCCTGTGATGGACCGCTGTCCTGTCCAGGGTGTGTGTGTGTGTCCTGTGATGGACCCCTGTCCTGTCCGGGGTGTGTGTGCCCTGTGATGGACCGCTGTCCTGTCCAGGCTGTGTGTGTCCTGTGATGGACTGCTGTCCTGTCCGGGCTGTGTGTGTCCTGTGATGGACTGCTGTCCTGTCCGGGCTGTGTGTGTGTGTCCTGTGATGGACCCCTGTCCTGTCCAGGCTGTGTGTGTCCTGTGATGGACCGCTGTCCTGTCCAGGCTGTGTGTGTCCTGTGATGGACCGCTGTCCTGTTCAGGGTGTGTGTGTGTGTCCTGTGATGGACCGCTGTCCTGTCCGGGGTGTGTGTGCGTGTCCTGTGATGGACCGCTGTCCTGTCCAGGCTGTGTGTGTCCTGTGATGGACCGCTGTCCTGTTCAGGTTGTGTGTGTCCTGTGATGGACCGCTGTCCTGTCCAGGGTGTGTGTGTGTGTCCTGTGATGGACCGCTGTCCTGTCCGGGGTGTGTGTGCATGTCCTGTGATGGACCCCTGTCCTGTCCAGGCTGTGTGTGTGTCCTGTGATGGACCCCTGTCCTGTCCAGGCTGTGTGTGTCCTGTGATGGACTGCTGTCCTGTCCACAGTGTCCTGTCCAGGCTGTAGGTGTGTCCGGATTAACTGGCCGCTTGCTCTGTGGAGCAGCGAAGGCCTCTTACCTGCAGGGGTGACACCTGTCTGCAGATCTACCCTGTAGCTCAGACAGACGCTCGCATGTGATGCTGAGGTCTGTGGCCAAAGCCCTGGGCACCCCCAGTGAGCACCCGTCCCAACTAAACTGTACTGGACCCACATCCTTCACCTCGTCCCTCTGCTGCCCTCGCTCACTTCCTGGGTGGGGATGGGAGCTTCCGAGCGCTGTGCCACCTCCGCCTGGTGAACTGGGGGGGGCACCCAGTTCCAATCCAGGAGGGGCTGAAGCGTCTTTCGCCAGCTGTGCCGTGCTTCCCGACGGTCTGAGGCCAGGACGAGCCGGGGGGGGGGCAGCCGCCATGCCCCCCGGCTGGGATCTGCGGCGGCATTAAGTCAGCGCGGTGTGAACAATTGCTCCCGACAGCCAGTCTATCCCTCCTCTAAGCCTAACAATCAGATGAGGCAGGCATCAGCCGCCCGCCCTCCGTCACCGCGCCCGGGCCATAATCCCACCCGGATCAGCGGCGGAGGTGCCAGGAGTCTCTCTCCGTCTATAAATACGGGCGGGCGGAGCGGCGCGTTTCTCCTGCCCGGCTCGGGACAGCTGCGGGACTCGGGGCTGATTCACACCGGACAGCGACAGCGATGGAGCGCCGCCGTGTCTCACACGGGGTGGAGGGGAGCATCTTTCAGGGGTTTTCAGAGAGTTTTGATGGAGCAATGTTCGTTACGTCCGCAAATTAGCCCCTCGGTCTCTCCGGGGTCTCTCAGCTCTGTGGACTAGTATCGGAATCCATTCTCTTCGGGACCGTGAGCGACTGTTTCTTGAAAGGATTGGTCTCGTACCGGAAACTTTTTTTTGTGTTTTTTTTTTTCCTTCAAATTTATCATCCAAAATTAAAAACACACCCGACTTGCTGCTTCTGTGCGAACTTGCGCGGATCACGCCTCGTCCTCGCACCGGCGAATTTTCCCACCTCCCCTTTCCCAGCGCGGAATGCCGCCGTCCCGAAATTAAATTAGTTCTGGAGATCCAAATGCGTCTTGTGGGTTTCACCACGGGCTAGGCTCGGGCAACGCCAGGCTGCTGAGGAGCCGTCTCGATTAGCTCTCCTGGTTTGCGATTTGACCTTTCCGCCGCAGAAAGGGGATTTCAGCTCGGGACTGCGTGGCGCGCCCCCCCCGGACGGACAATGTTCCCCCTGCCCATGTTCACGCCGGAGCAGGTCGCCCGGGTGTGCGAGAACCTGGAGGAGACGGGAGACATCGAGCGCCTGGCCCGCTTCCTGTGGTCCCTGCCGGCCGCCGTGCCGGGCTCGGCGGGCGAGGCGCTGAGCCGGCACGAGTCCGTGGTGCGGGCCCGCGCCCTGGTCGCGTTCCACGGCGGGAACTTCGAGGCGCTGTACCGCATCCTGCAGACGCACCGCTTCACCCGCCAGTCCCACGCCCGGCTGCAGGCGCTGTGGCTGGACGCGCACTACCGCGAGGCCGAGCGCCTGCGGGGGCGCCCCCTGGGGCCCGTGGAGAAGTACCGCATCCGCAAGAAGTTCCCCCTGCCTCGCACCATCTGGGACGGCGAGCAGAAAACCCACTGCTTCAAGGTAGGCGAGGGCGGCCGTGGCGCGTTTCTGGTGGCACCGGGCAGAGGAGCACACAGCAGCACAAACCCTATATCAGGGTAAAAGCACAGTACAGCGAGGTAGAAGCCAGTGAGATTGGGGTAAAAGCACAGTACAGCCCAGTGAGATCAGGGTAAAAGCACAGTACAATGCAGTAAAGCCCAGTGAGATCAGGGTAAAAGCACAGTACAGCGCAGTAGAGCCCAGTGAGATCAGGGTAAAAAAAGCACAGGACAGCGCAGTCAAGCCCAGTGAGATCAGGGTAAAAGCACAGTACAGCCCAGTGAGATCAGGGTAAAAGCACAGTACAGAGAAGTAGAACCCAGTGAGATTGGGGTAAAAGCACAGTACAGCCCAGTGAGATCAGGGTAAAAGCACAGTACAGCGCAGTAGAGCCCAGTGAGATCGAGGTAAAAGCACAGCACAGCACAGTAGAGCCCAGTGAGATCAGGGTAAAAGCACAGTACAGCGCAGTAGAGCCCAGTGAGATCGGAGTAAAAGCACAGTACAGCGCAGCAGAGCCCAGTGAGCTCAGGGTAAAAGCACAGTACAGCGCAGTAGAGCCCAGTGAGATCAGGGTAAGAGCACAGACCAGCTCAGTAGAGCCCAGTGAGATCAAGGTAAAAGCACAGTACAGTGCAGTAAAGCCCAGTGAGATCAGGGTAAAAGCACAGTACAGCGCAACAGAGCCCAGTGAGACCAGGGTTAAAGCACAGTACAGCGCAGTAGAGCCCAGTGAGATCGGGGTAAAAGCACAGTAGTATGTGTGATTCCTGGATGAGCAGAGCTGCGGACTGAAAACCGTCGGTGCACCAGGGGTCCCGGAGATCCAAGCCTCGTGTGGCGTGAGGTCTTTCAGCCAGCAGTTCTTCCGCTACAGAGAGTCGCTTCAGCGGGGGACGGGGGTGGGAATACCGCGGTAAGACTGCGCAGCCTCTCCGTGGCTCCGCCAGGGGTGGCCCATGTGTGTGGTTGGGCCCTCCCCGTGCCCCCCCACCCTCTCTCTTTCCTTGCCTCGTCTCTAAGGGACCTGACCCCCCAAGCCTGCATGGGCGTGCTAAAATCAGCGTTAATTATCTTGCACTCAATTAACACAGTTTCTTAAGGTCTTAAAGCCCTGATAAAACTGCTTAACCTCCCTGAGTGGTGTCCCTCCCCTCCCCCAGGCTTAAGCCCAGGAGTTAGGTGGAGCGGAGCCCCCCTGCGGGGTCTCAACGGGCCCCCCTGCGGGGTCTCAGTGGGCCCCCTTTCGAGGCTCTCAGTGGGCCCCGTCGTTAGAGCCGTGCATTTCGAGGGGAGCCTCTTGTTCCAGGGACCCCCCTGCCTGGGGCGCAGGCAGTGAGGGGCTGGTTCACCCGCCCAGCGCGGGCGCAGGTGACGATCGCGTGCCGCGCTGCTTCCTGGGTGCTGGGGGTTTGGCGACACCTCTGCCTTTCCCAGCCAGCCTCGCACCTGGGCCCCTCGTCCTGGCGCGGCTCCGAGGGGCCCCCGAGGGCACCAGGCGGCCGGGCAGCCTGACCTGCGTCGGATCTCTGGGGCCTGGTGAGGCCTGGCCTGGCCGGACCCGGGCTGGGAGACTGCTGCTGTGAGTGGTGTTGATGGACCTGTAGGGGGCGCTCTTCTCCTGGGGCCACTGTTGTCAGTCCAGCAGCGGGGTGGCGTGTGCTGTAGGAGGTGCTGTCCTTCGGAGGGGACGCTACACTGACTGGTCTGTCCCGAGAGGTCCCAGGGTGGTTTGGGTGGGTAAGGGGTGTGAGCTCTGCTGTTCTGGCTGAACAGCCCAGCCCCCTTCCTGCTGCCCTTAACCCACCTGGTGAAGCAGCTTGTCTTTCCTCCCCCTGATCCACTGGGGCAGAACTGTCTCTATGTGTCTCCCAGGTGGGGCTGCTGGGGCAGAATGATCACTGTGTGTCTCCCAGGTGGGGCTGCTGGGGCAGAATGATCACTGTGTGTCTCCCAGGTGGGGCTGCTGGGGCAGAATGATCACTGTGTGTCTCCCAGGTGGGGCTGCTGGGGCAGAATGATCACTGTGTGTCTCCCAGGTGGGGAGTGTGTCTCCCAAGTGTGTCTCCCAGGTGGGGCTGCTGGGGTAGAATGATCACTGTGTGTCTCCCAGGTGGGGAGTGTGTCTCCCAAGTGTGTCTCCCAGGTGGGGCTGCTGGGGTAGAAGGATCACTGTGTGTCTCCCAGGTGGGGAGTGTGTCTCCCAAGTGTGTCTCCCAGGTGGGGCTGCTGGGGTAGAATGATCACTGTGTGTCTCCCAGGTGGGGAGTGTGTCTCCCAAGTGTGTCTCCCAGGTGGGGCTGCTGGGGTAGAAGGATCACTGTGTGTCTCCCAGGTGGGGAGTGTGTCTCCCAAGTGTGTCTCCCAGGTGGGGCTGCTGGTGCAGAATGATCACTGTCTGTCTCCCAGGTGGGGTGGCTGGTGCAGAATGATCACTGTGCGTCTCCCAGGTGGAGAGTGTGTCTCCCAAGTGTGTCTCCCAGGTGGGGCTGCTGGGGTAGAATGATCACTGTGTGTCTCCCAGTTGGGGCGGCTGGTGCAGAATGATCACTGTGCGTCTCCCAGTTGGGGCGGCTGGTGCAGAATGATCACTGTGCGTCTCCCAGTTGGGGCTGCTGGGGCAGAATGATCACTGTGCGTCTCCAAGTTGGGGCGGCTGGTGCAGAATGATCACTGTGTGTCTCCCAGGTGGAGAGTGTGTCTCCCAAGTGTGTCTCCCAGGTGGGGCTGCTGGGGTAGAATGATCACTGTGTGTCTCCCAGGTGGAGAGTGTGTCTCCCAAGTGTGTCTCTCAGGTGGGGCTGCTGGGGTAAAATGATCACCGTGCGTCTCCCAGTTGGGGGGGCTGGTGCAGAATGGCCACTGTACAGTAGTTAGTTCCTTATGTAAGAGTAGAGTGTTTTTAAATGAGAAAATGCTTTTAATATGCACTGCGTGAACTTACGTAGTAGATATATACACAGAGTACAATTGATCAATATATCTGATTGCTCCTCAACCCCTTCATTTTAACAGCAATCTGCTTTAAAGTGTGTGTAACACAGACCTTAGGAAACAGCATATCTCTCTATAAATTTACAGGTACCTGTGTATTTACGTGTGCATTTGACTGTAGAGCAATAAATGCCTCAAATCTATGCATTTATTTTTCAGCATGTGTATATATCATAATATATGAGCTCATACTGGTATGCATCTTAGTATATTGATATGTCTATATGTGTGTCAGTGTAGTGGCCACAGGCTGCTGAAGTTCTGCTGTCACTGAAGAGCTGCACTGCTCACTCTGCCCTCTTGTGGTCAGCAGTGCACCTTGCAGGCAGCCAGCGCCGAGGTGCCACTGTACATCAGCTCTAATTGCGGTCAATCTCACCTCCCTAAGCTCCTTTCCCACAAGCCAATCGTTAAAAATGTTTCACTGGATTATAATTATCTATAAATACTGCTTAATAGGATGTCGGATTATTTCCTAGCACTTCTTAGCCCCTCCTCCCCTCCTCTGTAGAGCAGGACTTGGGATCAGAGCTTAAGGAGAGGCGATCTGTTAAAGATGAAAAGCCAGCTGTATAATTCTTTATAGACATGTATATAGACAGCAGGGAATAAACACACTGTACAGGCACCCCTGGGGTACAGACTCTTACTGGACACACCGTACAGGCACCCCTGGGGTACAGACTCTTACTGGACACGCTGTACAGACACCCCTGGGGTACAGACTCTTACTGGACACGCTGTACAGACACCCCTGGGGTACAGGCTCTTACTGGACACACTGTACAGACACCCCTGGGGTACAGACTCTTACTGGAAACACTGTACAGACACCCCTGGGGTACAGACTCTTACTGGACACGCTGTACAGACACCCCTGGGGTTCAGGCTCTTACTGGACACCCTATACAGGAACCCCTGGGGTACAGACTCTTACTGGACACACCGTACATGCACCCCTGGGGTACAGACTCTTACTGGACACGCTGTACAGACACTCCTGGGGTACAGGCTCTTACTGGACACCCTATACAGGCACCCCTGGGGTACAGACTCTTACTGGACACGCTGTACAGACATGCTGGGGTACAGACTCTTACTGGACACACTGTACGGACACTCCTGGGGTACAGACACCCCTGGGGTACAGACTCTTACTGGACACTCTGTACAGACACCCCTGGGGTACAGACTCTTACTGGACACACTGTACAGACACCCCTGGGGTTCAGACTCTTACTGGACACGCTGTACAGACACCCCTGGGGTTCAGGCTCTTACTGGACACTCTGTACAGACACCCCTGGGGTACAGACTCTTACTGGACACACTGTACAGGCACTCCTGGGGTACAGACTCTTACTGCAGACGCTGTGCAGACGCCCCTGGGGTCCAGCCTGAGTATCGGGGTGTCCTCTGTGTCGCAGGAGCGGACTCGCAGTCTGCTGAGGGAGTGGTACCTGCAGGACCCCTATCCCAACCCCTCCCGCAAGCGCCACCTGGCCCAGGCCACGGGCCTCACCCCCACTCAGGTGGGCAACTGGTTCAAGAACCGGCGCCAGAGGGACCGGGCCGCCTCCGCCAAGAACAGGTGAGCTCACCCGGGGGGTCGCCCTGAGCCAGGGGTCTCCCACACGGGCTCAGTCACCCCTGGAGCTTACTCATCAATGAAACAGGTGATTGGTTCAGCTGAGGGGGCTGGGGGCTCACCAGAACTGGGTCAGAAGAGTCCTGGACCGGCCAGATACCTGGGCCGCACCCCCTGGTGTCCACGGCCACCAGCCCTGGGGCCACCGTGCTCCCCAGAATGCTCAGCTCCACAGGGGGCCGTTTTCACCTCAACTCCCTGGGCTCCCTGGGCAGCGACTTGAGAGCAGTGGGGAAAGGGTGCAGTGTAGGTGTCAAAAAGTATGCTGACCTCTGACCTCTGCATGCTGTGTCCCCCACCCAGGGTGCAGCAGGAACCTGGTCTCCTGTCCTCGGGGCGCTCCCTGGACTGCCCGCCCCAGGAGGGTCGCCCCCACATGACTCCGGGCTCCCCAGCGCACCTCAGCAGCCCCGAGACCAGCGACTGCAGCCTGGGCGCTGAGCCCAGGGGCGCCTCCACCCCGGACATCTCTGTGTGCAGCGACAGCGACTTCGAGGCCTAACACGAAGTCACACACACACTACACGTAAACACTCGTGCACACACAGTACACGTGCACACTCGCACAAACACAGCACACTCTCTCACACATACACAGTACCCGTGCACACTCACACACACACAGTACACATGCACAGTTGCGCACAAACACAGTACACGTTCACACTCACACAGTACACTTGCACACTCGCATACACACAGTACACGTGCACACTCATACACAATGCACATGCACCCTCGCACACACACAGTACACGTGCACACTCACACAAACACTACACGTGGGGACACACACAAACACAGTATGCGTGCACACTCGTACACAGTACATGTACACACTCAGTACACATGCACACTCGTACAAACACAGTACACGTGCACACTCACACTCCAGAATGGATTGCAGCTTTGACGCGCCTGCCACAATTCCAGCCATATATCCCTGTGCCCCACAATGCCACACACCCCCCTGTGCCCCACAGTGCCACACACACAGAGAACACGCTTGGCATCTGGCTTTGTCTTGGACTCGCAAGAACAAGAACAGCCTAGCCGGGCCTAAGGTAGCCGGGCCCAAGGGACCCGATCTCGTGTGCAGAAGACTCCTGTGTCTGAGGTTCTGTGGGTCCAGCCAGCCAGAAAGCGGGGCCAGGGGTCACCCCCTGGTCTCCAGGCCCCCCTGCCCTCTTGGCTGCAGCTCAGGCCGGCCTCTCAGCACCTGGGACCCGCGTCTAACCGGCTGTCCGCAAGCTTCATGGATTCATCGAGCCAATTAAGCAATTAACGGGGCCAGCCTAACCCCCCCCCCGCGCTGGAAGGGAATTAAACTCCCCCGTCCCGGGACACCGTCCTGCGTGTGCCTATAGGAGGGGCGTCGCTCCTCTTAATTCGGACGGGGGGGGTCACCTGGATCCTCAGCCCCAGACGCAGCCGTGGGGGAATCGGCCATCATTCCGAAGTCCGTTGGCCCTCCCGTCATCCCGTGTTTTCCTGCTCCGCGGACGGCCCAAACCCATGTGCCCCGGCTCCGAGCGGACGCCCCCCTCCCTGGGCTCTGTTCTGTTAAAGCAGCCCGGGACGCGTCAGGACGCCCCTGGGGGGTATCTGTCCTGACCCTCCTTCCAACAAGGAAGAAAAGCAGGAGGCCTCGTCCTTCCCTGCCGGCAGGAGCAGGGAGAATCCGGGCGGCTGGAGCCCACCGCCGGCCAGCGGCGACCTCCTCGTCCAGTACTGCCCCCCCGGACCCCTGCCCGTCACTCGCCCTTGCCACTTTGACCTTTAACCCTTAACCTTCCAATCCAGACTGCCCCCCCCAGCCACACCACACCCAAGACTAGGAATCGCCAGGCCCTGTTCCGGACCCCCAGGCCTGGGTCGACACCGGAGAAATCGCTCGGATCCGTGGATCCACTCCTGGAAAAGGACGGGAAGAAACTCCGGGGCGACCCGACTCCAGGGACCCTCCCTGCGGATCGGCAGACCCGCCCGCCTTCTGGAGGGATTAAAACAAAAACACAAAAAAATCCCCCCCACCTCCAGGGGGCTGGCTCGGGGCTCAGGGTTCGACCCCTGTCCCGCTAGAGATGCCAGAGGCTGTAGAGGGGCCCCTCCCGGACTGGACCGGGGGGCCGTGGCCCGGGTAGCCCCACCGATCTGTCTCCGTACCCCCAGCTCGTGTCCGCGGAGTGGGGGTCCCCCCTGCGTGGCGAAGCAGGGCTGTCGAGCCGCCGGGGCTCCGGCAGGGGAAGCTGGGAAGGGCGGCACTCGGATTCGGATCCAATTCGGAATCGGCTGCCGGCCTCCAGCCGCCTCCGGGCCGCGGGGGTCGGCAGGGGCTCGAACTCGGGGTCCTGGGGACGCCCCCACACCCGCTGGGTTCAGTAACCACCCCCCCCAGAGCTGCGCTCAGCTCCCACACCGGCAGGACCGCAGTGCAGCCCAGCAGGGCCGGTCCAGACCCGCTGGACTCCGCCGGCCCCCGCCCGGCCGCACAGCCCTGGTCCGCCGCCGTGACGGACGCCGGCGAGAGAGGAGCCCGGCACCTTTCCTCCCCCCCCCCCCCCCGACAGACGTCACGGGTGAGTTGGAGGCGGAGACCGCCCGAGCCGAGCTCCGGCCCGGCTGTGCCCGGCCCCGATACCTTGTTTCAGTCAAACTCTTGGGGGGGACAATTGGAGATTTTGGATCCAGATACCTACGGGGCTTTGAGCGTCACGTGTCAAACTAAAGCCGGAAAGGAAAGCCAATGCCACGCGCTGCTCTCTCTCGATGGCGCCGGTTCCGTGTCCGTGTCCGTGTCCGTGTCCGTGATCGTGTCCCCCCCCCGTGTCTCTGGAGAGTCACGCAAGCGCGCAGGCCGAGCCCCCCGACCGTCTCGTCTTTTTTTCTGTTTCTCGTTTTTTTGGGGGTTGTTTTCAGTTCTGGTGGAGACGTCCCTCCTGCTCGGTCTTCGCCTTGCCGAACTCTCCGGGGGTGTCGCGCCGCGCCCCACCTCTGTGCTGTACCCCGCTGTCCTCTCGCGACCCCCCCCCCACTGGGCACTGCTCGTGCTCCTGTGTCCTCGTGCTGTGCCAGGTCTATCCCCCTCCGCGGGGCAGCTCTCGTAGTCTTGGGGGTGGGGGTGGGGGGGTCGTTTAACCCCCCCGCCCCCCAGTAGAGCCGAGCCCCTTCGCTCCCCCCACGCGCTTCTCCAGCCCTGTCCGTGTGTACGTGTTTACGACGCTTTCCTTGCGCTCGCCCGCCGTGCCTCTCTGTGCTTCGCTCGTACCGTGCGTCTCGTTTCCCGCAGGGCGGCGTCGCCCGGCGTGGGGGGTGTCCCGTGCGTGGGGTTGTGGGCGCAGCGGGGAGAACCAGCCCGCCCCCTTGTGAGGGTGCTCGTGTGACCACGCTGAGGCGGGAGCACGCCATCGATGCCTTTTTTTGGGGGGGAATTATTTTAATTAGCGATTTAGTGGGAAGGGATCACTCTGTAGGACACGAGAGCCTGATCCCTCTCTCTCTCTCTCTTTCTCTGGTGGGAACTCAATTTCGAGGAAACAAAACTCCCGAAATGTGCCGGAATTTGTTTGATCTCCCCAAGGAATGCTCGCCCCCACCCGCAGGGGGCGCCCGAGTGTCGCGAAGGCGCCGGGCCCCCCGGAGCTGTCTAAACAACATGGCCGCAGACGGGCCGAGCTCCGTCCTCTGCGGTTTTCACAACGAGGAAAACCCCTGGACAAACTGGGCTGAGTTCAGGAAGGGCACTGCGCTGATGATGATAGTTGACGAGAACTGTCGCGACTGACAGAATTCAGCAGTTACGTGCCGTCGTGATTCGGATCCGAAGTCGAAAGGAATTCATTTGTCGAATTAGAGGCAAAACACGTTGTTCTCTGGTCCGATTGTGAGCATCTATACAGTAATTCACTTTGTTAAACACGCATGGCAGTACGGGTTTTCTTTTTTTTCCCTGTGGGCTGCTGGTCCCCACGAAGCTCGATGGCTCACGCCGGGTCACAAGGTCCTTCCACTCCGTGTGGGTGTCACCGGACGCCGCCGTCCGCGACCTGGCTCCTGCGTTTCCGAGGAGGAGAGTCTCTCTACCCCCCCACGCACAAGAAATCAAAAACACTCCACGCCGCGACGTCACCCGGGGCTGTGTCTGTCATCCCCTCCCCCAC
Source organism: Lepisosteus platostomus (assembly GCF_059453375.1). Taxonomy (NCBI): domain Eukaryota; kingdom Metazoa; phylum Chordata; class Actinopteri; order Semionotiformes; family Lepisosteidae; genus Lepisosteus; species Lepisosteus platostomus. Next base: position 1,114,914 of record NC_142626.1, on the reverse strand, counting down.
CCCTCTGCGTCGCCAACGAGACCCCCAGAGCTCCCGGCGGGCGTAAGACTTCGACACCTGATCCGGAAAAAGAAATGGCCTGTTGTCTTCCTGCAGGGACGGGAACTGGGCGAGAACATGGCATCATCACCCCAAAACACTGAGTATCTCTCGACCGGGGGGGGGAAACCAGCCACACGACACCGGCCCAGTTTTCATATCGCCTGTCCTTCGCGGTGTGGAGGGATTCCTGTCCGTCTGCAAAAGGTGATTTAATAATAATAATAATTGCTTACACTTATATAGAGCTTTTCTGGACACTCCACTCAAAGCGCTTTACAGGTAATGGGGATCCCCTCCACCACCAATGTGCAGTCCCACCTGGATGAGGCGACGGCAGCCATAGTGCGCCAGAACGCTCCCCCACACATCAGCTCTCAGTGGGGAGGAGAGCAGAGTAATGAAGCCAATTCATAGAGCAATTTATAGATTTACCACTGAATTCTCTGATGACACCTTCTCCTGGGGGGGTGTGTATATACAGTATGCACAGGAAGAAGTAATAGGTTTATTCCAGGCCGAAAAGAGAAGAAAGAAAACAACTTCTTCGTAGGTGTGGATAAATATATACCCGCCGGAAATCTTTTATTATTAATAATAATAATGTAACGCAACGGGGGTTCAGGCGGGCGCCCTTGCCACATTAGGTCAGCCCCCCACCACTGGGGGCTTGAACCCAGGACTCCCATGTCACTCTGCAGCGACCCAGCCCGGTGAACCAAAGAGAGATCTCTCGACAGCCCAGTAGCTGTAGTCCTGCTATCACTGGGAAGGGCGGCGACGTCACCTGCTCTGGTACGCCGGCTCTTACACAGTGCCTGTCGGCCGTAAGCGTTACAATAATCATAATAATAATTGCTTACACATTCGCTGTGCTGGACACTCCACTGAAAGCGCGTTACAGCTCGTGGGGGTCCCCTCCACCCCACCCCACCTGATACTGATAGTCTGAGAAAGATCGGACGAGTTTCAGGCGAACCGAGAGGTTAGAGTCGTCGTCACGCCGGCCGAGAGAGTTTGAGAATAACCCCCCCCCCCGTCCCTCCTCCAAAAAAACACAAACACTGATCCTCCAGCACCCCCGCCTGCCTGGGGGCGCTCTTGGCGACTGCTCTCTCCGCTGTGTTCCCTCCAGGTTTTCCAATGCTCCCTGCGGTTAAACTTTGTCTGCCGTCTTTAAAAGACCCGACTGCTCGGAAAAGGCAAATTTTAACAGCGCGATAGAGGGAGGATTGAAAAACGAGCTGAGACGATGGGGGCTTCGCATCCTTGAGCCCGCCATCGCGACGAATCGACAAGGGGGGGGTGGTGGGAAAAGACGAGCCACCCCCCCCCGCCGTGAATTGGCTCCGCGGGTGGGCGTGACCCCCGCGTGGCGGTCCGGCCCACTCGCTCTTCAACAGCAAAACAGACGGAAAATTCAAATCGGATTTCAAACGTGGAAGCGGAAACATAAGACGACGAAAAAAAAATATCTTTTGTACATATATTTGGTGTAAATAATTGAAATAAAATGAAATTATTTTTATCCAAAACACAAACAAATGTGTGTGAGTTTATTTGGGTATTGCCTTTCTTTCAAAAATTATACAGCGCCTTTCATCACAAAGGATCCCAAAGTGCTTTACGTAGAGAGGTGTCTGTCTACTGAGGTGCTGCCCCACCTGGGAGACGCACAGAGGCAGCTCTGCCCCAGCAGCCCCACCTGGGAGACGCACAGAGACAGCTCTGCCCCAGCAGCCCCACCTGGGAGACGCACAGAGGCAGCTCTGCCCCAGCAGCCCCACCTGGGAGACGCACAGAGACAGTTCTGCCCCAGCAGCCCCCACCTGGGAGACGCACAGAGACAGTTCTGCCCCAGCAGCCCCCACCTGGGAGACGCACAGAGGCAGCTCTGCCCCAGCAGCCCCCACCCGGGAGACGCACAGAGACAGTTCTGCCCCAGCAGCCCCCACCTGGGAGACGCTCAGAGGCAGCTCTGCCCCAGCAGCCCCCACCTGGGAGACGCTCAGAGGCAGATACGGAGTCCATACAAAAATACAAAACTTTTAGCAGTGCTCTGCGTTTCCTTTACAATGACAGAAGATACATACTGTATATAATAGCTATGTTTGATATTGTTGTTATGGCTTTTGAAAGTGCACAGTACTCAAACACCCTGTCTGTGGTGTGCGGGACAGGCGTTGTGTCCCAGTAGCATCACTGAGTCCAGGCCTGGACAGCTCCGGACAGCTCCGGGCAGCTGGGACGACCCTCCTCTCTCACAGGGTCCCCAGCTCCTCCAGGCGGGTCGCGGCCTGGTCCAGCGCGGACAGGATCTCGGCGCCGTCCAGCAGGCTGGACGCTGGGCCCAGGGGGGCATTAACCTCGCACTCCCAGGGGCTCAGAACCGGCAGCACCCGGCTCACCCCGGTCACCCCACCTGGGAGAGAGGAGAAAGAGACAGAGACTGGAACACCCACAAGCGCAGCACGCCGGCCTGCCTCAGGGCCCCACGCAGGAGAGACACAGCAGCTGCATGTCTGAGCAGGGGAAGAGACAGCACAGAGGGAACCTCAGAGCCCACAGCCTGGACACTTGGCACAGCCAGCAGCCCTGCCTGCCCAAAATTAATCTCATCCCAGAGTTCCCCCGCCTGCCAGGATCGTCACAGCTCCCAATCCTACTGGGAGGGGGAGGAGGGAACTCAGTGGAACTGGCAGCCCAGTGTGTGATCTCCTGCCCCAGCCTGAGGAACAGACAGCGAGCCTGTCTCTCAATAA